>NC_064630.1:307064806-307413806 GCF_023864275.1 Schistocerca cancellata
ACGGCACTGCGTAGGATCCTACGGTCTTGGCGTGCATCCGTGCGTCGCTGCGGTCCGGTCCCAGGTCGACGGGCACGTGCACCTTCCGCCGACCACTGGCGACAACATCGATGTACTGTGGAGACCTCACGCCCCACGTGTTGAGCAATTCGGCGGTACGTCCACCCGGCCTCCCGCATGCCCACTATACACCCTCGCTCAAAGTCCGTCAACTGCACATACGGTTCACGTCCACGCTGTCGCGGCATGCTACCAGTGTTAAAGACTGCGATGGAGCTCCGTATGCCACGGCAAACTGGCTGACACTGACGGCGGCGGTGCACAAATGCTTCGCAGCTAGCGCCATTCGATGGCCAACACCGCGGTTTCTGGTGTGTCCGCTGTGCCGTGCGTGTGATCATTGCTTGTACAGCCCTCTCGCAGTGTCCGGAGCAAGTATGGTGGGTCTGACACACCGGTGTCAATGTGTTCTTTTTTCCATTTCCAGGAGTGTATATCAGATGCCGAAACTGGCAGTCAATAAAGAGTTATTTTATCAACAGCTCTTGACGGTTTCTTGGCACCACCTGCAAAATTATACGATGTAAGGAAAAAATAACGATGCAGCACGAAGGAATTGACGGAATGGGCTGGAAATTGCTAGAAGTAATGTACATGTACAGACAAATAAATGATTACAGTTTCACAGCAACTGGATGATTTATTCAAGAGAAAGAACTTCACCAACTGAGAAAATCAATAATGCATTGAATCACCGCTGGCCCTTATGGATCCAGTTATTCGGCTTGGCACTGCTTGACAGAGTTGTTCGACATCCTCCTGAGGGATACTATGGCAAACTCCGCCCAACTGGTGCATTAGATCGTCAAACTATCGAGCTAGTTGGAAATCCCTGCCCATAATGCTCCAAAATTCTCAATTGTGGACGGATACGGTGACCTTTCTGGCCGAGGTAGGGTTCGGAAAGCACTTGAACAAGCAGTAGAAATTCGCTGTGTGCAGGCGGTCATTAACTTACTGAAATGTAAGTCCAGGATGGCTTGCCTGAATGGCAACAAAACGGGAGTACAAATCATAGACGTACTGCTGGGCTGTAAGGGTGCCTCGGAACCTAACCAAAGAGATCTTACTATGAAATCAAATCGCACGCCAGTTCATCACTTTTGGTTTTCGGGCTATATGCCGGGTTAGCACCCCACCACTTTGCGAAGCGTCTCCAGACATATTTTCGCTGGTCATAGGTGCTCAATTCGAAGCGGCACTCATCACTCAAGACAAGTCTATTCTAATTAATGAGATTCGAGGCCGAAAGTGCCGCACACCACTGCAAATGGGCTTGTTGGTGTACAAACGTGATCTCAGCTTCCTATATGTGATCCGCCTATTAATGGCAACTGAAACACAAGTTGCATGTCGGATCGATGATAATGATAAATCCGGGGCTCTTGAGTGTATCTCTGACAATTGGTTGGTCCTCACTTTATGTCGTTTGTCTAAGTCAGCCGCTTGGACACGGTTGACCTAGTCCTGCCAACAACAACGAATAGCGGTCTTTTTCCTATTCAGATGTCGAAAATACTTTCAGTATCCTGTTTGCAGCTCCAAAAGTGAAAGAGCGATTCTGTAAACCACCAATGGGCTGTAGCTACGCCATTTTCCACTGTGTACTTTCACTATACTGCACGTTCAGCGAGGAATATAGAAGAATTCCTGAAAATCGCACAAACGCCGAAGTGGCAGGTATTCTGATAACTGATTGCGGAATAGAAAAATTAATTGCAATAGATTAATATTAGACGTCATCTAGACCGGACAGAAATTATGAGAAAGAACCAGCTTTGTTTGTAATAAGGCGATGGAGCAACGAAGGGTTCTAGCGGCTGGAAAAGAGCAGGTCATTTCCGTTTTAGAGACGGATAGTTGGGCAGATGCTTATACACTGCCCAACGAAAAGGATCCAAATAACCCTACGTAATGAGTAAATGACAACCAGTCGTCAAGAGAGGAGGATCCAGCATCAAGGTGGCGAGGAGTGTAGTTTCGCCAGTAGAGAAACAAAAACTGCAGAATGGGTCGGTCAGGAGCGCTCAGTAACTTTGAACGTTGATTAGTCATTGGATGTTATCTGAGTAATACGTCCATCAGGAACATTTCAACCCTTCTAACGCCGTCCAAGTCGACTGTTGATGATGAGACTGTGAAGAGGTTCAAATGGCTCTGAGCACTATGGGACTTAACTGTTGAGGTCATCAGTCCCCTAGAACTTAGAACTACTTAAACCTAACTAACCTAAGGACATCATACACATCCATGCTAGAGGCAGGATTCGAACCTGCGACCGTAGTGGTCGCGCGGTTCCAGACTGTAGCGCCTAGAACCGCTCGTCCACTCCGGCCGCAGACTGTGAAGATGAAACGCGAAGGAACAACCACAGCTAAAACCAGACTACAGGAGTGTCATGCATTGTTGAGGATTTTTGTGAAAAGTCGCGTGAAATCTGTGGCATAAATCACCCGTGAGTTCCAAAGTTCTACCAGCAGTCCAGGGAGTTGAAAACAATAAGATACAATGGTCAAGCAGTTGCTCGTAACCCACACGCTTCTTTAGTCAATGCAAAGTGATGCTTGATTTGGTGTAAAGAGCGACGAATCATGCTAGACCCTGTTGCGGTCCGACGGCAGTGTTTGGGTATGGTGAATTCCTAGATAAATTTGCCTTATTATGTGTAGGGCCAACAGTGAAGGACGGAACAGATGGTGTTACGGTACGGCGTTAGGTTTCATTCCAGTTAATGTGCTTAAAAACGCTAAATGCTGAGAGACATGTACATTTTTCAGAGCACTGTGTACTGCGTAAGATAGAGACACAGTTCGCAGACGATGACTGTATCAGAATGACACTGAAGCAGCATCTAAGAGACAATTGTTCGTAGGCAATAACATTTCTGAAATGGACTGGCCTGCCAAAAGTCCTCACCAACACGCAGTGGAATATCTTTGGGACGACCCCAGTGTCCATCATTACCTTATGTCGGCTCCTGAGCAATAATGGGCTGTAGACTCATCACATACTGATGTCCAGAAACTATTGTCCTAATATTTTTGAGCAGGTAGTGTATTTATAGGACTAAATCGCTGACATAGTCTGTTGTAGAATTGTGGAACATGTTCTATGCTGACACATTGACTCCACAAACAGGTAAAATAAAAGCGACAGAGAAGATTGAGCGAAGAGCGGCGCGTTTCGTTAGTGGATCGTCTAGTTTAGGCCCGAGAGTGTTACGAAGATGCTATAAAACTCTAGAAGCTTTGTGCACCACTGAGACGTTTACTGCTGAAATTTCGAAAGCGTGCGTTCAAGGAGAGTCGAGCAATACAATACATAGTCCCACGTATGTCCCGCAAAATGAGAAAATCTGAGAAACTGGAACGAATATGGAGGTTCGTCAACAATAATTATCAATTACCCGAACGCACCATTCGCGAATTGAACAGGGAAGGGGAGAACATATAGCGATACCAGAAATACCAACCACTTTTGGCGAACAGATGTATGTGTAAACGTAGAGAGATACCGACAGATTCAAGTTTTGAACAGAGTTGTGAGATGTGAATGACTTCTAAGCTGAGAGTATGCGTGCTGGACGTAAACTGTGTGACGTGACTACGACTCTAGTTTTGTTGTATGACCAAATTTCAGGACCTTTAGAAACAATTATTAATATATAGTGACAAAACACCGTTCCGCATAAACACTGATATAAAAAATGGAAAAGTTTCGCCGAAATAGACTCGCCACAGTAGTGTAAGAATAAAAATCCACCCGTTGACTCCATTATACACGTATGCGCGGCGTTAGCTTGTAACGCAAATGTTAAAATGTTTGTTTATTTACTCAAGTAGTCGTGCACGTGATGGCAACCCAAACGAAGTGTCATGGTTTTGATCCCTGGCACAGCTGCTACTTTACCCATTGTTTCAACACATAAAACCATATTTGAATATTAAAAATTCGAAGATATATGACGTATCACTGTATACTGCAACAACGATCTTTCCTGACACTAACTTCTGAAATACGCTTGTATTGTTGGTACATAAAAATGGTTCAAATGGCTCTGAGCACTATGGTACTTAACTTCTGAGGTCATCAGTCCCCTAGAACTTAGAACTACTTAAACCTAACTAACCTAAGGACATCACACACATCCATGCCCGAGGCAGGATTCGAACCTGCGACCGTAGCGGTCGCGCGGTTCCAGACTGTAGCGCCTAGAACCGCTCGGCCACTCCGGCCGGTTGTTGGTACATAAATTCGTAGCGTTTTTCAATAAGTTTCATTAACACAACAGATACACGTAACAGAGACTTTGGTCATCAATAATAAATTCTCATTCACTGTTTACAACAGTCTGCCAACACTGGGGTAGCTTTTAGATTCAGCGACTGTAGGAATCTCGTGGTTTTGAAGCGTAGAACTTGTCGAGCTATGTTCGGACCACATTTTCACCCGGAAAGGAGGTTCCCTGAAGGTTGTTCGATAGAGAACGGAAAAGGTGAAAATCTGAATAGTTCAAATGACTCTGAGCACTATGGGACTTAACTGCTGAGGTCATCAGTCCCATAGAACTTAGAACTACTTAAACCTAACTAACCTAATGACATCACACACATCCATGCCCGAGGCAGGATTCGAACCTGCGACCGTAGCGGTCACGCGGTTCCGGACTGTAGCGCCTAGAACCGCTCGGCCACTCCGGCCGGCAAAATCTGAATGCCAAGATCGGGTGAATGAGATGGGTGTGGAAAAACTTCTCAACCCAATTCCTGCACAGTGTTTTTTGTCAGTCTAGCAGAATGCTGGCGGGTGTTACCGTGGAGAAGCATCACTTCACATTGCCTTCCTGGTCGGTGTTCTTGGACTGTCTGTAGTACGTTCCATTTGTTAATGGTAATGTCAGCAGTGATTGTTACATCTCGGGGAAGCAATTCGTAGTACACCACTAGATACACAGAATTATCTTTCGTGGATGCGTGCAGATTCTAGCACGGGGGACTGCTTTGTTTGGGCTCAACCATTCCTTTCTTTGCTTTATGTTAGCATAAAGACACAGTTTCTATTCATCAGTAACGAAGTCGGACAGGAGTAATCGCTGTTGTTCACAAGCCAATTGATGACGAGCAGAGATGTACATATGACGACCCGGTGATTTTTGCGATATTGGCTTAGAGCAAGCGGTAGCCAAACACTCGATTTCTGAACCTTTCCCATTGCATTCAAATGTCGCACGATGGCAGAATGATCACATTTCATATATTTGCCAGTTCTCGAGTACGCTGACGTTTATCGTTGTGTATTAATGCGTTTAAAAGATCTTCATCAAACACCCGAATGTCTTTCTGAACGTTCAGGGTCACTAATGTCAAAAATATACTCTTTAAAATGAGAAAGCCATTTTCCTGCCGTGGTCTGTCCAAAGGCATTATCCCCATACACGGCGCAAATATTTCTGTCTGTTTCCGCTGCTGTCAGCCATCTTCTATTGAGCTCAGAGTATTATGTCGGAAATAGCCGATTTCTCCGCTAGGTACTCCATTTCCTAGCGTCCACAGGTCCTCTTACTTTCTCCAAATGACAAAATGTCAATTTTTAAATGCAAATAGAGACAGTAATTAGAAATAAAAAATGACAATCGATAAATAAACTCGTAACAACAGTGATACCAACACGCAAAAAAATCAAACTATTGGATATGTACTGGTAATAGCCTTCATTCCAGTGTCAGTATGCTTACAGAGGTATACGAAGATTTTCTTCCTTTTTTGACTTTAAGCGAGATCAAATCCTTTTCAGGATTATTCTAAGACCGGTAGGTATATAAAAAATATGTGAAATTTCTTCCTGTGTGAAGTTTACAGGTACACGTATATCAGAGGACATTAGAAGATAAAGAATAATTCTTGAAAAGTAATGACCTACCTTTTCAATCGAATGTGGCAAGGGGTGGGATTTAAGAAAGCATTTGACGGCACCATTCAAAGAATTCAATATCGCTATGTTATTTTCTTAGAGTACTGAATGTGTGTCGGAACATCAGTCTTGCATCTCGTAAACCTCTAACATAACATCACTTAACAGTTCGTACGGAACGGTTATGTGTTTATTTTAGCTGCAATATTAGCTAGACTTCAATTTATATTGTAGAGAATCGTCACTTTGCAGCTAATATCCTGCTTTGACTGACTTCGTGATAATAAATTTGTAAGAGAGATCTCCTTTGCTAGAATGAATACATGCACATACAACGAGCAGTAATAAACAAACACACAGCTGAATTACACGCTCTCTTTGGCATTTAGCAGCCGATGAAGTGCATCGAGATAAGCTTACAAGTGATGTGGTCGGACAGCAATTAAAATCGCACTAATGAGAGCTGGTACCACGTTGTAGCAAATCAAACCGCAGAAGCGTAACTGACGGCAAATTTGCGGGATTTAATAATATCGGATTCAGGCCACAAATGTATTTCGTTATGAGACTGATCAATAGTTTTCTACATATCAGCAAATTTATCTGCTCTAATGCTGAATAAAAGCGGACGTTCGATGGTTTTTTGGAAAATGTCTGTTTATGTTTTAATGCTTGATTATGAACAACAGTGGTGAAGCATAGTAATCTACTATTCTGTTTTAATTGCAAGCACTAGTGTTTCAGTGAGAAACTCTGGTCCTATGTGACGAAGACTAACTTAATATACCACGTCGAGCTTTTGATGGGAATGTGAAAAGAAAGGTGGATGTTTCTTACCTAATCATACAGTGTTTCCTATTAAGTTACTCGTTGGAGAGTTGAACCATGTAGCCGGCCGGTGTGGCCGTGCGGATCTAAGCGCTTCAGTTTGGAACCGTGTGACCGCTACGGTCGCAGGTTCGAATCCTGCCTCGGGCATGGATGTGTGTGATGTCCTTAGGTTAGTTAGGTTTAAGTAGTTCTAAGTTCCATGGGACTGATGACCTCAGAAGTTAAGTCCCACAGTGCTCAGAGCCATTTGAACCAAGTTGAACGATTTGTACTGAATAAAGGAATTAATTCTGCAGTTGCGTCATTAGAACACGTTTGTCGAGTTTTTCTGGGGACCTACAGAAGTACACAAAATATCGTGTTTTCTCGAAAATAAGTCGCACTTCTTCCTGCAAATTCAACCACAAAAGATTATGATGTTGCTTATCTCCGTGACACTACCACTACCGGTACAATATCGCGTTGTAGAAAATTCAACTCTTGTGCCGTTCCTTCATTAGACTTGGAGCAACAATATCGCTACCCTTCGGAAATTCATCGTTATACGGTGTGGTGCCCAAAATTTTTGAGAATATCAGCAGTACAAACTCCTGCCGCTAGGTGCCTCTAGTTATCTTCTTCAACCGCCAGTCTTCCGCTTCGTGTCACTGCGAGTGCATCGATGTGAACTTTGTTGCTGATGTAACACAGTGTTTCATTGCGTCTGCGAATTTAGAAATAAATGACTTGAAGGAACAAATGATCTACGTCAAATTTTCTTTTAAGTTCGAGAAAACGGCTGCTGAAACCTTCCGCGTGCTAACGAAGGATTCTGGTGAGCAAGCTTAGAGCCGAGCAGGACATCTGAGTGACTGAAGCGATCTGAAAACGGCCAGGATCTGTAGGGGATGACAAACACTTGGGCGACTATCGTCATGCAAAACTCCGTAAATGATGGCGAAAATGCGTGAAGTGATCCACAACTACAGAGGGCAGACAATTTATGATATTTGTGAAATCGTTGAAATTTCATGCAGTACACGTCAACGTGAAAAAACAGTTCCAGATGATCCAAGTTTCCAGTCCAGGATCATAACCGCCGATGAATAATGCATGTACAGCTGTGACCCTCAGGCAAAACAGCAGTATCAACGGTGGAAGACACCATTCATTTTGTCCGCAGCTCGTGGTCATGCGGTAGCGTCCTCGCTTCCCACGCCTGGGTTCCCGGGTTCGATTCCCGGCGGGGTCAGTGATTTTCTCTGCCTCGTGATGACTGGGTGTTGTGTGATGTCCTTAGGTTAGCTAGGTTTAAGTAGTTCTAAGTTCTAGGGGACTGATGACCATAGCTGTTAAGTCCCATAGTGCTCAGAGCCATTTGAACCATTCATTTCGTGGCCGAAGAAAAGAGCGCCACGTTCGCTACAACATTTTAACATTGATGAGTAACTCACGGAATCGCCCAGAATCTTTTCCATGTGATCGGTCAATCAGATGGAAGTTCTAATGTGACATTTTGAAGAGACTGGGGGAATATGAAACAAACGATCTGATAGATGGGAGAACAAAGACTCGTTGCTGCATAATGACAATGGACCTGCACACACTTCCCATATTGACGGAATTCCTGGTGTATTTATGTATATATAAACCTGAAACCCCACCCACCCATCCTAATCGTCTTGTGTAGCCCCTTGCGATTTCTTTCTCCTCCCAGGAATGAAACCGAAGTAGACAGACCGGCATTTTGAATACATAGAGGACAGTCTGTTATCTCCTCAAACTTTTACTAGAACAAATCTGTCATTATACCTTACACTGTTTTCCCTTATAACCCTTAGTAATACATTTATGCAACTAGTGTATTTTTAATTAGTGTGCGTCTATTATGTTCTGTGTTCGTTTCTGTTGATCATGAAAACTGTAATCCAACATCGCAATTTTACGTGTTCAGTGAGTGAATGATGAGCGCTCGATCTGACATTTCCGATCTAATCTCATGACCAAAGTTTCTGTGTGTGTTCATAATATCTTTGTTTCTAAAGTTTTGTTGGCTACACACTACTGTCTCTTGTGGTTGATTCCTGATGATGGCACAATAAGCCGAAAACTGTTCTGAAATAAACCAGTATTAATAGAATAAAAACGCAGTTTGTTTTTCAACGTTAAATGTGAAATGTTTTAACTAATAAGTGACGGAAGACTCTACAGATATGACAACTGTAATGATCCAAAGATTGCGCACCTAAAAGGTTTTGCCTCGGCACCGATTCACGATTCACCAAATTAACATGAAACTCATTTTGACCTCGAGGGGTTCTAATTGGTATCTCCACCACCCTGTTAAGGTAAAATTGCCGTTACATGTTACTCACAATGCTCCACTGGTGACTCACAATGCTCCACTGGCTTTCTGCATTTGGTCGCCGAAGACTGTGCAGTTTACAGCAGTACAGAACTAGAGCCAGTGACCATCTCCAAGCTTAGGGGGTTCGCCAAAATCAGAACAAGTACGCTCTGACTAAGCTCCTTGAGCCTGCGGTCATATTCGAGAGAAGTGCCGTGATTTCAGTAAATCGACAAGATAAATGTTACTTGGAAAAATATGAAATATGTAACTATGGCTCCTTTGCAAAGAACGCGACCGGTTGCGCATCCTAACGTTCCCCTCTCAGTGCAAGAACTCCGTGTCCAAATACCTAATTGTCAACAGGACCTTAAGCACCAATCTACCTTTACACTTCATTTAAAGAATTCCTTCGCAAACTAGGACGAGACGTTGGGATCTTCAAGAGATTCTACGATAGAACAGCCTGAATATTTTACACTACTGGCTATTAAAATTGCTATACCAAGACGAAATGCAGATGATAAACGGTTATTCATTGCACAAATATATTATACTAGAACTGACATGTGATTACATTTTCACGCAATTTGGGTGCATAGATCCTGAGAAATCAGTGCCCAGAATAACCACCTCTAGCCGTAATAACGGCCTTGATACGCCTGGCCATTGAGTCAAACAGACCTTTGATGGCGTGTACAGGTACAGCTGCCCATGCATCTTCAACACGATACCACAGTTCATCAAGAGTAGGGACTAGCGTATTGTGACGAGCCAGTTGCTCGGCCACCATTGACCAGACGTTTTCAATTAGAGAGAGATCTGGAGAATGTGCTGGCCAGGGCAGCAGTCGAACATTTTCTGTATCCAGAAAGGCCCGTACAGAAACTGCAACATGTGGTCGTGCATTATCCTGCTGAAATTTAGGGTTTCGCAGCGATCGAATGAAGGGTAGAGCCACGGGTCGTAACACATCTGAGATATAACGTCCACTGTTCAAAGTTCCGTCAATGCGAACAAGAGGTGACCGAGACGTGTAACCAATGGCACCCCATACCATCACGCTGGGTGATACGCCAGTATGGCGATGACGAATACACACTTCCAATTTGCGTTCACCACGATGTCGCCAAACACGGATGCGACCATCATGATGCTATAAACAGATCCTGGATTCATCCGAAAAAAATGATGTTTTGCCATTCGTGCACCCAGGTTCGTCGTTGAGTACACCATCGCAGGCGCTCCTGTCTGTGATGCAGCGTCAGAGGTAACCGTAGCCATGGTCTCTGAGCTGAGAGTCCATTTATTTATTTATTTATGGTTCCGTGGGACCAACTTAAGGAGAAGTCTCCATGGTCATGGAACGAGTCAATACATGAAATTATAACACGATAGTAAAACAGATAAAATGAAATACAAGAAACGTATTCAGGCGACAATTCTTAAGTTTAAATAAAGAAAATCAACAATGTAACACTGGAATTTTCTTAATTTTGCAGCTCTTCCAGGAGCTCCTCGACAGAATAGAAGGAGTGAGCCGTGAGGAAACTCTTCAGTTTAGGCTTAAAACTCTTTGGGCTACTGCTAAGATTTTTGAGTTCTAGTGGTAGCTTACTGAAAATGGATGAAGCAGAATAGTGCACTCCTTTCTGCACAAGAGTCAAGGAAGTGTATTCCACATGCAAATTTGATTTCTGCCTAGTATTAACTGAGTGAAAGCTGCTAACTCTTGGGAATAAGCTAATATTGCTAACAACAAACGACATTAAAGAAAATATATACGGTGAGGGCAATGTCAGAATTCCCAGACTATTGAATAGGGGTCGACAAGAGTTTCTCAAACTTACAGCACATATAGCTCGAACAGGCCGTTTTTGAGCCAAAAATACCCTTTTTGAATCAGAAGAATTACCCCAAAAAATAATAGCATATGACATAAGCGTATCAAAATATGCGAAGTAGACTACTTTTCGTGTTGAACTGTCACTTATTTCAGATACTATTCTAATGGTAAATAAAGCAGCATTTAGTGTCTGAACAAGATCCTGAACATGGGCTTTCTACAACAGCTTACTATCTATCCAAACGCCTAGGAACTTGAACTGTTCCGTCCCGCTTATAATATGCCCATTCTGTCTGATCAAAATATCGATTCTTGTTGAATTGTGAGTTAGAAACTGTAACAACTGAGTCTTACTGTGATTTAGCATCAAATTATTTTCCAACAGCCACGAACTTATTTCATGAACTACATTATTTGATAATGTTTCAATATTACACACAAGATCCTTCCCTACCAAGCTGGTGTCATCAGCAAACAGAAATATTTTTGAATCACCTGTAATACTAGAAGGAATATCATTTATATAAATAAGAAACCGCAGTGGCCCCAGCACTGACCCTTGGGGAACGCCCTCCCCCCCCCCCCCCCTTAACAGTGCCCCATTGGGACTGAACAGCAATAGCACTTTCAATATTGCGGAGAATTACTTTCTGCTTTCTGTTCTTAAAGTAAGAGGCGAACGAATTGTAAGCTACTAAAAAAATGGTTCAAATGGTTCTGAGCACTATGCGACTTAACTTCTGAGGTCATCAGTCTCCTAGAACTTAGAACTAATTAAACCTAACTAATCTAAGGACATCACACACATCCATGCCCGAGGCAGGATTCGAACCTCCGACCGTAGCGGTCGCTCGGTTCCAGACTATAAGCTACTCAAATGGTTCAAATGGCTCTGAGCACTATGCGACTTAACATCTGAGGTCATCAGTCGCCTAGAACTTAGAACTAATTAAACCTAACTAAGCTAAGGACATCACACACATCCACGCCCGAGGCAAGATTCGAACCTGCAACCGTAGCGGTCGCCCGGCTCCAGACTGCAGCTCCTAGAACCGCACGGCCACTCCGGCCGGCAATGTAAGCTACTCCCCTTACTCCATAATGGTCCAATTTATGCAGTAATATTTTGTGGTCAACACAGTCAAAAGCCTTCGGTAAATCAAAGAAAACATCTAGCGTTCGCAACCTTTTATTTAATCCGTCCAAAACCTCACAGAGAAAAGAGAATATAGCATTTTCAGTTGTTAAACCATTTCTCAAACCAAACTGTACTTCTGACAGCAAATTATGTGAATTTAAATGCTCCAGTAACCTTGTATATACAACCTTCTCGATAACTTTAGCAAATACCGATGGCATATAAATAGGTCTATAATTGTCAACATTATCCCTGTCTCCCTTTTTATAAAGTGGCTTCACTACCGAGTTCTTTAATCGGTCAGGAAACCGACCACTCCTAAAGGAAAAGTTACAGATATGGCTAAGTACTGGGTTAACTTACATAGAACAATACTTCAATATTCTGCTAGATACCCCGTCATATCCATGAGAGTTCTTGGTCTTTAGTGATTTAATTACTAACTCAATCTCCCTCTTGTCAGTATCATGGAGGAGCATTTCAGGTAACAGTCTCGGAACACTTTTTTCTACAAGCGCTATATGATTCCCCGTTGGGACTAGGTTTCTATTTAGTTCACGTGCTATATTCAGAAAGTGATTATTAAATACTGTACATATATGCGACTTATCAGTAACACGGACATTCCCACTACGCACTGATTCTATATCCTCGACCTGTCTCTGCAGACCAGCCACTTCCTTTACGACTGACCATATGGTTTTACTCGTAATTTTATCCTGCATACCACATACTTTTTGCCTTCCTAATAACTTTTTTAAGCACCTTACAATACTGTTTGTAATGGGCTGCTACATTTAGATTTTGACTGTTTCTAACGTTTCGATGTAACTACCACTTTGTTCTACAGGCTATTCTTATCCCTCTAGTCAGCCAGCCAGGCTGCTGCAAACTTCGTTGATCTGTTCGTGCAGATGGTTGTTGTCTTGGAAACGTCCCCATCTGATGACTCAGGGATCAAGACGTGGCTGCCCGATTCGTTACAGCTATGCGGATAAGATGCGCGTCATCTCTACTGCTAGTGATACGAGGCCGTTGGGATCCAGCGCGGCGTTCCGTATTACCCTATTGAACCCACCGATTCCATTTTCTGCTAACAGTCATTGGATCTCGACCCACGCGAGCAGCTATGTTGCGATACGATAAACCGCAATCGCGATAGGCTACAATCCGACCTTTATGAAAGTCGGAAACGTGATGGTAAATATTACACCTCCTTTCACGAGGCATCACAACAACGTTTCACCAGGCAACGCCGGTCAACTGCTGTTTGTGTATGAGAAATCGGCTGGAAACTTTCCTCATGTCATCACGTTGTGTCGCCACCGGCGCCAACCATGTGTGAATTCACTGAAAAGCTAATAATTTGCATATCACAGCATCTTCTTCCTGTCGGTTAAATTTCGCATCTGTAGCACGTCATCTTCGTGGTGTAGCGATTTTAATGGCCAGTAGTGTAGTTAAACCTCGGTCGTCGTGGACAGCCGAATGTCAATTTGAAACTTATTCCTCCTGTCTTAAGCACTGCATTATGTCACTCAGAATGGTAGCAACTACAGCTATTGGAAGCAACGTAATGAAAGCAGATTAAGGGTTAATGTTAGAACAGAATTCAATATGGGATTTATCAAGCATGTGCGAAGCATTCAGCAGTATCCTTCTCAAGGCAACCATTCCAGAATTGTTCTTAAACGAGCTAGGGAAACTAGGAATTACCAATATTTGAATAGCATGATGGAGAGTTCAATTCCCCTCACACCGAATGCAAATTCTATGCCTTCACTACACTGCCACCACCTTCGGTTCCGTTAACAGAGATGACAGCGGTATAACAAAATTTACTCTGCAGCGGTATGTGCGCTACTTTTAACTTTCTGTGAAGTTTGGGAGGTAGGTGACTAGAGTAAGTGGAACTTTCAGGGCGTATCTTGTACGGTGATTGGATAGATCAGTCACTAGGACACTTGGCCACACAGGCAAAGAGTCCAGTTTCGAGTCCCGCTCCGGCAAACTGAATCTGCCAGGGGAGTTCCATAACAGCGAAGAACTCACATCGTATTACAGCAGCGCAAGAAGAGTCACCGTCTGTTTGCATCGTTCAAAATATATAATAACTCAAGTGGAAGGAGCAAACCTGAAATGCAAAGAAAGACAAGTTAGTGTTAAGAAGGGCGTAAGAAAGTTTTGCAGTTTAACACCCTGTTTATTTTGTACATCGAAGTTGCGGTAATGGGAATAAAAATGAAGTTTAGACACAGGCATGAAAGTTCAAATGGAACATGTATCTCGAGGCTTAATTTCTCAGACGACGTAGCTCTCTTGGAAATATGTGAGAAAGATTTAGAAAACCTAATGAAAGGAATGATTAAGGTACATAGCGTAGATTATGGCTCAAAGATAAACAAATCAGACACAAAGAGCGAGTAAAAGGAAGGAGAATAATGACTTAACGTGAAAGCTGTGGAGTACACGATAGGGAAGGAAGTGAAATAATTCTTTTATCTACCAAGAAAAATAACAAAGGGTGGGCAAAGCCAGGAAGATATCAATGGTATGACACGTTTTCTTCCATAAGGAATGGATACTGATATGAAACTAAGGAAGGTCTCCAATGAGTAGGTCTTCAGCACTCTATTGTGTAGAAGTGAAATGTAAACCATCGTATATTCGCACAATATGAAACTGCATTTAAAATTTGTTTCTATCGAGTAATGTTAAAAACGTAAGAGGACAGATGTAGTACATAATGAAGAAGTAGCAAAAAAAAAGTAGGCGAGAAGGAACTAAAGCTGTGGAACATCTGCTTTTGTATCTAGGAATAGTTAACCTGACGATGGAAGGGCACTGGAAGAGAATAGTGGAGCAAGAGCAAAGTTAGAATATGCAAAACAGGTTACAAAGCGGGTTACGTATAACCAGTAAACCCCTAGATCCCAAATTGTTCACATAATCAAACTACCACGGAGAAACCAGCTTCCAATGTCTGGTTATTTTAAAATTAAATTAAGCATGTAAGCGAGAAAAGTTTAGAAAAGATTTGAAGTTTTGTTTAAAGTTTGCTGGAAATCGCTATTTGACCCTGTCATCAAACACTGCAAGAGTATGGTCTGGGAAATTTGCAGCCCGTTTTAAGCAAAAATTAGTTTTGCTCGCTTCTCGCTTCTCAGTGTTTATGTCATATATCTAGAAATATGTGTCGTTCAGTTGTGTAGTTTTGCAGATACAGTTAGTGATATACGTGGATACTCTTTGCAAAATATGTTGCGAATAGATTGCTTTTGGCCCCCAGTCACCACGTGTTAAAGTCTAAACCAGTCAATTTTAACCAAAGTAACTGCATAAACCGTAGTAAACACGTAAAAAATTAGAACTGCATACCTGATGCCGAAGTTTCACTTATGAACAGCAAAAATATAGTACGCGATAGACGTTTTACCTTTCATCATTTTGTGGGGAGTGAAGGCGCAAAAGGTTTCGTAGAAGTTTAAAATTATGTGTAAGGTTTGTTGGAAGTCACTGAGTGTGTAGCTGCTGTAGATGTTCTACGAACAGCTGAGAATCAAATTAATAGTACTGCCTGTCACCGTTTCCATGTTAGCAGATGAATGAATTATTACCTGCCAACATTCTGTCCGCTGTCAGCTCTTCAGAGCCCATGTTTCCTGGACATTTTTTCCTTGTTTTAGTCCATATTGCTATCTCTCAAAGTAAGGAAAACAATGAGCTTGCAGAAGAAGAGATTTGTTTCGCCGTATGAAAGATGAAGTGTTCACAAACTCTTTAGGTGCGCATTTTACTTGTTTACTACACTTTTTGTTCCGAATATCGGCCAGTCCTCCTGGAACACCCTGTGTAGTGTGGGTAGTTTGCGCACCGTCTGTTACTTTGCCGTCCTGACACATACACAGCTTCTAACTGTAATACTTGTAGTACTGTGTTAAACCTTTAACGTAAGGTTACATCTCTGAATGAATGGACTGCGACAGTATTTTAAATTTTTCTATCAGGTAAATAATTACGTTAAATATTGAAAATAAAAGTTATGTTCCCTCTGGAAGCTACTGGATAGGCAACCTGCAACTGGGAAATGCGCCATGCTCTGGGTTAACACTGAGGTGGTAACAGTCATCTCTTAATATCTTGTCGCACCTCCTTTTGCCCGGCGTAGTGCAACTACTGGACGTGCCGTGGACTCCAAAAGTCGTTGGAAATACTGCCTCTATAAGCCGTTCATAATTGCGAAAGTGTTGCCGGTGCAGGAGTTTGCTGGCGAATTGATATCTCTGTTGTGTTCCGTAAACGTTCGATGGGATTCATCTCGGGCGATCAGGTGGCCAAACCATTCCCTCGTTACCTCGAATTGTCCACAATGTCCCTCAAACTATCGCGAACAATTGTGGCCCGGTGACACGCCAAATTGACACCAATAAAAATTACATCGTTGTTTGAGAACATGAAGTCCACGAATTGCTGCAGATGGTTTCCAAGTAGCCGAACGTAACCATTTCCAGTCAATGATCAATTCAGGTTGACCAGAGGACCCAGTTCATTCCATGTAAATACAGTCAATACTTTATAGAGCCACAACCAGCTTGCATAGTGCCTTGTTGACAACTTAGGTCCATGGCCGAGTGGGGTCAACGCCACACTCGAACCCTACCATCAGCTCATACCAACTGAAAACTGGACTCATCAGGGCACAATTTTTCACCCATCTAGGGTCCAACCGATATGACCACGAACACAGGGGATGCACTGCAGGTGATGTGTTGCTGTTAGCAACAGCATTCGTATTGGTCGTGTGCTGCCATAGCCCATTAATGCCAATCTTCCTGGCACTCTCCTAAAGAGTACGTTAGTCGTACGCCCCACATTGATTTCTGTGATTAGTTCACGCAGTGTTGCTCGCCTGTTAGCATTGACCACTCTAGGCAAATGCCGCTGTTCTGGGTCTTTAAGTGAAGGCCATCGGTCACTGAGTTGCCCGTGTTGAGAGGCCTGTGGGATCCGTACCATGTCGGGTTGACGGAGGACATAGAGGGGATCCAAAGAAGAGCGGCGCGTTTCGTCACAGGGTTATTTGGTAAGGGTGATAGCGTTACGGAGATGTTTAGCAAACTCAAGTGGCAGACTCTGTTGGAGAGGCGCTCTGCATCTCGGTGTAGCTTGCTGTCCAGATTTCGAGAGGGTGCGTTTCTGGATGAGGTATCGAATATATTGCTTCCCCCTACTTACACCTCCCGAGGAGATCACGAATGTAAAATTAGATACGAGCGGGCACGGAGGCTTTCCGGCAGTCGTTCTTCTCGTGAACCATACGCGACTCGAACAGGAAAGGGAGGTAATGACAGTGGCACGTAAAGTGCCCTCCACCACACACCGTTGGGTGGCTAACAGAGTATAAATGTAGATGTAGATGTAGATGTAGGTAATTCCTGAAATTGGGTCTTCCCAGCAAACTCTTGACGCTGTGGGTCTCGGATTGAACTCCCTGACCATTTCCGAAATGGAATGTGCCATGTGTCTAGCTCCAACCACTATTCTACGTTCAAAATCTGTTGATCCTCGTCGTGCAGCCATTAACATGTCGGAAACCTTTTCTCACGACTCACCCGAGTACAAATGACTGCTCCACCAATGCACTGTCCTTTTTATCCTTGTGTATACGATACTACTGTCACATGTTTATGTGCATATCTCTTCCCCACGACTTTTGTCATCTCATTGCAGATAGTTGCTTCGAAATGAAATTATTAACACAAGATATGGAGGATGAGGGGAGCATCAACCCAGGCGAAAGATTAATAATGTTTATAGGAATGCAGTCTCTTCTGCGAAACGAAAAGTTGCCTCGGGTGTTGTGATAGACCAGACTAATGTCCTGACGGAGCTTGGGTGAATGCCTACGTGCCTGTGCATAACTAGACGTGGAGGATTAGTGTCTTATAAATTTCCCGTTCCCCCAGCGGAGCTTGCGGTAGAGCGAAGCGCATGCAGAGTACAGCCACCCCGCATGCGGGTCGTCTGCTTTAATGTGGTCGTTCAGTGGCGGGCGAGGCAGGAGGGGAAGGGGACGGGGAAGCCGCGTGCAGCGCCTCCGCGTCAACTCGCGTCCCCGTGACGTCCAGCCATACGACAACACTGAGGCCCCGTCCGTGCTGCCTGCTGCTTCAGCTCGTCCAACTTTGTTATCTCGGTGCGCGCAGTCGGGCGCTAGGACCGTGAGTTTACCTCGCCTGTGTGAGGAAATTGGTTCCAGACTACGTAAACGTACGAGGCTATAGCACGCCATCTACAGATATTTCTTTTTTTCATCTGTTAACGGTTAATTTTTTGATACGTATTTGCGCAACAGAAATAGTATCTGCTCATATGATGTAATCTGACTCCAATGAAATGTTGGTAAGCGAAACTGGCAACGTGCAAACTTTAATCTTGAAGCTTCCAACTGTTTGTATAGACACCATGTTATGACGTATCTTCTAGTTTGAAGAAATACTGTGCTACACATGCATATAATATGAACTGTGTAAGCTGCAAGATGATGGTGAGCTCCATCTGAGTGCGTAGATCTTTTCTTGACGTTAGTTCGCTATTAGTTGTAACTTATTATTTCCACATTGCTTTACAGCACCAACTGCATAACCTTCACTACTTTGTTTAAATAATGCGTACATAAACGTATTCGCAGCTGCGATTGTGAATAACCAACACCTGTGTAATGGAATGAGGACAATAAAAGTTTGTGCCGGACCCCGAGGTTCGAACCCAGAGCTGTCGTCTTATGTCGTATCAGTTCTTTTCCTTTTTTTTGGCTATCAGTGTAAGCTTCAGAGCCAGACCCAAACTTCCGTACGTCGTCAACCATGTGGCTACAACGTGCACTTGTACACCCATTACGTATATTCCCATTAAGCGATAGCGGCGGTTAAATACGATATAGCAGTGCCTGTGTTATTCAGAAGTACGATGCACTATTCCTTCGGATACACATACATGCATTCCCTGTGGGGATATACATCATGGATGTATAAGTGCAGGTTGTAGACACAAAATTTCGATGTGTTTATGAAGTGTGCACAGATTGCTTAATGGTAAGGTGACTGCTCGCGTTAAGCGAGAAATCCGCGCTCGGCACGAATTTTCACTGTCGTCATTCCATTATGCAGCTGATACACTATATGATCAAAAGTATCCGGACACCACCAAAAAACCGAGCGAGGTGGCGCAATGGTTAGCACACTGGACTCGCATTCGGGAGGACGATGGTTCAATCCCGCGTCCGGCCATCTTGATTTAGGTTTTCCGTGCTTTCCCTAAGTCGCTCCAGGAAAATTCCGGGATGGTTCCTTTGAAACGGCACGGCCGACTGCCTTCCCCGTCCCTCCCTAATCCGATGAGACCGCTGATCTCGCTGTTTGGTTTCTTCTCCCAAACAATCCAATCCAATCCAACCCCCAAAAACATACGTTTTTCATATTAGGTGCATTGGGCTGCCACATACTGCCAGATACTCCACATCAGCGACCTCAGTAGTCATTAAACGTTGAGAGAGAGCAGAATGCGGCGCTCCGGGGAACACACGGACTTAGAACGCGGTCAGGTGATTGGGTGTCACTTGTGTCATCGTCTGTGCGCGAGATTTCCACACTCCCAAACACCCGTAAGTCCACTGTTTCCGATGTGATAGTGAAGTGAAACGGGAAGGGACACGTAAAAGAAAATCGTACAGGCCGACCTCGTCTGTTGACTGACAGTGACCGCTGACAGTTGAAGAGGGTCACATGTGTAATATGCAGACACCTATCCAGTCTATCACACAGGAATTCCAAATTGCATCAGGATCCACAGCAAGTACTATGACAGGTGGCAGGTGAGAAAATTTGGATTGGTTCAAATGGCTCTGAGCACTATGGGACAACATCTATGGTCATCAGTCCCCTAGAACTTAGAACTACTTAAACCTAACTAACCTAAGGACATCACACAACACCCAGTCATCACGAGGCAGAGAAAATCCCTGACCCGCCGGGAATCGAACCCGGGAACCCGGGCGCGGGAAGCGAGAACGCTACCGTACGACCACGAGCTGCGGACAAAATTTGGATTTCATGGTCGAGTGAACAGTGGAAAATCGTTGTGTGGAGTGACGAATCACGGTACACAAGCTGGCGATCCGATGGCAGGGTGTGGGTATGGCGAATGCCCGGTGAACGTCATCTGCCAGCGTGTGTAGCGCCAACAGTAAAAGTCGGAGGCGGTGGTCGTGTTTTTCATGGAGTGGGCTTGCACCTTTTGTTGTTTTGCGTGACACTATCACAGAACAGGCCTACACTGATGTCTTAAGCAGCTTCTTGCTTCCCACTGTTGAAGAGCAATTCGGGGATGGCGATTGTATCTTTCAACACGATCGAGCACCTGTTTATAACGCACGGCCTGTGGTGGAGTGGTTACACGGGAATAACATCCCTGTAATGGACTGGCTTGCACAGAGTCCTGACCTGAATCATACAGGATACCTTTGGTATGTTTTTGAACGCCGGCTTCGTGCCAGGCCTCACCGACCGACATCGATACCTCTCCTCAGTGCAGCCCTCCGTGAAGAATGGGCTGCCATTTCCCAAGAAACCTTCCAGCACCTGATTGAACGTATGCCTGCGCAAGTGGAAGCTGTCATCAAGGCTAAGGGTGGGTCAACACCATATTGAATTCCAGCATTGCTGATGGAGGACGCCACGAACTCATTAGTCATTTTCAGCCAGGTGTCCGGATACTTTTTATCACATAGTGTAGGCGCCCATATTTGCAACTTCGAGTACGTTTCATGGATTTCATAACGGCTGTAATCGCTTTTTCCTTCGGATGCGCATGCATGTCCGAAGGGACATTGCATCGTACTTTTGTACAACACAGGCACTGCAGTATCGTAAAATAATCCTTATTCGATGACTTCCTTATTGAGCAGTCATGCCTGTCTTGTGCCCAAAGTACTCTGTTTGAACTTGTTAACTATCTCAATATTTCTACAGCACTTCTACGCTATTTGCCACCGCTCTCATCGTCATAGGCTGCTCTCTTTTTGTGTTGTGACGTTACCATGACATCCCCTTAAGTGGTTTAGCGTCCCTGCATAGCATGCAATGCTTTTCACCGACTGCAGGAAATGCATTCACCTGATTTGCCAGTAAGGGCGACATTGTTCTTAACAATTTCTTTTCTTACTGGCATACGTCTGATCAAACGGAAACATAGAATCGGGGCTTGTTGCAGGGTGCATTTATATATTCATTTAACTTACGGAAGTTTGTCATTTGTCAGTTAATAAAAATGTGAGGTGACATCGACGGTTTTCGAATATATGGTCACCTTACTTGGTGCTACTTATAATTTCTCGAAAGGTTCTTAAAAAGAACAGATACTGCAGTGGTTAGTCTCTGTCTACAAATCTGAATGTCACATGTCCAAGCCCCAGTTCTGAAAAAACAGAAAGAAAATTCACGTAATATGTGTCCAATATTTATCGGTAACAGAGACACAACTGTTGGAATACACCTCAAAGAAATGCTGACAGAAGGTGTTAAGCAACACAAAATTCTTGATAAGAAAAGTGGAGGAATGTAATCAGTGAAAAATCTTTACTAGAAGTAGTAAGAGGTTGACAAGGCATATCATAAGGCTCCGTTTTTACTAGTACTCGTAGGAGCAGCAAAAGTGGTAGTCTTTTGTATACATCGATATAAAGCCGCTATGGGTTTCATGAAGGAAGTTATTTCCTTAAGTAAGCTGTTTTTATTTTGAAATACTTTATTTCATGAGTTAGCTATTAGCTTATTTCCGCCTCGTTGGCACCTTCAATCTACTTATAACTAAAAACAATATCAAAAGTTACAGCAGCTTCAAGAAGCAGCAGGAAATAAATTTAAAAAATATACATATAGAGGGTGTATTATAATTTATGGCATAAACGTATACAGTTGAAGGTACACAATAATAGAAGCAAAAAAGTCTCTAAAGCACATACATTAAGAGCTATGAGCATTTCTTCATCTTAGATAGTGTGAAGCAAATCTCTTCCACTGAGAGCTCTCTGGTTGCCATATTCTGAGAGGTGGTAGTATGGACCATAAAAAAAGAATTGCAGAAAACATCAGAGTAAAGCATTGTAGGCATGTAGCAACTTCCGATAGCGTCCTTAATAACAATGGTCGTTACGGGCTCAAGCTCTATAAACGTCACTAATTAGCATAATTCATATTAAATACGTAATTATATGAATTTAATACCATGTTCTCGTCAAATGACGACCTCATACTTGAAGTCAACATGTGAAAGAGGAAATGCAAGTCTTTTATGGCCTCTACCGCAAGCCCTCCGCATGCCGTATTTGGAGACGTGGTAATATGGTCCAAAACAAGGAAAATAGTTTTCAGTAAACATACTGTGCCGCTAACAACACATTAAAATACGCTAGTTTAAAATTTTTAACAGCACAACTGCATCGCCAAGGACATGAGAAAAACTTACACAAATAGGAAACACTCACTGGTCAAATACATTACTACATGTGCTTACTTTAATGGTTTTACAGAACATAACGTAAGTGAAACATAATTATATCAGATAATGTGTTGTTTTATAATTAGGGAGAATTATTATAATTGTGGCAAGCAAAAAGTCGCTCAAGAATGATAGAATTGAGGATGCCCAGTTCAGTAGGTATGACCAACGTAAATATCTTGACATACGAGAGAAACCACTCCAATGGGTGAAGACTATAAAGACCCTCTCGTGATACAACCACTTTCAGTGAGTGACAAGTTATTTCTTATGATAAAATGCGCTTCACTGCAACTGACTGACGTCAAACAGCTCTTAAATGTCGCTAGTCGCAGGGAAATGACAGACATTTCGAAGAACGCAAACGAATAAAAATGATGTAGAGACAGTTTGTAGTCAGATTTTATAGCATTGTTTCTAGATGAAACCATCCCATTTGTGAGGAGTCACTTTCATCGAGTTCTTAATCTTTTATATTACAAGAACTGCGTTCATTTTCTGCTAAAGATACCGATTTCTTTCTCTGACAATACGTGAAGAATGTAAGAAAATATTAGGTACCTTTCTTTTCTAAATTAAATAGCAATTAAGAGACTGAAAGCTAATTGTATTTATTTTTCGTTTCATTTTCAGCATTGTCTTGATAGATGGAAAAGAAAAACAAAGAATGTGTCATCCAGCATCAAAACAACGAGAACATTGTTCGGCTGTGGACGATTGATCTATTTAACGACCGGGTCCACAAAGTATTTATAAAGCACCCTTCTAAATGATGAACTGCTGAAATTAGCGCTAACAACAATATATTACTTTTATAACAATATCAGTCATGAAGAGTACAGGTCGTGTTGGAAAGCAATACCTCTGAATTTTTATGTGAAAACTCTTAAAGCTTTTATTTTTTTTTTTTTTTTTACATCTTCATTCTTCGTGTCGACATATTTATTTCTCAACATACTTAGCATGTGCTTTTCACTGGTGGTTTGGGTGCGCTGGTACAGTAGCTCAGTGTGTTCGGTCAGAGGTTTAGCTACCTTCTGTAATGAAAAAAAACTGCGTGAATGGATCAACGCGGTCTGGAGCAATACAAGACGTAGTTATGAATTGTGATTATCATCTCTATAAAGTAAAGTTAGGAGAGACACATGCTTCCCGTGCAGCCACACGAGCCCGAATGCCGAAAAACGATGTGGCAGCGATCTCTCTTTGAAACACCGGGAGATGTAGCAGAAGTTGATATCCTGGTGTTCGAAGACTCAAGTTTCACAGTTGGGGCAAGAAACAGAAGATCAATCACGGCACAACTTTCAGTTTCTTGCACCACGTTTCTAACAAGACATAAGTCGCCTCCCACTGGATTCTTCGGCTTATCACACCCATTTGAGGAGCGCAGAAGCGTAAATGTTACTGCTGCTTTAGGGCAATCCAGATGAGTTCTCCAGTCACCTAAACACCATCGGCAAGTCCTAGGTTTATCGCCATGGTCCTGAGACTAGGAGTAAAGCAAACAGTGGAACCGTATGGATCATTACCGCCGAAAAAGGCAGTCACCATTGGGCAACTTGATGTTGAGTGATTACTGCGACAGCCACCATGTGCTGCTAACAGATTATGCAGTGAAGGGGTAAACCGCCGCAGTACTACTATAATCTGGCGAGGTTACAGGAGATTGTTAAGTCCAAGTGTCGCAGGAAACTGAGCAAGGGGCGGTTCCTCTCCCACTACAACGATCCAACTCGTTTCCAACATGACATTGCCACACACGCTGCTACTTCGAGTTACCAAAATTTGCCTACCCCATGGCACCCAGCGACATCGTCCTCTTTCAGCGGGTGGAGTAAGCGTTCCATGGCAGACTGTCCCAGAATGACAAGAAGATTTTGTATGTAGAAAGTTCCCGGAACATCCAAAATAAAGAATTTTACAACCAAGCTCTCCGTCAAGTCATCTATCGTAGAGAAAGATATATCGCACTGAAGGCTGAATATGTAGACTAAATCAGTCATCAGAATTTTATGGTCGCAGTTTGGTTAATTAAATTTTTACGGCCAGCCACCCCTCGTATAGGGGAGAAATAGGGCGAGTTCCTTTCGAACCAAGTAAAAGAGATTTCAGACCCGATTGCTTCTCAGATCGGAGGAAGAGTAGCAACTAAACGACACGTATATCGACGATTTTGTGTTTGAAATGTGCTTTGCTACAGAACTTGCTGCAGTTGTATAGTATCTGGAGGGCGACTGACGGCTACAACATCTGTTTTGTACAGTGTCTGTATGTTAACCCTTTATTTGGCAGTGTTGCTCTCAAGCAACCTCAAATTTACGTTGGCCTTATGGGACAACAAACACTCCCCAGTGCCTTTTAATGGCATTGCTGCCTACAGACAACGTTCCTTTACACAACGCGAATGCCAGTTGTTGTAATAGTTCAAGGTTTTCCACACGAGATGGCAGTTTGTGCAGTGGTGTTACACTGCGACGGAATTGAAGTCCGAGTTGGTCCCACACATGTTTTATTGCTAACAGATATGGCGATCTTACTGGCCGCGGGAGCATCCCAACATCACGCAGACAGTTGAGAGAGATATGTGCCATGTGTAGACAAAAATTGTCCTGGTGGAAAATGGTACTACGATACAGTTGCATGGGGTGTACAACATAAAACTGCAAGATCACCATGACATACGACTTTGCCGTCAGATTTCCCTCAGTCGCTACATTGCGTGATGTGAAGTCGTACCCAGTGGCTTACCATGACGCCACGAGTAACACCGCTGGCCCTCTGACAAACACTGAAAAATGGGACCTCTCCCTTTCGCCCTCGTAATCGAAAAACTGGTGATCTGGGCCAATGCAGAAATGCGATTCGCTGAACACAAAGCGACGCAATTCATCAGCAGACCATGGTTCCCAGTCATGGCACGACTCCAAATGTAGCCGTCTGTGTTGTGGTATTAACGGTAGCAAACACACGGAAGGGTAATTCACCAGTGCAGTTACTACTAGTCTCCGACCAATGATGTGTGAGGACATTTAATGTTGCAGGGAGTTCATTAATTGTTCTCGGATGGTAGGCGCAGATGTGAAGAGGTTGCGGTGTGCTTTGTGCACAATACGGCGATCTTTCCTTGTGAAGGTCAGATGTGGTCGATAGGAATCTTGACAACGAGTATGCCTGCCTTCACATTCCTATGCAGTCCAGAATAGGCCCACTTCCACATCTGAAGAAAATGGAGACCCGTAATGAGGCTCCTTTCAAACTCCAAAGTGCTGATTGTCTCACCTGCGTATGCAGCATTTCCGTGTCTTTCAAAGTCAACATCCAAAATCCGACGCTGTTCAAGATCTTCACATGCCCTCCCAGGCCACTACACGAACAACATTAATGCATTCTGGTTACATTTCTGCCTATCACAGAGAATTCAAACAATAATTATGCGCCAGTGTGTATACGTGTTGGAAGTTACATTGACACCCGCCCCCTGAGAGCCCACAGCTCTTTTGTGGGTACTTGTGTGGCGTGCACGGATCCCTGAGCTATTCCAGGCTTTCTACTTTTCTGGAATGCTTTATCTTCCCCCTTCCTTCTCCCTCCCTGCCCTTATTCCTTTCCCTTTTCTCCTTCCTTTCCCTCTCTTGGTGTTCTTATTTATGTCGGCCCAACCATCCTCCTGATTTAGTTTCGTCTTGCAGTTTTGGTTTGTTGTTTTTTCCTCCTCCTTTTCGGGTTTTCCTCTTTTAGTCCCCCTTAGGGGTTTGACCATCTCTTAATTTGAAATCTATAGTATGAGACAGATGGGGAAGAACTCCCTCCTTAGCGCCTTTGGCGCGGGTTCCTCTGCCCATCTTCCTCATCTAATTCCCCCCTTCCCTTCTCTCCCTGTCATGTAACTTTCCAGCTTCGTAGCCAGTCCATGTGGTGGGGCTGCTATGTACTCACCTGTCTGAGTCCCCAGATACCACAGGGCTCTCACTCCTGGTACCTGCGCTTGAACGCCTCGTGAAAACCTAAGACTGATTCCGTATCATTTCGGCGCATAGGAAATTCCGCCAATGACCGTCATGCCAGGTGGCCATTGCTGTGGCTGGGTGCTGCCCATGAGGTGAGCCCCTAATCGGAGCAGGCTGTACCTGGGTGGACGTTTGGAACATGAAACGTGTTAAATTCTCTGGTGCTCTTCTGTGGCATCAACCCTTCCTAGGAAGAGTTCCGTCTCAGTTCCTTTTCCTCCATCCACCGCGTTTTTCCCCTTGGCTACACCCTGGGAAGACGGGTGGCCCACTGGCTTGGGGCGAAACCCTTTCTGCGGTTTCTGGTCTGTACCAGGATTGACAGGGAGATTTTTGTCACCAACAAAATCTGTTTTCTGTGGAACACATTGAGAACAAGTTCGATGAAGTTGAGTCCTAAAGTAAGATGGGATGTGTCTCTCTCCTTATAAAGACAACTTACGCCAGTCAGTCGGCTTCCCTCCACACCTGCCACCGCTAAGAAGATATCCCAGTAAATATCACTCCTTATAAATTTCATTTCCTAAGGGCCTTCTCCTCCAGTCCGATGATGAACTTAGGTCTACATTCTTCCCACTCATCAGAGTGTCTAGCGTTTATAAAGGAAAAAAGAATCCAGGAAATAAAGATCCTTGACCACCTCAGCTACTTTGAACCCGTAAGAAGTGTGACAGACGTCACCTGTGAATCTCTCATCTACCTTTGCCTCCTCTCTTCCCCCTCCTCCTAACTCCCATCCTGCTCCCTCTTTCCGTCCCCCCCCCCCTCCGCCGGCGGCTCCTCGGCTCCTGTCCCTTCCCCTCAAGGAACTGCTTCTCCTCCTCCTCTTCTGCTTCCTCTATCTACACAGCTACTCCGCAAGCCACTGCATGGTACGTGGCGAATGGTACCCTGTGCCACTAGTTGCCATTTCTCCTCCTGTTCCACTCACAAATAGAGAGAGGGAAATACGACTGTGTGTACACTTCTGTATGAGCCATAGTTTCTTGTATCCTATCTTCATGGTCCTTAAGCGCTGTGTGTGTGTTGGCTCCAGTAGAATCGTTCGGCAGTCAGCTTCAAATGACGGTTCTCTAAATTTTCTCAACAGTGTTGCCAGAAAATAACGTGGCCTTCTCTCCAGAGATTCCCATTTGAGTTCCCAAAGCATCTCCATAGCACATATTGTTCGAAACTAGTAGTAATAAATCCTCCTCCTCCTTGGCCAGAGAAGGAATCCTCTTCTCTGGCTCCTGCTAGGGATGAGGCTCCCTCTTGGAACACACCGCACTGGTGCCCTCAAGAAGCCTGCAACCCCTGGTCAGATGAGGGATTCACGCTACCTTTTGATATAATCTTCTCCCTCCCTCTGAGGAAGAAGACGAAGCATCGTAAGTCCTCCTTCTCACTCTGAATCAGACCCAGTTTTATGGCTGTCATCCCATCCTCGTCGTGACGACCATTGGCCTAGTGAGATGACCTCTTCATGTGTGACCCGAACTCTCGCCACACAATAATACAGTGGGATTGCAACGGACATTACTGTCACTTGCGGGAAATACAACAACTTGTTTCCTATAATTCTGTGTTCTGTCTTGCTCTTCAAGAAAGGCATATACTTGACGACCACTCTCCAATTTCTCGTGGTTATCGGTCATTGTGTCAGAACTGTGCTGGCCCTGAGACAGCATCTGGAGGGGTCTGCACTTTGGTTTGCACCTCATTGTACCAACCTGGAAGCAATAGCAGCAGGAGTGTGAACAACCCCACAAATCACCATTTGCAACGTCTACCTCCATAGAGGTAGGTCACTTCCTTTTGTCGGAATAACAGCAACGTCCGTCCTCGTACCTCCTCTTCAGGGACTTCAGTGCACAGCCAACCCTTGTGGGATGTGCCACTTCAACAGGTAGGTGTCGTATAATTTACCAACATATTACAGATTTTGATTTGTGTCTCGTCAATAATGGTTCTCTGTTCACTTCAGTGCTGCACTTTTTATGCTGTCGATCTCACGATCCCCTCTCATGCTCTTGTGACTTCACTATACTGATCTTTGTAACAGTGACAACTTTCTGGTGATTCTGTCGTTCCCCTGTCGCTGCTAGGCAGATAGGCTCCCATGCTGGGCATTCCTCATAGCTAATTGGCTTTATGTACGTCTGCTCTGCACTTCGACACCTCTCTGTGGGATTGCACTGATGCGGTCGTGGAAGATGTCTTTGACACTATTCTTCATGCAACTGGCTCTGCTTTCACCCAATTAACAGATCCACTCGTCGTCGATCGGCACTGTGGTGGACCAAGGACGTAGCAGTCGCTATCTAGGACACCCAATGGGCGCTACAACGATTTAAACGACACCATTCACACCGCTTTTAAGTGTCTACGTGCTAAGGCTCACTTCCTTATTAAGCAGAATAAAAATCAATGCTGGGAGCACTTTATTTCCTCCCTGAGGCGTATGCCTCTTCCTCCCAGGTTTGGTCTAAGCTCCATAGCCGTCTAGGCCACCAGTGACAATCAGAAGTCGAGGGTCTGATCTATTGCTCTGTGTAGAACATCTCGTGATGCTCTTTGTCACAACATCAGCTTCCTCTTCCTATCTGCTACATTTCACTGGTGCAAACGACGCGCTGAAGAAACCTCCCTCTGTTTCGACTCCCTCAAACTGAAGCCTATAATGGACTCTACACTGAATGGGAATTCTCACAGGCTCTTACCTCTTTGTATGACGTGGTCCCAGGCCCAGATTCAATCCACGACCAGATAATACAACACTTGAACGTAACCCAGAGGCAACATCTGCTCAGGGTCTTCTACCAAATTTGGCTCAAGAGTGTCTTCTCCTCACAATGGCAAACCAGCATTGTTACACTCACATTGAAGCCCAGGAAGAACCCAGCCTCTCTCGACAGCCACCGGTCAATTAGCCTGACCAACGTACATTGTAAACTGCTACAGAGGTAGTTTAGCTTTAAATTTGTTGGTACCCAAATCTTGGGAATTTTTATACCCATATCAGTGTGGCTTCCAGGAAGGATGATCTACAACTGACCACTTACCCAGACTGGAAACATCAGTCAGAGACAGGCTTTTTCTGAAGGCCGACACTTCGTCGCAGTCTTCTTTGACCTACATAAGGCATGTGACATGGCTTGACACTGTCACATTTTAGTTGCCCTCCACTACTGGGGCTTTCGCAGCCCCCTTCGGATTTGTATCTGAGTGTTTCTTCCCACCTGTTCTTCTGGGTTAGAGTTGGCACTTCACTCAGCACCCCTTGGATCCAGGACAACGGTATCCTACAGGGTTCTGTGTTAAAGGTGACATTCTTCATCACCATCGATGGGCCTGTAGCCTCTTTTGGTCTTTTGGGCCAACAGTTACTTTGACATTGTATATCGACGATTTTTGCATCTGGTGCAGCTCCCACTCGGTAGCATCTGCTGAACACGAGTTCCAAGGCGCCATCCCGTGGCTTCCAGTTTTCTCCCTCCAAAACGTGGGTTATGTATTTTTTCGTCGACCCACAGTACACACCAACCTGGAACTTCATTTAGGCAACCAGCGTGTAGAAAGTGTAGCACAGTCCTGTTTCTTGGGCCTTCTTTTTGATAGAAAGCTGATTTGGCTGCCCCATATTCGCCAACTGAAGACTACATCCATGCAGAAGCTTAATGCTCTCCACCTCCTGGCCCACACATCTTGGGTTGCACACTGTGCTACTCTTTTCCATGTTTACCATGTCCTGGTTTTTATCCAGACTATATTATGGTTGTCAGGTTTATGTCTGAGCGGCCCCTTCCACTCTGAAACTACTTGACACTGTTCATCATTATGAGGTATTTATGCCTGTCAGTGCCTTACACACTAGTCCCATCGACAGTCTGCTCGCAGAAGTGGGGATTCCCCCTCTACAATTATGACAGAGACAACTCTTGGCTTCATAGCCAATCACCATTCGTTGATTCCCTGATCATACCGTGTACCCTATGTTCTTCATGAACGAGGGACACCTCCATCCTGATACCTGCCCAACTGTGTGGAATTGGCAGTTGGAGTGCTTCTCACTTCCCTCTGTTGGGATCTCCATCTCCACTCACTGGAATGTCCGCCATGTAGTTCCCCCTCACTCCCTCTCCCATGGTACCCAGACCATGGATTGAGACCGACCTGTTCCAGGGTCCTAAGGTCTCTGTCGCCCCTATGCTATTCCAGCTTCATGTATGTTCCTTCCTTGCCGAGTTCCAGGGTGCTACCACCTTCTACACAGGTAGTTCTAAAATGGTAGGTTAGGTGGGATATGCTTTCGCGTCTCTTAGTGGTGCGGAACACCATTTACTGTCAGGATCACGTAGCGCGTTCACAGCAGAGCTGCTAGCCATTAATGGGTCCTCCATTTTGTTACTCAGGTCTCTCTGCACAGTGTTTTAGTATGTACCGAGTCAATGAACAGCCTACTGGCTATAGACCGATGCTAGACTCGTCACCCTTTGATCTTTGCTAACCTTGACTGTGCTGCCTGCTCAATTATCGTTCCCTGATTCCCAAGTCATGTGAGAATACCAGAGAATGAACTGCCTAGAGACGCAGATACCTACCCTCATTCCTTTTCATGATTCCAGGTGCAGACAAGCGGATCCATATCAAATTTCTCTTTGTCCTAAAATGGAGTGACATCTGGTGCGCTATTGGTCTCAGTAATAAACTCCGCACAATCAAGGAGACTACTGCAGTTTGGTGCCCTTCCTTCCACTCCTCTCGGCAGGAGTCCACTGTCTAATACCATCTACGGATCGGAGATACGAGGCTCACCCGTTGTTTTCTCTGACGTAACGAGCCATCCCCATAACGCTGCTGTGTAGCCAGTCTGACGATAACCCATATATTGATGGAAAGTCCACTTATGTTTGCCCTTCGCACTAAGTATAGCCTTTTAGATTCCTTGACTTTAATATTAGCAGATGGTTCAAGAATGGTTGAACTGGTCCTCAGTTTGCTACGTCAAGGTGGCTTGTATTTTCAGTTATAAGGTTTTGCTTTACTCCTGGAGCAGGGGCAGTGGTTGCGGTTGGGGACTGTCTTCTGGGTCTGGGACCCATAACCACTCTTCTTTCATCCCACTGTTTTTGCAGTTTTTAGATTTGGCCTATCCTTTATGCTTTCTACTGTGTGTGTTTCTAGCTTCCTCGTTTTATAGTTTGACCTCTCTGATTGGATCCGCCCACTTTTAGCGAACACCTCTGTCTTACGCAAATAACTTTGGAATCGCGGGACTGATGACCTCGCCATTTAGTCCCGTAAGCCCCCTCAATCAACCAATCAGTCAGTTACATTGACACCCGACTATGTCTTCTGGTGTTTCACTGTTTGTAATGCGTAGCGTATACGTTCTTGAATCAGAAACGTAAAGATAAACATTGACAAGCAAATCTGGTAAGATTCACTGAGACGATCATCAGCGGTGGTACTCAAAAGGACCGAGATATTGTTTCTGTGTGGAAGATTTAGCCGGCATTACCATCCTTTGTATCTGCAGACAAATATTTCAGAAGAATACCATCAAAGTTGCCAAAGCTATACAACTAGTGCGTGCAGACTAAACGCGTTTGGTACCAGCTGACAATACCTTATGGATTACTTGAAGTAATTGAGTTATTAACTGCAAGAAGGTAATTTTTCTGGAACAGAAGCGGAAATTGCTGGTCTCTTGGTCAGCTGTAAAATTCCTGGCCGTAATAACTGCAGACAAAACATACATAATTAAATGACACTCAGGATGAGAATCAATAAATATACCCGTACATGCAGTGTTGGTTTTATTGCGACACACTCGTTAACAGAATTTCCCGAGAAAGTCCTCACTTCGCTATCCAGCCAAATAACCTTTTGCCGCTGGGGTTCACGTGGCGGGGTTGTTATACTGAGGATGTGGGCGGTCATAGCTCCCGATATCCGAGCCGCCTTCTGAGAATAAACGGCAAGTGGCAATCTGCGCTCGTTACGCCCTGCCCACGTACATCAAGAGGAACGCCTTCCTAGGTAGGCAGCCCGTGGCGCAGCATCACTGTGGGCAGCCCATTGTGCGCTCTCACTCAACACAGGCTTTGCGCGCTCGTTAAGCTTCTGTCGGAGAACTTGTTAACTCCTTGCGCGACTGGCGACTGTCGTTCCCTCTTACTGCCACTTCTCTTCTCCACTCTCAGCCTTACGTACTGTAGAAATATCGAGGCACCATGCAGGATCCTTGACAATATTCTAAGCACCAACATTGTGACGTTCCAGGAGGAGAGAGAGTTTCTTCAAAAGAATCAGCACGCGTTCAGACGAAAAGTACTAGTGTGAAACCCACACCACTTCAGTTATACACATCTTGCAAATAGCAGATGACGGTAGACCTGTGGATTCCGCGTTCCTGGTGGAAATAAGACGTTTGACACGATACCATATCCTTCACCGAGAGACGATCGTATGGAGAATAACCGTAAACGTGTAACTCGTTCGAGGAAAGTTTGAGTAACAGAATCCACTATGCTATGCGGTATGGCGAATGTTTCACAGAAACGTAAGTGACATGGGGTGTGCCTCAAGGGAGCGTAGTAGGACCTCTGATCTTTCTAGTACAATTTGAAAATTTATCTGATAGTATCAGCAGCGCTATCGATCCGTGCGCGACAGTGCACGGTAACAGCAGGTTCCAAAAAGCTGCGCACAAAAACGCAATATTTCAGGTGGTCCTACCCTGGGTTCTATTGATCAGAGGTAAGCGATTAAGTCTTTTTTGGGTAGACCATTTGTACACCTATGGGAAAAATGAGCATACTGTAGCTATCCTGTAGTACATTTTCAAAATTTAAACACTTCACAATCCCAGCAGCCCAGCAACATTGAGCAAATTTCATTAGGTGGGGTTTAGGCTGGAACTTAGGTGGCTTAAAGAACCAACACTTTTTTAAGGCTGGTTTCGAACATAACTTTTGGGTTCGGAAAACACCAATTGTGCGATTCCATTTATACAATTTATATTCATGGCAGATCGTAGAAAATTTTACCGTATGTTCTTAAGATGATGTTCTCATAGAATTTTTATACTTTTTTCGATATCGTTACCCGCTACCGATATTCAGAGTTTTAAATTTACCGCATTTATGAAGAAAACAGCAAAAGCTGGTTTTTATTTGTTTTTATCTAAATAACTAATCTAGGCAAATGGAAAAATTTTAAGTGTACATTATTTAGACATTCATGGAGAAACGTTATTTTTCCTGTTTTTGAAAATTTCTATTCAATATCAAGATAAAACCGAAAAACCATGATTTTTGGGTACGAAAAATACGAACTGTGGGATGGCTACTTCTATGATTCCTATTCATGGAAAATCGTCGAAAGTTTTGCAATATGTTCTTCAGGATATGTTCTCCGGGTACCTTGAAACTTTTTATTGTATGACTATCACCTTCTGAGATCGAAGGGGTCAAAGTTACCCTACTTACGCCAGTAATATTCGTTGTGAGGCGTATATTCACCTTTCTTATAATCCTATAGGAACATTGTTCCGCTGGTAAGATTGTTAGGTGAACATGCTGTTGTGTACGCGAAAGTATCATCGTAGGATGATTGTAAAAAAATTGCAGAAAATATTGGGCAAAATTAAAAAAAAATGTTCAAATGTGTGTGAAATCTTATGGGACTCAACTGCTAAGGTCATCAGTCCCTAAGCTTACACACAACTTAACCTAAATTATCTTACGGACAAACACACACACTCACGCCCGAGGGAGGTCTCGAACCTCCGCCGGGACCGGCAAAATTTCCACTCGGTGCTCTATTTAAACGTGAACTATGTAACCAAATGCCTTTAACAACGAGAAAGAAGCCTGCAGTATCTGATTACAATATTAATGATGAACGTCTTGAAAACATCACATCGTATATGTCGGTTTAATACTAAGAAGTGAGACGAAAAGAGGCGATCACTTGAAATGAGGGTACGCACTTTTAGAATCTTAACAAGTGGGTAGTATAGACCGTAAGGAGGTTTAACAGAAATGTTCCGTGAACGTAGATGGCATTTCTCGGAAGAAAGGTCTCGTCAAACACACTTGGACAAATCTAGACCCTTTATTCTGAATTTTTTGGCGTATAAAGACACCTTTAGGAGAAAATGAAAATTTTAAGGTGTCCACTAGACTGAGACAAGCGGACATTTCATCTGTTTTATTTGACCTCGTCTTAGAGAAGACCGTTAGAAAATATACTAAATGTAATCCACGAGCGATCTACCTGCAGGATGTGGACACTACTAGACTTGTCTAAGCAGATGATGTAGCATTGATAAGTAGTTACAAAACAGAACTAATCAGAAAGACGAAAATTTTTTACAGAATTACTGCAAAAACAAGATTATGTGTTAATATAGGAAAGACAGAACACCTGGTCACAAATAAGAAAATAAGGAGCGAGCCGTAGTAAAGCTAGCTTTGAAAAGCGCACCGCATCGCGTAGCGTGAAGCAGTCGCCCTCCGTTTTCTGGCGGTGGCGCCTTTGTCGCAACTGAAGGCTTCGGTGTCTCCCTCTAGCGGGAAAGTGGGAAAGTGGGCTGTTCGCGTGGGTTGAAGAAGTGGCTGTATGGGCTCTCGTGGAGAGTTGGCAGTCGGGGCATCAAGAAGCGACTTCTCTAGAGGGACAGCACGCAGATCGCGGCATCAGCGTAAGCGACGCGAGCAGCGGCTCCGTGGTATGGGGCGTTAACTGCTCGTCGCGAAAGGAATATTCCTGAGCGTGGGTCCACAAGGGGCCTAATCTGCAGTTCGGCCGTATGCTGTCGACCGGCGAGGAGGTTCTGAAAATCGGCGGGTTTTCCTGTGTCCGTTGAAACGGATGGCAGCGGGCGGCTCGGCAGAGCATTTGGAGGTGCTGCGTTGGTTCAGTCCAGGGAGTCGTAACGCACCAAAAGTTGAGTATTGATTGTTAGCAGTTGTTATGAAATTTAACTGAATTCAATTTACTTATTCTTGTTAATTATACCAGCCGTATTTTTTGGGGGGTTTCCCGCCATTCATTCTTGTCTGCCCACCCGCGGGAAGGCGGTAATATTTGAAAGGTTGGTCCGTTTGTCCCCTTTTGAGGACGAAAGGGGGGGTGGGGCAGTCAGAGTAAATCTGTAGTTCGGATTGCTTTTTACCCCCCCCTCCCCCCCAGCTTACCTACGGGTTTATTCGACTGTTAGCCTCTGCCATGTCTGTGAAAGCCTAAGACACCAACGACTGTACTGTTTAAAATACAAGGCACTAGACCTGATCCATTCTCTCACCTGCCATAGCTAGTATTACTAGACTCACGTGTAAAAGGTACTCTGAGAAAGAAGAAAAATTCCTTTTGCCTCGTGGTAAGAACTAGTCAATTGCACAACGAATTCCTGCTCATCTGGAAGCTGTAACTTACGTAAATTTGTGTTTATGTATATTTGGCTATAGTCAAGCAAGGTTGTTAACGTACGCCGTAGTGGATTTTTTATATTGTTTCTAGTCAGCAACAACTGTTGTGTGTTTTTCCAATTCAATACCTTTCAAGGCTTTTACTCAACGTGCTTATGTGTTTTATACAATGTGTTTTCTTGCCATGCAAAAGTTTGCCATTTCATTACGGGCAGAAATTGTTCCCTTGAAACGAGAATGTTGTAAAAGTTCAAGTCCTACCTGGCGAGCGTGTGTGTTTGCCGTAAGTTAACTGGCAGAAATTTGTAAAATTTGTTTTTTTATATATTTTGGAAATGTTAACGTTATCAACTGTGAATGTCGTCGTCGTCGTCGTCCCCCCCCCCCCCCTCCCCTCCATCGAGCATGACTCATGCGCTTTGGTTTTTCTATTTTGAGAACTTTTCAAAACAGGATTGTCTTTATATGTTGCAGACAAGTTAGATTCTGCGCCATTTAATGAATGGAGTGCAGTTCACCTGTAATTTAGCTGAGCTTGAAATATTATACAGCGTCACGTTGTATACGTTAAATTGCTTGCCTGTACTTGACTTTTATTGGAGTGAAATTTTTTATAATAATTTAAAAGTTCTTTCCTATCGTAAATTGTCACTTATTTGTTAAATGATTGTTGGTCTTTTTTAAAAAATGTCGTAAAGTGTTGCACCAAATTTGATTAAAGAGTGTTATTGAAAATCGTGTGTAATTTCACCAGTTATTCCTTGGCACCTACTTCCGCTCTACATTTTGTGCATTGATTGAGATTAATAACCTTTGGTGAACCAGTAGTAATTTTACGGTTCAAGAAGTGATGTATCCTTGGCAGTAGATGGTTTCACTTTCAAGAGTGTGTGTCGCTTCAAGTAGTTAGGGAGTCTTTTTAATAAGAACAATAGAGCGGATATAGAAATGGATGGCCGTCTAGCAACAGCGACGTTCTAGATTCATCAAAATTCTAAAAAAAGATCATTTATTTTTACATCTCCTACACGATTACTTAGCAATTCACACTGAAGTGCCTGGCAGAGGGTTCACCGAACCACCTTAAATCTATTTCTAAATGGCTCTAATGGTTCAAATGGCTCTGAGCACTGTGGGACTCAACTGCTGTTTTCATTAGTCCCCTAGAACTTAGAACTACTTAAACCTAACTAACCTAAGGACATCACACAATACCCATGCCCGAGGCAGGATTCGAACCTGCGACCGTAGCAGCAGCGCGGCTCCGGACTGGAGCGCCTAGAACCGCACGGCCACCGCGGACGGCAAATCTATTTATCTATCGTTCCATTGTCGAAGAGCGCTCGGAATGAACGCTTAAATCTTTCCATGTGAGCTCTGCGTTCTCTAATTTTATGACAATGATCATTTCTCCCTATGTAGGTGGACACTAACAACATATTTTCGCATTCGAAGGAGAAAGTTTGTGACTGGAATTTCATCAGAAGACAATTCCGTAATGAAAAAAGCCTTTGTTTTAGTAACTGACACCTCCAGCCCAAGTATCATATCAGTGGCACTCTCTGCCCTAATTCGTGATAATACAAAACGAGCTGCAGTTCTGTGAACTTTTTCGACGTGCTCCGTCAGTGCTAAGTGATGCAGATCCCACACAGCACAGCAGTGTTCCAGAAGACGACGAGCAAGCGTACTGTAGGGTCTCTTTAGTGGACCTGTTGCATTTTCTGAGTGTTCTACCAATAAATCACCACTCATAATTAGGTGGCGTGATAACATCCGTTAGGACACAACTGGGATGGACATTAAGGCCAAAAGGACAAAAATTGCACTCGTCGTAAAGAAATGGAAGAGGATCGCAGAGCAGGTGTTCGGATGAGTCTTGTCACATGTAAGTTTAAATAACAATTCGACGTAGACTGTGCGCTCTTTATGCTACCGCTGTCACATATCTCGCGTAGAAATCATGAGAGAACATTAGTACGATGTACCTTTCATCATTCACTCTGCGTGATTGGCTTTGTATAAATGTAGATACAGAAACGTAATTTCTTGTATTGCGTGCTTGTGTGTTGTATTGGACTAGCATGCTCTACAGCAACAGCGAGTATGCCACAATGAAACTTAATAGGATCTCTAGTGTTCTCTAAAAACATAAACAATTTATTGCATAGCAGTAGTGTAAGGTTAATTGTTGACTGCTGCTGTCTGCAAAAGGGCATCGTTGCTGGACCGTTGTAAAACACAAACAACGGAAAGGGCTTTGCAAAATTTCCATTTGGTCTAATGATTGCAAGCTCTCCATAAATGTGAAACGTAAACAAAGAGAGAGAATCCAATAATATCTAATCATAAGATTAGTGGTGTCACATGCTGTAAGTATTTATTAGATACAAAGAAAAGTTATAAAAACGAAATGATCGAGTAAAATCTGCGTTATGGAAGGCGAATGAAAGGCTTGTTTTGTTGGAAGGATTCTGGGGAAGTGTAATTCATCTATAAGTAACTATCGTAAATGACACTAGTGTGACCGATTATAGCGTACTTTCCCCGCATTTTGAATATTTATCAAGTACCATAGGTAGGGAAAAAACGTAGTAACTGTTTGCTATAACCCATACGAAAATCTAACAGAAATGCTGGAACTAAATTGAGAAGCCTTGGAGGAAAAAGGATGTAAATCTTTCGACACACTATTGCCGAGAACCTGTGCAACAAATCTACTGATGATGTTTGGTTTCTGGGGCGCTCAAATGAGCCGTCGTCAGTGCCCGTAAAAATGGCCCTGAGCACTATGGGACTTAACTTCTGAGGTCATCAGTCCCTTAGAACTACTTAAACCTAACTAACCTAAGGACATCACACACATCCATGCCCGAGGCAGGATTCGAACCTCCGACCGCAGCGGTCGCGCGATTCCAGACTGTAGCGCCTAGAACTGCACGGGCCACTCCGGCCGGCTCAGTGCCAGTACAAAGTTCCAATTTTTACACAGTCCTATCTAGCCAGTGTCCGAAATGATGATGATGATGATACAAAAACCCAATCTCCAGGCAGAGAAAAATCCACAACCTGGCCGGGAATCGAACGCGTGACCGTGTGATCCAAGGGGAGCAACGCTAGCCACTAGACCACGAGCTGCGGATACAAATCTACTGCGACCAACGTATATCACTTAGGGATAATGAGAATAACGTAATACAGATTACAGTGAGCGCTGACGTAAATAATCATTTTATTTCTTGCTCAATACGCGAATGAAGTATGATAGAAAAACCGATATTAGTACAGAATGCATTGCACAGTGGCTTATGTATATACAAGTTTTGTAAATACACTAGTAGACAAAAAGGTGAATCATGCGGAAGACATGATCGGATGTCAGTGGAACTCCATGCAGGAACACACCATTGGTGGGCGTGTAAATTGCTACAGAGTTGTAATTTTCTCTAACAGGTTGAACTCCCATCAGAATGCATTAGTGTTGTACGTGCCACCAGGTCTTGTAGCATATATAAGGGACGCGAGCAGCTTCACATCTTGACCACTGCGAGAAACACAGAGATGCCGCTTACTCGTGTGAGACTGCGTTATCAGCACCTCACAGATTTTGAGAGGCCTTACTGAGTGTTCCCATTTGGCCGGCTGCTTGAATCGAGACTTGTCATGCATTCTTTTGTGGCAGTGGCCCAATGTTGCACTTTATGGATCATTGAGAGTAGAAATACTCTCCGTCGAGATTCCAGTGGACTACGTCTGACAACCAGAGTGGAGGATCAGCGTGTTGTGCACCAAGAATATCGTAACCCATTCAAATCTACATCTGCCATACGAAAATGAGTAACAGAATTCATGCAGCACTCTGTATCATCTCGCACCATTGGTCACACACTAGCAGAAACTGGACTAAGGAGTTCGTATCCCATATGTAGGCTGCTTTTAACACCGTAACACGGATGCTTTGGAGTGGAGTCGTGACGGTGTAAGTAGCCTGTTTGTATGTTGGCAGCACTATAGACTGTGTTAAAAGCGCTGACAGCGCTCTGCGCCCTCGGCAACATATTCTGTGGGTGGACAGTCTAGCAATTAGAGAGAGGATAGGAACATGATATTCTTAGTGGAGACTCTGTGTTGGCAGGACATGCATTGTAAAGTGAGATGAAATGATGTGTTTATAACAAAATATGCAAGCAACTGTTTGGTTGATAATGTTTGGGCAGTGGTATTATTGACAATTACATAAATTTTGGAACTAGATGTCACATGAATAAGGTAAAATTATCTAAATACATTGTTTGCTCTTCAACAAAATCTTTCTTTCGCTAGCCATATGCCTGCTAGTAGTTACTCTATAGTAGTGAGAATCATTTTATTTAGCTGCCTGTAGTTGCTACTTGTAATTGCTGTAGTTCGTGTTATGAAGATTTTCTGTGAAGAAAGTGAGTTACGAAAAAGAATGGAGTTTGCACTCTTGGGACTCGAGACTGAAATGAGTTTAGGCAATTATCAGAGTTGGAGATAGTTTCATATTTCTTTAATTTCATACTAATTGGATTTGTATTATTATGATTTCTTTCAATTCAGGGCCAATCTTCTGTGTTAATTATTGGAACTCATGTTGTCAATGTATAGTAGTCAGATTGTGTTGGGCTTGTATATATTGTAGTAAATGAATAGGTTAATTTTGAGTTGTCTTTGTCAGCGAGAATTCTGTACGTCAGTAATTACTAAAAATAATTAAAGATGTAGTTTCAACTGTCGACCCTTAGCCGAGGATACGCTACTGTAATCTTCTGATTTCCTTGTAGTTTGAATTATTAGTGCATGATCAGTAATTAGCTATTTTTCACTGCTAACGCATAATTGTATGTATGAAATTTCCTTTGTAGTTGTAGTTTCTTATTTTTGTACTGTATTGTTATGAGCAAAGTAGTTGTGACCTGCATGTATGTTTGCATTAAGAATCTCGCAGTCGCTTTTGCAACTAATTAGACATTTATTATTTTCAGTGGTATTTTAGTGTTTCGTTTTATTTTTACTCTTCAAATAGTTTTGGTGTGGTATTCTGTAAAATAGTGTGATAATCATGGCGAGTGAAAAGCTTAACACAAGGCTGCAAAGCAAATTGAAAAATGACAGTGACGACGAGAGTAGTTTATTGGCACCACCTAGTAACTGGCAAATGTTCAAGACTATAATTTGGTAATAGTGTATAGGGCCATGGACCAGACAGTAAATAACGGTGTAGAATTTGGGACAATCAGTGAACAGGGAACTGTTCACGATCGATCGGTTGGTAACGGTTCACCTCAGGAATGCGAAGTTACAGAACAAAATCTTGCAAATACCGTAGATCAGGTTTTGCATCAATACACTTTTCTCAATTAACTCAAGACACACTCTCTGCTTTTCAAAATACGAATATTATCGATGTAAACACACTGACAAAAGCACGAAGGAACATGTTTCAGTCAATAATGCATTTTTATTGCAATTAATTAAAAAATTTGATCAAACAAACCAAAAGCTTCAAAAGTTAGACACAGTGGAACAAAATCAGAAACAAACACAGCACAACTTTAAAAGTTAGACACAACTGCCGAAATTAAACACACTTCAAAAACGCGTGATGATTTAACCGCTGAGATACTCAAAATTGCATCGAAACATCAAAACTTCTCTGAAGACGTAAAAACACAAATTTTTGAGTATTTTCAGCCTATTGTTTCGCGACATGAAGATACATTACAGAACCATGAGGCAGCAATAAAAAACTGCAGACCATTCTACACTAAAATCACGACACTTGCAGGTTAAAATTGACTCTGTTGCATCTACCGTTACGGTTGCGCAACTTGAAAAAAGTCAGGAAAACTTAAACGATACAGTAGATACGATTACGACACAAACGGACACGGACGAAATCAGCACGTTATCGGAAAAAGTAGCCGAACTTTCGGATCACTTAACAAATTTATCTATGAAAGTAGATGACGATTTGAATGATACAAGCGTTTACTGACACAGAGGAGTATGAGGAAATTAGGAAATTTAAACAGAGTCAGAAACAAATTAATACACAACACAAAAGAGAAACATGGGAAGCACAAGATGAATTGGCGTAGGTGATAGAATTACATATTTAAGAAGATACTCGCGCTCCGACACGGGGAGAGGGATTTAGAAATACGGAAATGTCACACGGTAATAATAGATAGTATTTCAGAGATCTTGAAAGGAGTCGGTAGGGTACACCGGGCCTTGAGATGGAACCGCCGACACGACGTAACAGTGACCCGATTTGCGACTGGCCGACACGATGATTTTGACTATAAAATCTTAATCACAACGCGTAAATTTAAAACATTCAAGAATTCTAATAATGACATACAACCACAAGCCTGGCTTCATCGAGTTTCTCATCGTTTTCCTCCTAATTGGTTATTAGAGATTAGAATTTATTTGGCTATTTAGAAAATGAACCATCTATAAGAATGCGATCGGTTATTCGCGACTGTCACAGTGAAGCAGATTTTTTTCATGCCTTTCTTTCTGCATATTGCTCTCAGGCTACACAAGGTCGAGTAAAACACAGTGTTATAATGATGAAGCATTTCGAACAGTGTGAATGTTCCAGCCCTGTAAAAAATTTTTGTAGATATGTTACACAAGAATCAGTCTTTGTCAAACCCGTACAGCCCCTCGGACCTCGGAACTTATTCGCATTTGCTTGATTAAATTAAAACACTTAAGACATATTATTTTGGCTTTTCAGGGACTTTTGCAAGAACTGGAAATCGACACAGACGATCGCACGTTGCGAAAACAGGAAAACAGCAAAAATTAAAGGTCCCATCCGTCACAATTTCGTGATGACTGAAACAATAACCGCGCATGACAAGTCTACATCTTATAACGCAAATCGTGACCAAAACAGACACCACTCGTACGACAACCATTACAGAGAGAGATCACATTTCCGTGGTAATGATTATGACAGAGACAACTGTAGAAATACACAATATGGTAACCATAATAATTATTAACAAGGCAGACAAAATGACTTTAGACGCAACAGTCCAGCCACTAATTACAATTCTGGGAGAAATTCTCCACCACCCAACTAACAAGAAGGAAAATACAGAAATTACCGACAAAACGACAAGCTATAATCATGACAACAGACCTGAATTTTATCTGAACTGGTGTTATTCAGATAGGGCAGGGCCCTCTCGACAAGTTGAAATTGTAGGAACCAGGTCTCCAAATTCCAGTAACGACGCGCGACAGCAAAGAGATAATAGACAATGACTCGCACCGTAGGCAGCTTTAAAATGTACTTATGAGGATGACGACGTAGCTGTCATGACTATCAATTAAAATGGAAGACGTTAGGTACATTTTACTCCAGGAACATGACATGAAAGAGAACAATACTGAATAACCTGTAATTCACATCGTAACAAAAGACATAAAATTTACGGGAGTACTTGACTCCGGTAATTAGTGAAACAGCTTTCAGTAAATACAACAAATCGAACGATTGCCCCATACTTCCTTCACGTAAAATGAAAGTACAAGGTGCAATTTTTGGAAAAATGTGTAGTTGTACGCTAACAAACTAACTTAGAATTCTTTTGTCAAAGCCACAGATTTATTATGATTTTTGTTATTGTTCCATTATTGTCGACGGAGATTATATTAGGTGTAGATTATCTGAATGAGTATAAAGCAATTTTAAACTTTGACGACGCTGAAATAAGTTTAGAGAAAGGAGGTAAGTCAATAGCTTTGACAGGGATGCCATTGATGACATATTAGATACTTACGTTTTAATTTAGAATAAAATTCAAACAATTGAGAACTGTAATGACATTGATCGGCAGGACCTTATTGACATCTTACAGTCACATTCCACCGTTTTTACTTACAAAACAGGAACAATTAAAGGATTTCAGTCCAAATTCCATGTTCGTGAGCATGCAAAATTTTTCGTCAGGCTGCACGTAATTTAGGCACATTATAGGGATCGTGTCAGAATGGAAATAAAATCTATGCTTGACAAGAGCAATTGACAAACTTCGTTTTTTTCATTCTGGCAAACATGTATAGTGATCACCGAGCATTGCAATTTATGTCCTCATAATGAAATCGACAGGTTGAAACGTTGGGCATTATTTCTGCAAGAATTCTGCTTCACAATAGTCTACATTTCTGGCACGAAAAATACTGTTGCGGACGCACTTTCACGTGCATCGGCCGGCCTTAAGAGAAGCAACACAGAAGCAAACCTTGAGAAAAATTTCGGTATTCTTTACATTCAAAATGTAGCTTTTGAAAACTTCGTCACTGCATCTTTCAGGGACATTGCTCTTGAGCAATGTATTTCCGATTTGGAAAGATATTAAAAGTAAATGGCATGAACAGACACACGCACAGATTCTTCATTATTATCTGGTTAGAAATAACATACTCTTCAAACGTTACGCTGTTGATGACAAGCTATGGTTCTTTGTGTTCCTGAAGATAAGCTCATCTGGTACTTTCATTTCAGCTACGCACAATTTGATCCACTAAATAAATGTAAATGCCGTGTGACGAGGGCCTCCCGTCTGGTAGACCGTTTGTTGGGTGCAAGTCTTCCGGTTTGACGCCACTTCGGCGACTTGCGCGTCGATGGGGATGAAACGATGATGACTTGGACAAAACAACATCCAGTCCCTGAACGGAGAAAATTTCCGACCCAGCCGGGAATTGAACCCGGGCCCGTAGGATTGACATTCTGTCGCTCAGACTGCATCCACTAAAATGTTATCATACGCTTCGCATGACTTGTTATTTTAAGAACATGGAAAAGATAATTAGAAGAGTTCTGTCTATTTGCAAACCTTGTCGAAAAGCTAAATCATCTCCCATCTCACATCGTGATCCATTGTTTCCTATTAGTCCTGCTAGATTAAACGAATAAGCTGTAGTCGATCTCCTGGGACCCCCTGTTAAAACACTGAATGGATTTCCGTACGTTTTCTTCACTGTTGAATTTACGTCAAAATTTTTCTTCCACATCGTCGCGTAAAGCTACTGAACGTTCTGTATTCTAAGCCTTCGTTAAAAATTTCTCACTTGAAGATGGACACGCTGACAAAGTCACTTCACTTTACGGAACACAATTCAGATCTGCTATTTGGCCGCGGATGCTTCGGAATCGTATAATCAAACCTGTTTTTATTTCATTGCACTCTCCACATTGTAACCCGTCTGGCGTATTATGAAAGAAATTAATAAGCTTTTCAGTGTTTTTCACAGAAAACATCGGTATTGGGACACATATTTACACTTATTTCAAAATGTAATTAATGAAATGCCTCATGACTCCACTGCCTTACCACCTATTCTTGTATTGAAGAATGAGGAACCACTGAACACAATCAGGGAGATGGTATCTTTTCCGAGTACAGGTAAACTTCGAAATAAAGACATAATTGATTCGTCTATTAAAAATATAGATTCTGCTGCAGACAAAAGGAGAAAACTACGCGGTAAGACAAATTCAAAGAAACTACACATTGGTCGAAAAGTTCTCATTAGAGCCCATTCAGTGTTACATAAAAAGAAACATTTGAGTCACAAGTCGTGTCTGATTTACAAAGAACCTTACAGTATCCGACGTATACCGCATGCTAATTGCGTTGTAGTTGAAACTTTGCGTACTAAGAAAAATAAAGGATTACACCACATTCCTGAAGTAAAACCGTTTATTGAGAACTTATGTGCTTTCTGACTCAGTAACTTGAAGTGAAAAATTTTTATAGCAAAGACTATTACATTTTGTCACATTTAGAAACTGTTAACATGCAGCGATGTTTTGAAGTTAACTATCCAGTCAAGAACCTATGGAATATATTAAGACAACACTTTTACGAGTACAGTTTTATAGGGAACAGACGACACAGTCTTATTTTGAGTACATTTTCGCTTGTCATTTGCACGATTATGTCACGACTATAATGCTCACATTCTTGGTATATATACCGCTAACGAGGTTTTACTTGAAAAGTGGTTTACTTGAAAAGACATTTTTGATTAAAGTACTTTTAGAGTGACAGATGACACAATATTTGGTTTGTCTGACAGCTACACGATCATATTACGACGCTACTATTGAGTGACAAAATTTTCATTATTGATTTTACGCTGTATCTGTTTTGTCTGCACACTTTTTCTACGTTCTTCTGGAAAGGAAAACACATTGTGGTAATGACTTTCGTGGCATGACTACAATGAGACTGTTATTTTCGTATCACAACAATACGTTACAGTACAGTACTTTCAAGGTCATGGCAATGAACTAACAACTACGACATTTATACACGTAGCACTTTACTATTGTATATGAGAAGGTAAGTACATTTATTTCTGGAGAACTTTGCTTATGAACGACGATAACTAAGATACTTGGCACATTTTTACCATTAAGCGATGACAGAAATTTTCTTACGGCAAGAAGTACAGTTTTGCGCTAGATGACATCCATTTGAGTGATTACTTTTTGCAATTGAAACATTATTAGAAACATTTTTGAATTGCAATGGTTCAGAGGTTTTCGGTGGTACATTTCATTCCACAGTTTTGACCTGTAAGATCTGAGGTATAATTACATTATCCCTTTAGGGGGTACGTCTACTTTGTGTACCATGTGTCTGGCAAACGCAAGGAGCCTTAGTTAATATGGTATTTGCTTACACAGTTTTACACATTGGTACCATATTTCTCTAACAGAGATAAACACAGCGATATTGTCATTTAACAGAGAGATTAACACTTTTACTATGTCACTGACACATTTCTATGTAATTACACAGTTGGACTACTTTGCATTCATGAAATTGTACGCATTTTGTGAACTGTTCACATATATTTTCGGAATCACTGTGACACTGTGAGAGCCTTTGAGTGATGTATGTTGTACGGAAACATGATTTTTGAAGTACGTTTGAGGTAGATGACACTATTGAAACGAGCAGAGAGCATTTTTAAGAGGTTTTGAGATTATTGAGGGAAGCTACGACGATTTTGAGATTTGATTGATGCGTTATGATATTGTTACGACGACGACGTGTGTTATGATGTTGAGATATGGTTATGATCAATAAGGAGATGCTATATGAGAAATATGATTATGCAACATTTTTATTATGATAAAGTATTGAATTATCGACGAATATGTATATATGTAATAAGGCAGTGAATAATGAGTAGGGGTTATGGACTTTGATATGTGGAAAAGAATGTTGGAAACCATGAATTGTACTTTAAGAGCTATGAAAAGTGAGTATATATGTGAATGTGAGCACCAGAAATTTTTGGACACTGTTATTGAGGAGATTTCGTTTCTACACACTTCTGTAATTTTTCAATCTGTGAAATTTTTTTATTTGTATGAAACTGTTATTGTAACTGAAACTGCTGTCGTAAATATTTTGGTAAAGAGTATATGAGACCTTGACGTAATGCTCTGCTGTGCTGGGCTGCGCTCTAGGTGCCTTGAAATATACCCATTGTTGTGTTGCCTTTCAACTTTACTGCTGCCGCTTCACCTGATTTGAAGCTCACTGCACTCCCACAAGCACTCACATAGCTATAGAAAAGAGAGGCCATTTACCTAGCTATTGACATTTCTTTGCAGAACACACCAGAAACATAACATACACTACTACTTGTAAACATATGTTTATACTTTGGAGTTTGAACTTTGTGTTACTGAAATGCTTATGAATTGATGGGAAATATTCTTACGTTTACACACCTGATTATGACAAGTTGCTCTGTACAAGAGTTGAGAGAATTTCTACTGACTTATGGAATGTCACATGGCTATTGAATGATGTTTTTATGCTTTGCCTTGTACATATTTGCTTGTTTTATTTGATACCTGGTTTCTGGCTGCACTGCAGCATTGATTTTATAAAATAAAATTTAATGCATATGCTAATGTGAACACTTTCTGTTAACAGAGCCATTAAATAGTAATTTTATGGCCAACATTCTTAAAAAAAAGAGCACTTGGAAAGGAAAGAACAATAAGAAGTAGAAGGGACTAGTAACAGGAAAAGCACCCATAATTTTAGTTTCAAGATCTTGTTTTTTTTGTTAAAGTAAGTTGTTGTGGTGCACCAATTTAGTGTTAAGATGTGACATGGAACCATTGCATTTCACATGGGAGACGGTATAGATCTTGTTCCTCATGCTGGCACTTTACACAGTTTTGATGATCACAGATGCACATATGCTGCTGTAAGCTTACACATATATTTCCCTTATCTGCGTTGCTGTCTTTACTATAATATTTTTTCTAATTGTGCTTTGTCATATTTAGGTGTAAATTATTGCATTTGCTGCTGCTACTTGTCAGGCACTGTCCTACTGAATTTTACTTTGTATTAGTGTGCTGAACCAGTTTTACCACTGATTTATTTTTCTTGTTTGCTGAATATTCCCTTATGTAAGTTTTAATGCTGTATTTCCTTTGCAAATTTAGATATGCTACTGCTTGGTTTGACAGTTTGCACATTTGTCACTGTTGTTTGTGTAAATTTCTTTGTGCTGATGCATTCTCATTCTGTAGTTTATAGATCTGAGTTCAGTAGATTTAAGTTAGCTTCAGAAGTGCTATGTTATATAAGAAAATGAGTTGTGATGAGTCAGGAAGAAATGCATTGAGAAGCTATGAGGAAAAGGTCTGGCCAAAAGTTTTGTATAATGAAGGACAATTATTTTGAAGGAGGAAATGGACAGACATAAGTAGGGTATAGTGACAAGATGTTTAGGTAGGATTTTCTTGGAAATGAATGATGAGGTAAGAAAAATGTGGAAGTATAAGCACTGGTTGAAAGTATAAATACAGATAACATGCTCAGGTAGCATTTTTGTGGGAACAAATGTTGAAGTAGGAGAGGTCTGCGAGAATGAAAGTTTTGGTTGGAAATGAAGTAGTTTTGGTTGAAAGTAAAGGATATGAGTATGAAGGATATTATTGAAAAGAGAAAAATGAAGCAGAGGTATAAAATACAACCCACAAGTACTGCAGTATCAAATGTTACACTTACACTTTTACACATTTACAATTGAAAACAGAGCCTGTCCTTTCCTTTTGTGTTATTACGATATGTTTATGTGTACCTGTGTGTCTCTGTGTTCTTCCTGTCTCTTTGTGTTTACCTGATAAGATAAGTTAGAATTGTTTTCCCCCTAGTACCAGGCTGCGTTCTCTACGATGAGGAATACTGTTATCCTCAATCCTAATCTCTGTTCTTGTACCATGTTCTTTACTTTAGGAAGATGTTCAGAAATTATTTATTCTGTTATGTTTTCTTTTAATTTTCATGTGTCAATTTCATGTTTCTACTGATATTCTCAGTTTTCATTTATTTGCTTATATCATAATTCCTGTAGTACTCATGAATATGCTTAGTTCTGTTCTTTTTCTAAAGCCTGTGTTACTACAGTTTGTTATTTGTGTTATCATGCTATAATGATGTTTTGATAATATGACTGTGTTGGTGTCTGCACGTTTGTTGATAATTCAGCAAGGGACTAGTTAACAGAATTGCTGGTTGTAAGGATATTGCAAAAAAAAAAAAAAAAAAAAAAATACTGATGCACAAGTGGTGGCTCAAATATGCATCAATACTGACTACACAGTGGTGGCTCATGGACTTGCTATATTGTCCTCAAGACTATTCAATTGTGATTGTGCACCCACACAGTTGCATCTGAACATCCCATCTCTACAAGGTGGCCCATTACTATCGTTATCTCTAATAAGACTATAGTGGTCTGCTCTGTGGTGACGCACTAATTCTACCAATATTCTTCAAGACATCGGCTGATACTGCTATGGGTCTGTTCTGTTGTTGCCCATTACCAATCTTATGTTACTATTTTAAAACTTCATGTAAGAGGCAGCACTGTGTTTCCATGGGGAGAACAACACCACTTCTTCTAGACTGCATGGTTGTGCACTGCTTGCTTGTAGATTTTCATATACTGCGCAGCCTTTGTGGGCAAAATTGACATGGACTTCTCTTCTGGTGAATTATTAGGACTGTCTTTAGAGACTGTGAAGAGAATTTTTACTTTATTGACCAACAGAATTTTACTTAACCTTTGTGTGCATGTGCGCTATTAGATGTTGTTAATATCAAAATGTTAACAACTTGGTCTTGACCACTGCCCAAAACGCTTTGTAAATTTTTTTTAGGGGAGCAAGGGGGGCTACGTAAGTAGCCTGTTTGTATGTTGGCAGCGCTATAGTCTGTGTTAATATCACTGACAGTGCTCTGCGCCCTCGACAAGAGATTATGTGGTTGGATAGCCTTGGTAGGACGTGCATTATAAGGTGAGATGAAGTGATGTGTTCATAAAAAAATACGCAAAGAAATGTATGATGCTAGATGTTTGGTTCATAATGTTTGGGCAGTGGAATTATTCACAATTATATACTTTTTGGAACTGGCTGTCTCATGAATAAGGTAAAATTTTCGAAATACATTGTTTTCTCTCCAACAAAATCTTTCTTTCACTAACCGTATTTCTCCTTGTAGTTAGTCTATGGTAGTTAGAATCTCCTTATTTAGCTGGCTGTAGTTGATACTTGTTGTAATTGCTGTAGTTCCTGTTATGATGATTTTCTGTGAGGTCAGTGACTTATGAAAACGAATGGGGTTGCGCTACTGGGATTCGTAATTGAAATGAGTTTAGGCAATTGACAGAGTTGAGGGTAGTTTCATAGTTTTTTAATTTCATATTTTTTGAATTTATATTATTGTTATGATTTCTTGCAATTCAGTGCCATTCTTCTATGTTAATTATTCGAAGTCATGTTGTCAATGTAAAGCAGCCAGATTGCGTTGGGCTTGTATATTGTGGGTAATAAATGAATAGGTTACATTTGAGTTGTCTTTGTCAGGGAAAATTCTGTAGGTCAGTGTTTAATGAAAATAATTAAATCCTGGTTAATGGTTCAAATGGCTCTAAGCACTATGGGACTTAACAGTTGAGGTCATCAGTCCCCTAAACTTAGAACTACTTAAACCTAACTAACCTAAGGACATCACAGACATCCATGCCCGAGGCAGGATTCGAACCTGCAACTGTAGCAGCCGCGTGGTTCCGGACTGACGTGCCTAGAACCACTCAGCTACCGCGGCCGGCAAAGCCTGGTTAATGGCGTCGCACTGTGTCCTGCAATATCCTGGATAATCACCGTCGGCGTGTGTGGGGGCGGATTGGGGAGTAGTCTCATACTTAAATTGTTTTGGTGTCCCACAGTGATGTTATTGAAAAAAAAATGACATTACATATTATGCCTGGCGTCATGGTGTGGGCAGCCATCGAGTGACTTCAGGACACAGCTGTTAGTGACTGAGGGAAGTCAGACGGCAGAACAATATGCAACGTATATTTCGTGTGTCAGCTCCGTCCCAGTGCCAGTATGGAGGATATCAAATACCAGATACAACACTTGTGAGGCAGCCTGCAGAGGAGAAAATACAACAGCTATATCAGATCCTTGGTAACCGAATGAGTGCATACTAGAGTGTGTGGAACGTCAAACTGATAACTGAGCTCATGCTGTCGTGTTATTTGTAAGTTACACTTAGTTTTCTGGCCACTACAATGACAAAACACACCCTCAATCCTCAAAGGTTCAATTCGTTTGCTCCTCTATTTCTGGGTGCTTCAAGTTTTTTGTCAGGCACTGTATACACTGGAATAAAAAAAACATTCATATAATATACAGTGGCGGCACTGAGTAGAATGAGGAACTACAAAACTCGATGAATAAGACAGGGTTCCGCCTCTTTGTTGCATATCACAAACTATTGCCATTTTCATTGTCCAGATATTTTCCAGAAATTCAGTGCTATCATCGGTTAATTGAGAGTTTTGTTAAATTTGATAAAAGCATCATTAATTTTGTTTGAAATGCCTGTCGTAGGTTTCTCTTCGATGTCATTGTTCATGAGAAGATGACAAAGCAAAATGAATGTTCTACAAACTCAATTAACAAGTTTTCTCTTGTAGTTTAGTTACCCCTGAAGATGAGAGTAAAACTGTAACTAAAGAAGTAATAATGACTTTTTACAGCAACTATGGAGGAAGAATATTATGGAAACATAAATGTTGGTTGCTGACATGATAGTGGGAAAAGTTATAACTTTAAGGGAAAACGAACTGATAGTTACCTTGCTACAAGGTGGCACTGGGAAATCAATCTATAAGAAAGTAATTACGTACCAGTGGTGTCTTAAGAAAAAACATCATCCCTTGGCTTCAGTCCAGATGGGGAGAAGTGACCACTCGCGGTAGAGGTGGTGACTCTGGCACCACAGTAACTCATTTTGCGGGCACAAACTGCGTTGCGAAAACTGTTCCGTGGCAGGAGGGGGCAGGGGCGGCTAGGCTGGAGAGGTTGGGAGTGTTGCCACCTGGGGCGCTGCAGGTAACTCCGTTACTTCCGCACAGGTGCGCCGCTGCTGGAATGGCATTCCGGGTCACGAGGCACTCTGCGTCCCTTTGGATTACCTGGAGAAGCACCTTCTGCATACAGACGAGCTAGTCATCGCTCCGGGAATAAGAAATCCCTAAGAGCCGGCCGGAGTTCCCCCTTACGGGACTGAAGTTCGGAGTCTTTTGTGGCGCGCGGACTTGCGCTGTTTTCCGAGGTCGTTCTATTAAGACAGAGCAATGACTCGTCCTGTTTTGTATGAAAAGGTAAAATGCTTCCAGTTTACACCTGGGGGAGATACCTAAATGAAACTAGTGTGCGGCTGCAGACTGACTGAGTGTCTTCTTCGCCATGAATTTAAATCGCCAGCAATTTACGCATGACCTAACTAGACTTTCCTTCGTTAATGTTGTGAGCTCGGCTAGACTTCCCTACTTTTGACTTCCTTCAGCTTCTCGGTGGCATACAGTGAAAAGTAAACAATATTCTCCTGGTGTCGGTAATGGAATATAGTTAATCATCATTATTCCCTATTGAAGTTCACTGCCTTAAGTTCATCGTACCTATTTTATTCGTTCTGATTAGGAGATTACTGGGTACGTGTAACATAAACTTTAAGGGGCAGTCAAATGTAAACTAGACGGAGAAAAAGTAAAGGGTTTATTGTTTAAAAAAAATACTCATCATATCTGCAAATGCATTTATGCCGCTGTGAGAGAAGCGTTGTCTACGTAACCGTGGCTATACTCAGGTTTGAACCTCTTCGTCAAAGCACATCGACGGCCACATATCGATGATAGGCAATGAGAACCCCGTCACTACATTTTGTTAAATTTTACAGGATAAGCAAAAACGGTTTGTTAAAAAGAAATATGAAGTGAAACACGTAAAGTTGCTGTATGTGTAACGGTATAGTAGATGCCTGACTATTTACACAGCAGACAAATACATGCGCTTCCAAATCTCTCTTTGGTTATGGAGTTACTGGTTACCGGCATCAGGAGGTTCTCACGGATAGATAGTTACGAGGTTTTCATTGCCTACTGCCGAAATGTGTTTCTCTTTTTCAGAATTCCAAAGATATGGTAATGGCATGGGGAGAGATGGGAACCACATGTTGCTACGGTTGTTCCGACTACTATGCAGACATTTCGGCAGGAGGCCCCTACACATCCTCCATACAGTTCATATCTTTCCCCATACGATTTCTCTCTCTCTCTCTCTCTCTCTCTCTCTCCCTCTCTCTCTCTCTCTCTCTCTCTCTCTCTCTCTCTCTCTCTCTCTCTCTCTCTCTCTCTATATATATATATATATATATATATATATATATATATATATATATATTAAGCCCTGACAAAAGGCATTCCTGCTGTACATTTGCTTCGGACGAAGAAGTGCACGTATGGTACAATAATGGCGCCGTATGTAACCACAAACATTTTTCCATGAAGGCACAGACCGGCTTGTTTCACGTGGGCTAAATGTACTAACATGTATGGAGACTACTTAGTAAACAGTGTTCTTAAATTTTTTGCATCTATTCTCACCTAACTGCCGCTTATGCATGTGAAACTTAGATCAAAACGGTATACCGAACTAGGACTAGGATCCGTGACGTCTCCCTTTCGCCAGCAATTGCTCTAAGAAGTATGGTATCCAAGCACGACTCACGACTCCTCCACACAGCTTTATTTGTGCTAGTATAGCTCTTACCTTCCAAACTTCACAGTTCTCCTCTGAAAGTTGCAGGACTAGCACTCCTGGGAAAAAGGAATGGGGACGAGTCGTGAGTCGTGCTTGGGTAGCTCAGCTGGTAGAGCACTTGCCCACGAAAGGTAAAGGTCCCTGTCAGGCACACAGCTTTAATCTACCAGGAAGTTTATCAGCGCTTTCCCCGCTGCAGAGTGAAAAATTCATTCTGTAAACTACATTTCAAGCATTGTAGGAATTACTTTTGTATTCTGTTACATTTATTGGAATATAACGTAATTTACCAAAATTACCCATTGCACTATTTTTATTCAGAAGAGTTTGAGAATGGGGATATGAATCAGAAACTAGTTTCAGATAAAGAGATAAAAGTTAATAAAAACAATAAACGGCTCTTTCCCGAGAATGGGCCTTCATAGATAATTCTCTTTGTAGTTTGATGGAGAAGATTATTGAAAACAATATGCCGTCGCTGCTAACGTCAAAAAGGTTTAAAGCGACATCCGCAACGCTTCTGGTGTCGTGTACGTATATGTGTAGCCAGTTATCTGCACTGACGAGCCGAGACAATATGACCGTCTGCTTAAATGTTGATCCACTATTGGAAGGAAATACAGCAGCAATTTGGCGTGGTGTGGTTTCCACATGTTCCACATATTCAGTGGCCTGGAGTATGTACATATTTTTGTTATTTAGTTTACATTTTGGGGCAATGAAGCTATAGGTTATAAACTGTTCTGGTGGTTGGTTTTTGCTGTGATGTAGTAATGTTTTACATTCTATATCATAGTAAAATGTCAATCACCAAAACTGTTTATAACCTATAGGTACATTGCCTAAAAATGTAAACTAAATAGTAAAAATATGTACATATTCCAGGCCACTGAAGATGCCTTTCAGAGAATAAAGGCGAAACGCGTTTGGCACGAAAATTGTGCTTCATCCAGTTGTAGTCAGACGCTCCAAAAAGTAAAAATTATCAATATACCGTAACATTACACGCAACTGAGGAAGACAGGACTACAAAAGTTGAAAAGGTGTCTACTTCAGTTAAAATTCCTGGGCTGAGAGGCCGTCGTCGTTTTACAGGCTGGACAAAATAAAGTTGAACCAGAAAATATTTCAAGCGCCTTAATATAGGCAACCCGTAGTACTTCATTCGTCCCCAGAGCCGATGATTCCTGTAGAATTGCCTGTTTAAGGTGCACGTAATGCACTCTTTCGCAAAACTTAAGAACGAAAGTAAGTTTTGCACGATGTGTCACATCAAGTAACATACGAGTAGCTAGATGAAGCTTGGACCATACAGAACTGCTACAGTGCAGTACGGAAAGTAATTGAAGGAAATACGCAATGAGATGAGCAGAAATGACAGTTTTATTCAAAGACAATGGCAGTGACATCACCGTCACTCATTATGATCCCCTCGACAAAACCAATTGCGTCCTTAGTAGGGTGTATGACCATCGCGGACAGCAATGCGTCCTCTCAACGTGCTACCTTGCCGGTCACAAGATTGGTAGGGCACAATGTTGCATGTGGGAAATGTCTTCCTACTATCTGGAAGCAGTACTCACCGGTCAACGTTACTGTGACACTGTACTCCTTCCTCGCGTGCGTCTTTGCAGGGGTGCATTCGAGCCTGATTTCATTTCTATAGATGACAATGCGCGACCGCCTTCAGCAGTGGAGATGGTGGAGCTCTTGGAACGAGAGGATATTCGCGCAAGAAATGAGTTGTCCGTTCTCCCAACTTAAGTGTTGTTGACCACATTTGAGATGTATTGTGCGAAGTACTGCAAACGCGTCCAGGTGCACCAATGACTGTCCAGCAGTTATCAACCACTGCCACAAGAACTTCTTGCCAACCTTGTAGCCAGCAATGGAGAACTTTGCAGAGCATGCGTTGTCGTCCGTGGTGATCACACTCTTTTTTAAGAACCATATCTCGCCTCTCTTAATGTCCAGGGCATAATCATAAATCATGGTGACTTCATTGTAATTGCTATCTTCAATGAAAGTGTCATTCGTGTTCGTCTCATTGTGAATTTCTATCAGTTACCTTGAGCACTATATATGGCAGTTCTTTCTATGTACGGTCCAAATTTAATGGAATTATAATACTTGGCAGTGACATATCATGCGAAAGATACTGCCATCCTTATGTTTTGCACAGTAGTGTATTTTCTGGGCCAGTTTTACTTTTTCCACCGTGAATAAAATTATTCCCTCACTTTTAGTTTCTGACCCTGAAAGACATTTTAGAAGATAAAACGGTAGTAACTGGATAAAATTTCACAAGTCGAGATCGTTAAAATACATTTTACTGGGTGACCTGTTCCGACAGAGCTAAGCTTTCATCATCAGATCTTATGGTTTAAAATTTTTACAACATATAGTGCATTGTGAAAATGTTAAAGCGTAAGATCCGACGATCACAGAGCAGATCTGTCGAAACCGGTTTTTCAGCGATCTTGGTTTGTGAAATTTCCTTCAGTTTTACACTTTGTAAATCATCTCCAGATTCTCAACGTCAGGAATGTATGCCGGCCGTTGTGGCCGAGCGGTTCTAGGCGCTTCAGTCTGGAACTGCGCGTCCGCTACGGTCGCAGGTTCGAATCCCGCCTCGGGCATGGATATATGTGATGTCCTTAGGTTAGTTAGGTTTAAGTGGTTCTAAGTTCTAGGGGACTGATGACCTCAGATGTTAAGTCCTATAGTGCTCAGAGCCATTTGAGCCAGGAATGTATAGTAAAACGGTAAGATGTCTCCCGTACGCAAGAGACTAAAAGTCAGGAAATACAAGGTGCATTCAAGTTCTAAGGCCTCCAATTTTTTTCTAATTAACTACTCACCCGAAATCGATGAAACTGGCGTTATTTTTCGACGTAATCGCCCTGCAGACGTACACATTTTTCACAACGCTGACGCCATGATTCCATGGCAGCGGCGAAGGCTTCTTTAGGAGTCTGTTTTGACCACTGGAAAATCGCTGAGGCAATAGCAGCACGGCTGGTGAATGTGCGGTCACGGAGAGTGTCTTTCATTGTTGGAAAAAGCCAAAAGTCACTAGGAGCCAGGTCAGGTGAGTAGGGAGCATGAGGAATCACTTCAAAGTTGTTATCACGAAGAAACTGTTGCGTAACGTTAGCTCGATGTTCGGGTGCGTTGTCTTGGTGAAACAGCACATGCGCAGCCCTTCCCAGACGTTTTTGTTGCAGTGCAGGAAGGAATTTGTTCTTCAAAACATTTTCGTAGGATTCACCTGTTACCGTAGTGCCCTTTGGAACGCAATGGGTAAGGATTACGCCCTCGCAGTCCCAGAACATGGACACCATCATTTTTTCAGCACTGGCGGTTACCCGAAATTTTTTGGTGGCGGTGAATCTGTGTGCTTCCATTGAGCTGACTGGCGCTTTGTTTCTGGACTGAAAAATGGCATCCACGTCTCATCCATTGTCACAACCGACGAAAAGAAAGTCCCATTCATGCTGTCGTTGCGCGTCAACATTGCATAGCAACATGCCACACGGGCAGCCATGTGGTCGTCCATCAGCATTCGTGGCACCCACCTGGATGACACTTTTCGCATTTTCAGGTCGTCATGCAGGATTGTGTGCATAGAACCCACAGAAATGCCAACTCTGGAGGCGATCTGTTCAACAGTCATTCGGCGATCCCCCAAAACAATTCTCTCCACTTTCTCGATGATGTCGTCAGACCGGCTTGTGCGAGCCCAAGGTTGTCTCGGTTTGTTGTCACACGATGTTCTGCCTTCATTAAACTGTCGCACCCACAAACGCACTTTCGACACATCCATAACTCCATCACCACATGTCTCGTTCAACTGTCGATGAATTTCAATTGGTTTCACAACACGCAAATTCAGAAAACGAATGATTGCACACTGTTCAAGTAAGGAAAACGTCGCCATTTTAAGTATTTAAAACAATTCTCATTCTCGCCGCTGGCGGTAAAATTCCATCTGCCGTACGGTGCTGCCATCTCTGGGCCGTATTGACAATGAACGCGGCCTCATTTTAAAACAATGCGCATGTTTCTATCTCTTTCCAGTCCGGAGAAAAAAAATCGAAGGCCTTAGAACTTAAATGCACCTCGTAGTTTTATATTTTGACTACAGCCTCCCAGCTTGGAAGTTTGAAATGGAGATTAGTGAGACAGTTTAGATTCAAGCCACCTATTCAATGACAACGTTGTTCTGTAGCCTATTGAAGAGAAATGTAAAGTTCCCGTAACTGCTTGGGTCTGGCGAAGTATTTTAGAATTGAAACAAATATTGCAGAAATATATCTGCGACGGCAAATTCAATCAGTTAATTGTAGTGTTGACACAGGTTTTGCCTAGAACGCACAGCCTCGCGACTGAGCGGAACAGAAGTGAGCTGCATTTTAAACGCCTCGCCTGGTCACTACTCCCACTCACTAATTCCCTGCGTGGAAATCAGCATTACGAGTCAGCTGGTTTAGAGCTAGCGTGTGACAGGGGCGGCCGCACAGTTGCCAGAGCGAGAACGCACCTCTTGAAATGAAGTAGATACGTGAATGAAAATAACGTTATTGTGGCTGGTTGGTTTTCTACACTGCTCCACACTTTGCTAACGGAATACCTAAAGGTACAATTTGAGAAAGATCAATTTTACTTTCGAAACATTGCACGTGTTTGTTGAGGTGTTCAGTCCGAAAACTGGTTTAATGCAGCTCTCCATGCTATTCTATCCTGTGCAGGACGCTTCATCTCCGAGTGACTACTGCAACCGTGGTCTCCCTCTACGACTTTTACCCCCCACACTTCCCTCCAGTACTAAATTGGTGATCTCTTGATGTCTCAAAATGTGTCCTACCAACCGATTCCTTCTTCTAATCAAGTTTTGTCACAAATTTCTTTGGTCCCCAATTTTATTCAGTACCTCATTAGTAGCATGATCCAAGTTTCATTTCTCTTCTTCTCTAAACTGTTTATCGTCCAAGTTTCACTTCAATACACGGCTAAACTCCTTACAAACACTTTCAGAAATGACTCTCTAACACTTAAACTATTTTCAACGTTAACAAGTTTCTCTCCTTCAGAAATGCTTTTCGTGCCATTGTCAGTCTACTTTTCATATCCTCTCTACTTCTGCCATTATCAGTTACATTACTGTCCAAATAGCAAAACTCATCTACTAGTTTGTGTCTCGTTTCGTCATCAAATTCCCTCAACATCATCTGATTTAATTAGATTACATTCCGTTTTCTCGTTTGGCTTTTGTTGGCATTCATCTTATATCCTCCTTCCAAGACACTGCCCATTCCGTTCAATTGTTCTTCCAAGTCGTTTGCTCTCTCTGACAGTATTACAATGTCTTCGGTAAATACCAAAGTTTCTTCACCGTGAACTTTAATTCCCAGTCCAAATTTTTCATTAGTTTCCTACATTGCTTACTCATTGTACAGAATGAATAACATAGGGGATAAGCTACAACCCTGTCTCACTCCCTTCCTACCACTGCTTCCCTTCCATGCGCCTCGTCTCTTACAACTGCCGTCTGATTTTTTGTACAAGTTGTTAATAGCCTTTCGCTACCCTCAGAATTTCAAAGAGAGTATTCCAGTCGACATTGGTAAAAGCTTTCTCTAAATCTATAAATGCTATAAACGTAGGTTTACCTTTCCTTAAACCAGCTTCCGAGGGAAGTCGTAGGGACAGTATTACCTCGCGAGTTCCTACATTTCTTCGGAATCCAAACTGGTGTTCCTCCGAGGTCGGCTTCTACCTGTTTTTCCATTCTTCTGTAAGGAATTAGCGTTAGTATTTTGCAACTCTGACTTAATAAACTGATAGTTGAATAATATTCACAGCTGTCGGCACCCGCTTGCTTTGTAACTGGAGTTATAGTATTAATACTGACGTCTGAGGGTATTTCGCCTGTCTCATACGTCTTGTGAAGCAGATGGAACAGTTCTGTAATGGCCGGCTCTACCAAGGCTGTCAGAAGGGGATGAAATGTCGTCTACTCCAGGGACCTTGTTTCGACTTAGGCCTTTCGGTGATCTGTCAAATTTTTCCGCAGTATCACTTCTTCCACCTCAGCTTCATCTACGTCCTCTTCCGTTTCTATAATACTGCCTTCAAGCACATCTCCCTTGCGTAGACCCTCGATATACTCCTTCCACCTTTGAGTTTTCCTTCCTTTGCTTAAGACTGTTTTCCATCTGAGCTGTTGATATTTATACAGCTGCTTCGCTTTTCTTCTAAGGCCCGTTTAATTTCCCTGTAGGTGGTATCTATCTTTCCCCTAGTGAAATATGCTTCTAAATCCTTACTTTTATTCTGTAACCATTCCTGCTTAGAAATTTTGCATTTCCTATCACTCATTTTTTAGACGTTTGTGATGCCTTTCATATGCTTCATTTACTGCATTTTTATATCTTCTCCTTTCATAAATTAAATTTAGTATCCCTTGTGCTACGGAAAGATTTCTACTAACCCTCGTCTTTTTATCTACTTGATCCTCTGCTGCCTTCACTATTTCATCTCGCAAAGCTAATTATTCTTCTTCTACTGTATTCCTTTCCCCTGTTATTTTCAATTGTTCCCTAATGCTCACGCTGAAACTTGCAACCGTCTCTGGTTCCTTCAGTTTATCCAGGTCCCATCTTTTCAATTTCCTATCTTTTTGGAATTTCTAAAGTTTTAATCCACATTTCATAACCAGTATATTGTGGCCAGAGTCGACTTCCGCCCCTGGAAATGTCTGACAGCTAAAGACGGCTTTCCGAAATCTTTCTCTTGCCATTATATATTAAATCTGAAACCTTCCAGTGCCACTAGGTCTCTTCCACGTATACATCTTCTTTCATGCTTCTTAAACAAAATGTTAGCTATGACTAAATTATGCTCTGTGCAAAACAAGGTTTTTAAAATAATATACTGTTTTTATTTATTTAATCGAAAAGTTCATGTGTGTTTAGATTTAAATCACCTTAGAACTAAATATGTAACCTGAATACCTCATGTGAACCCTCAAAACTTTATTTATACACATTTAGTGATCTTTTAAAACAATACTCAGTGTTTTTAAATAAAAATGAGAAACCGAACCATTTAACGTAGCCAGAAAAGAAGTAACGTCAAAGATGGTATAATAGTACTAAGCAAGGGATCTAATAATAGGATTGTTCAACGAAGATGAAATTGGTCTACGTTTACAGTCTTAAGTGCTGGTACCTGGAGAACACAAGGGGAAACCATTTGTTCTTATGAGAGATTTATAACAGGGATGTCTTGAACAGATTCTTCGTAGCAGCAATTCTTGTACAAGCTGCTGTGGGAAAAGCCAAATGAAAAGTAGAAAGAGTTACTTTAGTGATACGTTGCAGCTTCAGACATTGGTCCTTGTGATAAAAGTCCAGAACAGAGTGCCGAGGAAGATGAATTTCACGGAGACGACTAAGATCTGAATTCTGAACAATCAGATTGAATCTGACGATATGAAAACTAAGTTTATAAATATATGTAGTGATTTGCATAATTGATTAAAGTTTTATGTATTTCTAAATTAACTGCTTTTATTTAACTCGTACTTACAGATCAACCTATATTTTCTTTCTCATGAAAACTTTCTACAGTTAAAATATCTTTGAACATTACTTTTTTTTGAAAAAATAAACTCGTACTTTCATTTTCGTACTAGTGAATCTACAACCTAGGAATGTCAGGCAAATTCGTGCATTAAAGATTGGTTGTACCTACACTAAACATATGTGTGGAATAATGTTCGTAAATGCTTACAGGTATTCTTCATCCGTTCTCTTCCAAAATATCACCATCGCATCTATACATAAAATTACGAACTGAAGTTGAGAAACTTCACGAGGAGCCTGGTACAGTTGCCTGTCGTGGTCAGGATCGTAAGACAAATGAACGTAATACCCGCACCAGCCTAGACTACATCTCAAAGGGTGTTCGGAAATTCCTGTTACAAATTTGTAGGACTTGTAGAGAGGCGTAAATAATATTTTGAATGAAAACCCTTGTCTCCGTTCTACAACGGATTTAATTCAGGTGCTTAACTCATCCACTTCTGTTTGATGAATAGTATTAGGCGTCAAGCGGTACAATTATTAGGTAACAATTCGAAAGGAAACTTAACGAAACACTTCTTTATCACTTACACATTTGTATTTATACTTAAACATTACGTGTTTTCATTATTCAAAAACAAAAATGAAGCCAACATACTGCTGTTGTTGTTGTTGTCTTCAGTCCTGAGACTGGTTTGATGCAGCTCTCCATGCTACTCTATCCTGTGCAAGCTTCTTCATCTCCCAATACTTACTGCAACCTACATCCTTCTGAATCTGCTTGCTTTATTCATCTCTTGGTCTCCCTCTACGATTTTTACCCTCCACGCTGCCCTCCAATGCTAAATTTGTGATCCCTTCATGCCTCAGAACATGTCCTACCAACCGGTTCCTTCTTCTTGTCAAGTTCTGCCACAAACTCCTCTTCTCCCCAATTCTATTCAAAACCTCCTCATTAGTTATGTGATCTACCCATCTAATCTTCAGCATTCTTCTGTAGCACCACATTTCAAAAGCTTCTATTCTCTTCTTCTCCAAACTATTTATCGTCCATGTTTCACTTCCATACGATTTTTACTCTCCACGCTGCCCTCCAATGCTAATTATTATAAAATACTTTCAGAAACGACTTCCTGACACTTAAATGTCAACATACTGTACGTACAGAACAGTATTGATGCACTGCAACAGCGGAGCGATGTGGCGACCTCCGACGTTGATAAAGACATTGTACCAACTAAGTTTATTCTGGTACACACACTCCATCCCACCTGGTATCTCTTCAATCTGTAGCGCAGCGGTAGAGTTCGTGCCAGCAGATTTTCCTCTGTCTCTACAGGAGTCCCGCAAATTACACATTATGTACGACCCCACAAGAAGTAGCCATAGGAGTAAAACCCGGTGATCGTGCCGGCCACGGGGTTGGACCACCTCGGCCTATTCATCTTTCACCGTATCATCTGTTGCGATATCTCCGAACCGCATGTGAGTAGTTAAGTGGTGCACCATCATGCTGACACCACATTTCCTGACGGACATTCAGTGATACAGCTTCCGAGAACGGGTCCAATATGTTTTGTAGGAAGATCAAGTTTTCAGGATCAGTTAGCTTGAGTGGAAGGAGGTATGAACCAGTCACATGATCGTACAGAATACCTGTCCACTCGTCAACCGTGATTATGCATGGCACAAGGGTTTTCATCTGCCCAGAGATGGCCATTTCCCGAATTCAGAACACAATCCCCAGTGAACTTTCATTCATCTGCGAACATCTCGACGTGCGTCGATTCAGCGGTGTAGGAAGCATGTGCAGTAGACAACCCGTTGAGAAAATCGATTGGACCCATAGTGTGTACCCTTTGTAAGTGGTAAGGATGTAATTGTTGGTCACACAGAACGCCCCAGGCAGTACTGTAACGAGCACCTACTGCACAAGCAATTTTTCTAGTACTCGTTGACTGGTTCTCTTCAACGCGATACAGCACACCTTATTCAGATTCGGGAGGGCGGCGACGCCGTGGTGAACACCAGTCCTGCGTCCGCCCGGAGAAGGTATCTGTTTTTCGGAGCAGCTGCGTGACTTGGGCACACAGTTTGTGCGATGCGATGGGTGTTACGTTGCAGAAATCGTTCATGATACAGTCGACTAGCAGCTCTTCCGTTACCTCGAGCTCCACCATAAACAAGAAACATGTCTGTGTATTTCGAAAAGGTGTACCGAACCATGTTTACTGCATCGGAGACGCACAGGCAGTGAATAAGTCTTGCAGGAAGTCAAACGTTAAGTGAGATCAGGTGACCGTCTTACGTAGTACGTGTCATCCTGTCTACGTTATTGCATTCCAGGACAAGCAAGGCTGAGACCTTTCTCTTTCCCTCAGCAGACGTGGAACCGTTTCCACATCTGAATTGAAAACGTCGTAGAACGGAAACGGTACGTTTCCGGACACGGGTTCCCGTTCAAAATATTATGTACTCACTCCCCTCTAGAACTCTTAAAAGTTTGTAATGGAAATTTCCCAACACCCTGTATGACAAAGTACACGAAATACCCTTGTACATATACACTGAAGAGACAAGGAATCTGGTACATCTGCCTAATATCATGTATGGCCCTCGCGAACACGCAGAAGTGCCGCAACACGACATGACATGGACTCGACTAATGTCTGAAGTAGTGCTGGAGGGAATTGACACCACGAATGTTACACGGCTGTCCATAAATCAGCAAGAGTAAGAGGGAGTGGAGATCTCTCCTGAACAGCATGTTGTAAGGCATCCCAGAGATGCTAAATAATGTTCATGTCTGGGGAGTTCGGGGGCCAGGGGAAGTGGTTAAACTCAGAAGCGTGTTCCTGGAGCCACTCTGTAGCAATTCTAGACGTATGGGGTGACGTATTGTCCTGCTGCAATTGCCCAAGTCCCTCGGAATGCACAATGAGAGATTTGATGTTTTACCGGATTCCTGATAGTCACGGTACATTCGTGAAAGGGTCGTATGGGAAATCCCCACGTCAGCGCTACCTCGGAGATGCTGTGTCCCTTCGCCCTTGCACCGACTATAACACCGCGTTCAAACTCACTTAAACCATGATCATCTGCCATTGTAGCAGCAGTACGCGATCTACACTACTGGCCATTAAAATTACTACACCATGAAGATGACATGTACAGACGCGAAATTTAACCGACAGGGAGAAGATACTATGATATGCAAATGATTAGCTTTTCAGAGCATTCACACAAGGTTGGCGCCGGTGGCGACACCTACAACGTGCTGACTTGAGGAAAGTTTCCAACCGATTTCTCATACACAAACAGCAGTTGACCGGCGTTGCCTTGTGAAACGTTGTTGTGATGCCTCGTGTAAGGAGGAGAAATGCGTACCATCACGTTTCCTACTTTGATAAAGGTCGGATTGTAGCCTATCGCGTTTGCGGTTTATCGTATCGCGACATTTCTGCTCGCGTTGGTCGAGATCCTATGACTTAGCAGACTACGGAATTGGTGGGTTCAGGAAGGTAATATGGAACGCCGTGCTGGATCCCAACGGCCCCGTATCACTAGCCAGTAGAGATGACAGGCATCTTATCCGCATGGCTGTAAGGGATCGTGCAGCCATTTCTCGATCCCTGAGTCAACAGATGGGGACGTTTGCAAGATAACAACCATCTGCACGAACAATTCAGATGGTTCAAATGGCTCTGAGCACTATGGGACTCAACTGCTGTGGTCATCAGTCCCCTAGAACTTAGAACTACTTAAACCTAACTAACCTAAGGACATCACACACACCCACGCCCGAGGCAGGATTCGAACCTGCGACCGTAGCAGCAGCGCGGCTCCGGACTGGAGCGCCTAGAACCGCACAGCCACCGCGGCCGGCGCACGAACAGTTCGACGACGTTTGCAGCAGCATGGACTATCAGCTCGGAGACCATGACTGCGGTTACCCTTGTGCTGCATCACAGACAGGAGCGCCTGCGCTGGTGTACTCAATGACGAACCTGGGTGCACGAATGGCAAAACGTAATTTTCTCGGATGAACCCAGGTTATGTTTACAGCATCATGATGGTCGCATTCGTGTTTGGCGACATCGCGGTTAACTCACATTGGAAGCGTGTATTCGTCATCGCCATATTGGCGTCTCAGTCTGCATGATGGTATGGGGTGCCATTGGTTACAGGTCTCGGTCACTTCTTGTTCACATTGACGGCACTTTGAATAGTGGACGTTCCATTTCAGATGTGTTACGACCCGTGGCTCTACCCTTCATTCGATCCCTACGAAACCCTACAGTTTAGCAAGATATTGCACGACCGTATGTTGCAGGTCCTGTACGGGCGTTTCTGGATACAGAAAATGTTCGACTGCTGTCCCGGCCAGCACATTCTTCAGATCTCTCACCAATTGAAAACGTCTAGTCAATGTTGACCGAGCTACTGGCTCGTCACAATACGCCAGTCGCTTCTCTTGATGAACTATGGTATCGTGTTGAAGCTGCATGGGCAGGTGTACCTGTACACGCGATCCAAGCTCCGTTTGACTCAATGCCCAGGCGTATTAACGCCGTTATTACGGCCAGAGGTAGTTGTTCTGGGTACTAATTTCTCAGGATCTATGCACCCAAATTGCGTGAAAATGTAATCTCATGTCAGTTCTAGTATAATATATTTGTCCAATGAATACCCGTTTATCATCTGCATTTCTTCTTGGTGTAGCAATTTTAATGGCCAGTAGTGTAATAACTGCACCAGAAATTTGTTGTCTTATATAGGCATAGCCGATCACAGCGCCGTTGTCTGCCTGTTGACATATCTCTGTATTTGAATACGCATGCCTATACCACTTTCTTTGTCACTTCAGTGTAGCTAGAATTACTGAATTGGATCGAGAGACTAGTTTTAAGAAAATGATGACAGAAATTATAGAAAACAAACTACTTATGGGAAATCATTGTGTGACGGCGCATTTGGCTATCCTAATAGAAGCAATCCTGTAATCATATCACCTCCAATATTTATACAGAACATTGAAAGTATGTCATAAGACTGTATTGGAATTTTCGAGCCAAAACACCAGAATTTGTGGTAACTAGTTGGCACAAACTGGAAGACAGACAGACTAACAAATGCATACCGAGTCGTCCCATGTGCTTCTCTAAGTTTGGCAATCAAGTAATTTAGAGGTATTTACACTTACAATTAAATTAAAAGTGAACGGGAGTGCTTTAAACGTTTAAAACTATGATAAATAATTTTGGCCAGGTTTTCGGTACAAATACTGCACTCAGAAACGGCCCAACGAGGCAATTAAGCTGCAGTGCATAGAGTATGTCGCTCAGGCCAGAACTGTTTCTGCTATGTTTTTATGGTGTTTTCCGTTCCGTGACTAGGGCCTCCTCATTAAAGTTATCATAAACATCAGCCATGATGTTTATTTCAAAATTGATGGTGGACGAATTATTCCCTTTATCCCTTAAAAAAGAGCTTCATGATGGGTATGTGGTGAACACCTACGGCGTCCAAGAGGACGATAACTAAGTTCACAGCTTCGCACGCTTACGTTCCTGGTTTGATGAACGCTGAGGAATTCTGTCGCTCCTCGATTGGTCTGCAAAACCACATGATCTTAAGCCTTTAGAAAATGTCTAGGACTAGTTAGAGCAGGGTGTGAAACGTAGCGATCACCGTCCCCATAATTCAGTAGCTTTATCACACCTAATCATCAGTGGCTTCCTCGGCGAAATGAGGCAACTATCAAAGATAAACGATGTTTCAGGGTATCAGCTGGTCTGGTTTTCTTCTTACGAACCGAAGGATTCTGTAGGTTTACGTGTATGTACGGGGAACGTTCAATAATTGAAGAGACGAATTGATGTAGCTAAATCTGTATTGTTACAAAATGGGTCTTTTACTACATCTCACCATAATCCCCACTAATATTAACACACCTACCCAACGATGAAATAGATTTTTGGCACATGATTGTCCTTCGCAGTACTCAATAGGCTGTCTTCCGATCGAATATCACAATGCTCTTATTGTCTTGATCATTTATCCAGACTGTCTTTAGCCTGCTTCGACTGGGTAGTACTATTGGCGTTTCCACTAAACCCGCGGCACCTAAGTACATAACGGGATTACATCTGAGAAATTTGTTATGAAAACTGAATTTGTTAATAAGAACGCAAACAAACGATATAAAAGATAATTTGATTAGAAAATAAATGTACACCAAGCTTCTTTCCATTGTTTTAGAATTGCTGGCATCTCTAAGGGATGCAGTCATCAATGATTGGTTTCAGTTAGATGTGGCACCCCTGAAAACACTTGTGAGCTCTTTTCCTTTCAAAAATTGGACCATTGTTAGGGCATAGATGGTGTTTACATGGGATCAACGTGATGCCTCTGCCATGACAGATTTTTTTCTAGTTTCCTTAATTTCATTGGAGTGATATAACTGTTGGAGTAGCGCATATGGAAGCTTGAGTTTTAGTCCTCTCCCCCCCCCCCCCCACTCTCTCTCTCTCTCTCTCTCTCACACACACACACGTTTCAGCCACTTAGCGCTGATGTTTATTTTGAGCGATAGTATCGGAAAAACATCTATGGATTGCAGAAGTAGACGTGCAGACGTCATTACGTAGGCGTGAGCCACGGGAGTGCTTACGACCATTAAACTCCGCTTTGGTTCTCAGAAGAGCGAGCGGCGTCTGCAGATGACGGCGCGTTTTGTATCTCGTCACACGCTCATGATTTATTGCGCTTTTTGCTGCTCGCACTGCGACGCGGACGCCGCACTGCTCGATAATTTTTGATATATTACAGTTGGTACAATTAATTCTACCAAGAGACACGCTACCTGATAAATTAAACTCTCCGTAAATTTTCATCTCCTGTCACTTGACAATCAGAAATAATTGCAGAACACGACTGATTTATCAAATAAACAGACTGAATATTACCTGTGTGCGCAGTGCGAAAGTATTCATGGCACCCATATCCAAACTTAAACGTACCAGCATGACGAGTAATCCGTTGTTCAATATATCATTATTGTAAGAAATATATAGTAACGATTTATCAGATACGGTTGGCAGCACTAACGCATTGTTCGCTGACAGCAGACGTTGACATCTGGTCAGAGATAACAAAATCTGCAGCCGAACAGATGTAAAGCTATGGCGGACCTGAAACAGTGCTAGAAATCACGTGGAACAGCCGTGATAGTTACTCGCAGCGCTCTATAGATCCCGCAGTCGCACAGAAACGCGCCCAAAATCCTTAAAACCATTCTTATCCAAAGAACGAGGCTTTCGTCCTATTCCACCGCCGACCAACATCTTTACCTTACCCCTCTTATCTCCCACTAACTAAATAAATGAAACGCCCTCACATTTGTCTCCCTTGACATCCTGAAAGCCTATGACACTCCGGCATCGTGGATTGTACTTCAAGCTGCAAACCTATGCCCTCTACGTTAACTACGCCTTCTTTATACCACTCCTTCTTCACCAGAGTGCTACATGTGCTACAATCAACCACATCTGCTTCCGCATCTTTCACCCGACTGCAGAAGTGCCTCAAGGCTCTGTGCTGTGCCCCCTCCTTTACATCCTATGTACTGCAGACATTCCCATGTCACCACCTCCCACCTACCTCCTAGTCCGCCCCCGGTGGCTGAGTAGTCAGCGTGACAGCACGTCAATCCCAATGGCCCGGATTCGATTCCCGACTGGGTCGGAGATTTTCTCCGCTCAGGGACTAGGTGTTGTGTTGTCTTAATCATCATCATTTCATCCCCATCGACGTACAAGTCGCCGAAGTGGAGTCAAATCGTAAGACTTGCACCGGGCGAACGGTCTACCCGACGGGAGGCCCTAGCAACAAGACATTTACATTTTTACCTACCTCCTGCAACATAGTGGCTACACTGCCTACCCAACTACCCACCATTTGTTACAGCTCTCCCATGTCTCCCTCCAAAGCCACTTGAATGTCCTGGTCGAGTAGTGCAACACGTGAAAACTTCAAATAAATTCACAGAAAAGCCGAGCAGCCATCTTTCGTCGCCTCACTAAATGTTTTCGTCGTCCAGATGCTCACCTGTCCGTCTATAGTCAACCCATCCATCTGCCAAACACAGTAAAGTATTTCAGATTAATCCTCGACAGAAAACCGACATACACACCTCCTTACCCCACAACATAAAACGCAAAACCGACTAAAACGATTAAGTCTACTACCAGGCCGAACCTGCGCCTTACGTCCTACAATTGTTCTCATCTGTCAATACTTCATCCACCTCATCTTAACGTATGCGAACATTGCCTGGCTCTGTATATCCCCTAAATTCTACAAAAACTCTGAAATCCTGGAAAGATGTCACCTTGCTTCCACATTAGAATACCTTCCCCAATTTGAATCCTGTACCAACCAATCCTCTTCTCACAGCCTCTTCTCTTCTTGGCGTACCTACAGATCCAATATATTAACTGGAAAAGCGGGTCCTGGCATCCACTATCTTATTCACTACAATCCAGATATCCATTCTATTCCATCGGATCTTCCGATACTCAACTGTAGGATCCGTTCCTATATATATCCTTCTCTCTAGCCCTAGTCTCAACATTCGTGTCCACCTCATCCTTCCATTTCACTGCCTCCCCATACTCCAACTCAGTGATTTTTACTTGCTATCTGCGGTTCAGCGAGAAACTCACCACCACCTTCTCCTACGTATACATTAACTACAGACTGAAAACTAAACTCCTCCCGAACAGGCCATGAAGGTCCAACGGTAGTGACCGGTCACCGCGTTATCTTCAGCTCATAGGCGTCACTGCATGCGGATATGGAGGGGTATGTGGTCAGCACACCGCTCTCCCGGCCGTGTGGCAGAGACCAGAGCCGCTATTTTTCAATCAAGTAGCTCCTAAGTTTGCCTCACAAGGGCTGAGTGCACCCCGCTTGCCAACAGAGCTCGGCAGACCGGATGGTTACCCATCCAAGTGCTAGCCCAGCCCGACAGCGCTTAACTGCGGTGATGTGAGGGGAACCGGTGTTACCACTGCGGCAAGGCCGCTGGCACATTGACTTCAAAACGGACATAAAATACAATTAGCAAAAAAAAAAAAAAAAATTGAGAGTTTTGTCTCAAACAACATCTTACTTGGGTTATGTTATCAAAGTAGCGGCCGAATTTGTAATAAACAGTAACAATTTTGACAGAGACCAAGGGTACACAATAGGGCATGGGGGCGCGCTTTGGACACTGAACGAAAGCAAAGACGCATTCTTCACGCTTGTAGGGACGCGAGAGCGGCAGTTTCAAACGTGGTGCTGGGCGCTCTGGCGCTGGCCGCTGTGGCCGAGCGGTTCTAGGCGCTTCAGTTTGGAACCGCGCTGCTGCTAGGGTCGCAGGTTCGAATCCTGTCTCGGGCATGGATGTGTGTGATGTCTTTAGGTTAGTTATGTTAAAGTATTTCTAAGTCTATGGGACTGGTGACCTCAGATGTTAAGCCCCATAGTGCTCAGAGCCATTTGAGCCGCTCGGGCTTTGTGATTCACTAGCTCCCGCGGTGGGACGGAGCCACTTGGAGCTGCCCAACTTGCCTTCTGTACACACTCCATTCGGACCCTTTTTGGAAGTTACACACCCTGCCAGTTCTATATAATCAGAACACTGTGCCAGCCCTGGTAATCAGTGATTTCAACTCCTGATGACGATGGCGGAGACAACTTTCGAAAACTCGAGTGCTTTATTCGAAATGACACGTCAGTAAACCGAAGAGATTTTATTGAAACACGCCAACATGAAAGACTCCATGGACACATCTACAAACAAACTCCGAAAGCCTCCATACGGTGTGTGGCGCAGAGTACCTTGTACCGCCACTAGTCGTTTCCTCTCCTGTTCTCCCACAAACGGAACGAGGGAAAAAACGACTATCCGTATGAGTCCGTACGAGCCCTAATTTATCGTATCTTGTCTTCGTGGATCTTACTCCAAATGCATGTTGACTGCAGTAGGATCGCTCAGCAGTCAGAATCAAATGCTGGTTCTCTAAATTTTCTCAATAGTGTTTCTCGAAAAGAATTTCGTCTTCCCTTAGGGATTCCCATTTACGTTCCCGAAGCATCTCCGTAACGACTGCGTGTTGTTTGAACCTACTGGTAATAAATCTAGCAGCCCACCTCTGAATTGCTTCGATATCTTACCTTAATCCGACTTGGTACGGATCCCAAACACTCGAGCAGTACTCAAGCATAGCTCGCACTGACGTCATATATGCGATCTCCTTTACATATAAATCAGACTTTCCAAAAATTCTCCCAAGAAACCGTAGTCGATCATTCCGTATACCTTGGAGGTATATCTTCAAAAAAATGGTTCAAATGGCTCTGAGCACTATGGGACTTAACATCTAAGGTCATCAGTCCCCTAGAACTTAGAACTAATTAAACCTAACTAAGCTAAGGACATCACACACATCCACGCCCGAGGCAAGATTCGAACCTGCAACCGTAGCGGTCACGCGGTTCCAGACTGTAGCGCCTTTAACCGCTTGGCCACACCGGCCGGCGTATATCTTCAGGTCATATAAAACTAACACTACATGTACCGCGACTTCCAAGATGCAAGTGAGTATAACAACATATCAGTCCTTGATAAAACCATGGTTGAATTGGCAGATGGACATCCGATCCGAATCGTGCATGTTTAGTAAAAAAACTCCAAAACGTGACAATCCACGTCTGATGGGATAAAACCAACCTGAAAACCCGCGGGGAAAAAAAATTAAGACATACAATCCTTTTCAGTCGTCAACAGACTAAAATATGTTGGCAGGCGTCCAGTAGAACTGCACGCTATAGCGCTGGCCACACACTGGATACCATTCAGTTTAATATAGACTATTTTACCATCTTTGATTTTAAATTGTTTCATTGACCGTCATATTATGTGCTCGATCTTTAGCTGTGGTTTCCCGACCTATACGATTATTTGTACAGACAATTTGGTTAAGGAAATAATGAATTTTTCTTAAAATGAGTGGTACAGCAATTAAACTTTGGTCACCTACAACTGCTACTTTCTCTGAAGTTTTATAACTAGTGTTAATATGGAAGCCTTAAGATTTTTTAAAAATATTGTAGAAAAATTAAGCTTCAGTAGTAGAGGCAAGTGTTTTTTTTTACGTGAAATCTTAGATATTTTGACACATAATACAATTTTCGGTGCAATTTTTGAATTTTCGTTCGTGATCAGTGATCGGTAATTGTACTTGTGTAATATGATAAGCATATTGTGCGTGTCTGCGCGTGCGCGTCTATGTGTGTGTGTGTGTGTGTGTGTCTCTGTGTTCGTGTATATGTGTGTGTTTCTGTGCTGAAATCATTACTTATGATATTTATTTGGGTTTGGTGGAAAAGGCTGTATTTTTCAAAATATAGATCTTTCATCTGTTTAGTTATACCATTAGTTTTGGACATTTGCACCTCTGTCTTGTTCAACCACCGTCTTTGGTAAGATTGTATAGAAAGTAAACAATCAAATTGATGTAGTTTCCCTTGTGTGTTGCAGCGCAATAAAGATCTCTCCGGAAGACCTTCGTCGTTCCTTCCCAAAATGGTGTTTGGTCAGTTCGTTTGTCTTTTGGCTATGCTGTGTGTTTTTGCATCACACGTCTTGATTATATTTTGTTATTGTTTAATAGCTGGTTATGGGAAGTACTATCTGTAAATGTTTTAGAGGGCTTTAGTACCGTAGCTGCGATTTGTAAATATTGCAGCATTCCTCTAAAGTTGTTATTGTACACAATATGGTGCAGGCCTGAACCATTCATAACAAGAACAATAATTGCCAAAGAATACCGTAAGTTATATTTTTCTAGTGTATAACAGAATGGCAAAGAAAATCAAGGATGTGTTAGATGACGATCAGTTTGGCTTTAGGAAAGGTAAAGGCACCAGACAGGCATTTCTTACTTTGCGGTTGATAATGGAAGAAAAATCAAGATTCAGTAATAGGATTTGTCGACCTGGGAAAAGCGTTTGACAATGTAAAATTGTGCAAGATGTTCGAAATTTTGAGAAAAGTAGGGGTAAGCTATAGGGAGAGACGGGTAATATACATGTACAAGAACCAAGAGGGAAAAATAAGAATGGACGACCAAGAACAAAATGCTCGTATTAAAGAGTCTGTAAGACAGGGCTGCAGTCTTTCGCCCGTACTGTTCCATCTCTACATCGAAGAAGCTATGATGGAAATCAAAGAAAGCTTCAGGAGTGGAATTAAAATGCAATGTGAAAGGGTATCAATGATACCATGCGCTGCTGACACGGCTATCCTGAGTAAAAGTGAAAGAAAATTATATGATCTACTGAGTGGCATGGACATTGTAATGAGTAAAGAATACGGATTGAGGGTAAATCGAAGAAAGACGAAAGTAATGAGAAGTAGCAGAAATGAGAACAACGAGACACTTAACATCAGGATTGATGGTCACGAAGTAGATGAAGTTAAGGAGTTCTGCTATGGACGTAGAAAAATAACCGATGACGGACAGAGCAAGGAGGATATCAGAAGCAGACTAGCACTGTCAAAAAGGGCATTCCTGGTCAAGAGAAGTCTACTAATATGAAATATTGGCCTTAATTTGAGGAAGAAATTTCTGAGAATGTATGTTTGGAGCACACCATTATATGGGAGTCAAATGTAGACGGTGGGAGAACCAGAGCAGAAGAGAATCGAAGCATTTGAGATGTGGTGCCACAGGTAAATGTTGGAAATTAGGTGGACTGATAAGATAAGAAATGAGGAGATTCTGCGCAGAATCGGAAAGGAAAGGAATATGTGGAAAACACTGACAAGGGGATTGGAATAAATCCAGCAGATTATTGAGGACGTAGGTTGCAAGTGCTACTCTGAGATGAAGAGGCTGGCACAGGAAAGGAATTCGTGGCGAGTCGTATCCAACCAGTCACAAGACTGATGACTCAAAAAAAAAAAAAAAAGAGTGAAACATTAGTGAAAAAGTTGTAAAAATGTCAGGGGATTACAGTTTATTCTGTGAATCAACAACATAGTCTCAGATTGAAATACCAACATCATTTACGACTTTTAGACGTGGGGATAACATTGTAATGTTTGGGAAGCACCACAGAACAATTTAGAAATGGAAATACTTAAAAATGCATTATGCCTTATACTAATTGTAGGTCTAAAGATATTGAATTAGTAGCATTTTTCCCGATGGTAGTAATTCAGATTGCCTATTTTTTTGTTTATCTGCCTGCTTAGTGTTGTGTCTAGACAAGACAGTCTAGACACAAGGCGAGGAAACCGAAAGGGCACGCGTCAACTCACGCCGACTGGCGTGAAGTCTGGAACAGGATACGTAATGAATGCTATAAAGGAAAGTACGTAGCTTCTATAATACTTAACTTTAATCCATCATTTGTATACAGCATTCTTGATGATACAAGTGAGACTCTCAGATATGGTTAATGGCGCCTTGCTAGGTCGTAGCCATGGACTTAGCTGAAGGCTATTCTATCTCTCGGCAAATGAGAGAAAGGCTTCGTCAGTGTAGTCGCTAGCAAAGTCGTCGTACAACTGGGGCGAGTGCTCGTACGTCTCTCTAGACCTGCCGTGTGGTGGCGCTCGGTCTGCAATTACTGACAGTGGCGACACGCGGGTCCGACATGTACTAATGGACCGCGGCCGATTTAAAGCTACCACCTAGCAAGTGTGGTGTCTGGCGGTGACACCACACTTAGCATAATATTTTAGCAAACGTATGCTTTCTTCAGTTGTAGATTTTTGAGGTTAGTATTGCTACATCGTCTGATTTAGGCCCAACATAAAGTTTCAACTATATGTTTAGTGTGTTAGTTATAACTATTAGGCACGAAAATAGCATTGGGGACACATAGAGAGCTTACAGTCATGTTTTAAGCAGCGATTTTGACGCGAGTGTGTGGTGTGTTTAATTTTTGATGATCTTTATGATACTTTAGAGCCCATCCAATATGATAGCACGGGAGCTACAGTGCGACTGGCTGTGCCATTTTTATGGCTGATAAAATGCTATGCTGTTCTTGGCTGTTTCTTTTTAATACTACATCGCTAATGTCTGGAGAGTGGTGTAGAAGAAGAGGGAGCGGGAGGATGAAGGCGGTGGTGTAGAGGGGGGGGGGGCGTGGTTTTCCACATGATTGTGATGGCGTCATTTATTAGGGGGGTGGAATTACAGCCATCTTAGATTGTGACGTTATTGTCCCTGCAGGTAGCTAACCCGCAGTAACACTTTCACTTGACGTCAGTGGATTCCAAAAGTTCAATACTCCATTTAAATGAAAATTTGGTCCAGAGTCGCCATAGCCTTCAGTACTAACTTCGCGTAACTACACTTTGGGGGAACATGGAGTTACGATATCACTGTGTTGTTCAAGTTAACATTTTGTCTGTGAAATTAAATCGTAGCCGCTCCACTTACTGATCCGTCATACAAATAAGATGTCCGAACATCATAAAGACAAGCTCCGTATATCTTCAGTGTAGTACCATCGCAACTAGCATTACGATCATTTTGCTCTCATACCTGTGTGTCTATTTATCGTAATTTATTTTAAGATTTTGTTTCATCAAACAAAAAAACTAGTTTGTATATCATAGCACAGTTACGTTGGTATCACTGAATTCTTTTGTCAATGTAATGCACGAGAAACGGTCTTTGTTGAAGCAGCAGGTCAGTTTTGACGCTTTTTATCAGTTTTGTGTAGTTTATTGGTTGGCTGGTTGGAGGGGACTAAACAGCGATGTCATCGGTTCCATCGGATTAGCAAACGATGGAGAAGGAAGTTAGCCGTTCCCATTCGAAGGAACCATCCCGGCGTTTGCCTCAAGCGATTTAGGGAAATCATGGGAAACCTAAATCAGGGGGGGGGGGGGAAGCAAGTTTGAACCGTCGTCCTCCAGAATACAAGTCCAGTGTGCCAACCACCGCGCCACCTCGCTTGATGTGTAGTTTATTGATATCGCCAAGTCATATTGAAAGTATTGCTGTAACTGTCTACAGCTACATCCATACTCCGCAGGCCACCTGACGGTGTGTGACGGAGGGTACCCTGAGTACCTCTATCGGTTCTCCCTTCTATTCCAGTCTAGTATTGTTCGTGGAAAGAAGGATTGTCGGTATGCTTCTGTGTGGGCTCCAATCTCTCTGATTTTATCCTCATGGTCTCTTCGCGAGATATACGTAGGAGGGAGCAATATACTGCTTGGCTCTTCGGTGAAGGTATGTTCTCGAAGCTTCAACAAAAGCCCTTACCGAGCTACTGAGCGTCTCTCCTGCAGAGTCTTCCACTGGGGTTTATCTATCATCTCCGTAACGCTTTCGCGATTACTAAATGATCCTGTAACGAAGCGCGCTGCTCTCCGTTGGATCTTCTCTATCTCTTCTATCAACCCTATCTGGTACGGGTCTCACACTGCTGAGCAATATTCAAGCAGTGGGCGAACAAGCGTCCTGTAACCTACTTCCTTTGTCTTCAGATTGCATTTCCATTATACTAGAACATAATACGTCTTCCTAAATTCTACAACTGATCGACGTTAGAGATATAGGTCTATAGTTCTGCACATCTGTTCGACGTCCCTTCTTAAAGACGGGGATGACCTGTGGTCTTTTCCAATCCTTTGGAACCCTACGCTCTTCTAGAGACCTACGGTACACCGCTGCAAGAAGGGGGGCAAGTTCCTTCGCGTACTCTGTGTAAAATCGAATTGGTATCCCATCAGGTTCAGCGGCCTTTCCTCTTTTGAGTGATTTTAATTGTTTCTCTATCCCTCTGTCGTCTATTTCGATATCTACCATTTTGTCATCTGTGCGACAGTCTAGTGAAGGAACTACAGTGCAGTCTTCCTCTGTGAAACAGCTTTGGAAAAAGACATTTAGTATTTCGGCTTTTAGTCTGTCATCCTCTGTTTCAGTACCATTTTGATCACAGAGTGTCTGGACATTTTGTTTTGATCCACCTACCGCTTTGACATAAGACCAAAATTTCTTAGGATTTTCAGCCAAGTCAGTACATAGAACTTTACTTTCGAATTCATTGAACGCCTCTCGCATAGCCCTCCTCACACTACATTTCGCTCGCGTAACTTTCGTTTGTCTGCAAGGCTTTGGCTATGTTTATGTTTGCTGTGAAGTTCTCTTTGCTTCCGCAGCAGTTTTATAACTCGGTTGTTGTACCATGATGGCTCTTTTCCATCTCTTACGATCTTGCTTGGCACATACTCATCTAACGCATATTGTACGATGGTTTTGAACTTTGTCCACTGATCCTAACACTATCTGTACTTGAGACAAAACTTTTGTGTTGAGCCGTCTGGTAATCTGGTTGCAGTGCAATGCGTCGTATTGCATGTACCCCAAGCTAGCTTACATTTTGTCTTTTGGCTGACAACATAAAATGAACCATTCCAGATTAATATTATAAGTGACCTTAGAGAAAGCACGAATGGATGATTTTCTGCAACCAAATTCTCCATCAGAAAACACAAGAGATGAAGGTGTCCTGCGTAAGAGTACCCCTTCATCTAAACAGCAAACAAACACCAATCAAGAAGGTAATAATATGGTTGTAGGCTATGCACTATTGCACAGATTGGCCTATTATTATTATTATTATTACTGATATATTGAAGAGGGCAACAATGGAGATTCTTCTGTAGAAGACATTCCTTTGTTTGATGATTTATCAGAGTATCAACCAGTACGTAATTCTGAGATTCAAGATGGTGAACCAAGAGTTCCAGATACGAAGGAAAACTTATTTAAGCTCAATTAATTTGATTACTCTGACACAATTAGCAGTATTACCAACGTATTATAGTAAAGAAACGGAGTTACTACGTCATGAGAAACTGTTATTGATATGGGAATTTCACGAGCTCGCCGATAAGTGCAGGATCTTTCAACTGAAAATTCAGATGGGATAGATAATCACAAACAGTAGACAACTCTATTGAAACGTCTCAGACAACTGCACATAAAAGCACAGATAAGTGATGTTATAGAAGTATAATATGCTTGCTACATCAGAACCCACCTTTTGGATTCTTTAACTGAATGTGCTGTAACGGTAACTTTTTAGCCACGAATAACTCGCAAAAGCAAACGTGAAGAATGGAAATAGAGTAGATACATTAGAGACGGTTATCAGAAAGGAAAAGCATACATTAATTCAAGCAGAAACGCAGGCAACAAAAGCTGATTGGTCGAGGTTGTGGAATAACTGTAAGGTAACTCCAAGGTGTAACTGCAAAGATAAAGTAAGTTTAGATCAAAGACAGAAATTGTTTGAGATATTTTATATATTATTATAATTCCGAAGGTTGCAAGAGCTGACAGGTGCGAGAATTATCGTACAATCAGCTTAACAGCTCATGCATCCAATCTGCTGACGAAATTAGTATACAGAAGAATGGAAAAGAAGTTTCAGAAAGTGTTAGATGAAGGTGACCTTGGCTTTAGGATAGACAGAGGCACGAGAGAGGCAATTCTGAAGTTGCAATTGATAATGGAAGGAAGACTAAAGAAAAATACACGTTCTCAGGATTTGTCGACCTGGAAAAAGCATTCCACAATGTAAAATGCTGCAAGATGTTCGACATTCTAAAAAAATAGGCATAAGCCGTAGGGAGAGGTGAGTAAAATATACAATAAGTACAAGAGCCAAGAGGGAATAATAAGAGTTGATGACCAAGAACGAAGTACTCAGATTGAAAAGGGTGTAAGACAGGGATGCAGACTTTCGCTCCTACTGTTTAATCTGTGCATTGAAGATGCAATGATGGAAATAAAAAAGAGGTGCAGTAATGGGATTAAAATTCAAGGTGAAAGGATGTCAATGATACGATTCGCTGATGACATTGCTATCCTGAGTGAAAGTGAAGAAGAATTATGTGATCAGCTGAATGAAATGAACAATCTAATGCGTACAGAATATAGACTGGAGTTAAATCGAAGTAAGACGAATGTAATGAGATATAGCATAAATTAGAAAAGCGAGAAACTTAACATCAGCATTGACGGTCACGAAGAAGATGGAATTAAGGAATTCTACCACCTGGACAGCAAAATAATCAATGACGAATGGAGCAACGAGGATATGAAAAGCAGATTAGAACTGTCAACAAGGGCATTCCTGGCCAAGAGAAGCCTACTAATATGAAATGCAGGCCTTAATTTAAGGAAGAAATATCTAAGAATGTATATTTGGAGCACAGCATTCTAGAGCTTTGAAACATGGATTGTGGGAAAATCGGAGCAGAAGAGAATCGAAGCATTTGAGACGTGGCGCTACAGGCGTTCGGTGAAAATTAGGTGGACTGATAAGGTAAGAAATGAGGAGGTTCTGTGCAGAACTGGAGAGTAAAGAAATATGTGGAAAACACTGAGAAGGAGAAGGGACAGGATGATAGAACATCTATGAAGACATGAGGGAATGACTTCCATGGTACTAGAGGGAGCTGTGGAGGGCAAAAACTGCAGAGAAAGATATAAATGTTAATACATCCAGCAAATAAATGAGGACGTAGGTTGCAAATGCAGCTCTGAGATGAAGAGGTTGGGGCAGGAGAGGATTTCGTGGTAGGTCATATCAAAACAGACAGAGACCGCCGACTCAAAAAATACACTCCTGGAAATTGAAATAAGAACACCGTGAATTCATTGTCCCAGGAAGGGGAAACTTTATTGACACATTCCTGGGGTCAGATACGTCACATGATCACACTGACAGAACAACAGGCACATAGACACAGGCAACAGAGCATGCACAATGTCGGCACTAGTACAGTGTATATCCACCTTTCGCAGCATGCAGGCTGCTATTCTCCCATGGAGACGATCGTAGAGATGCTGGATGTAGTCCTGTGGAACGGCTTGCCATGCCATTTCCACCTGGCGCCTCAGTTGGACCAGCGTTCGTGCTGGATGTGCAGACCGCGTGAGACGACGCTTCATCCAGGCCCAAACATGCTCAATGGGGGACAGATCCGGAGATCTTGCTGGCCAGGGTAGTTGACTTACACCTTCTAGAGCACGTTTGGTGGCACGGGATACATGCGGACGTGCATTGTCCTGTTGGACAATGCAAACACGCATACGACCATCATTGGCACCAAGGCAGAAGCAACTCTCATCGCTGAAGACGACACGTCTCCATTCGTCCCTCCATTCACGCCTGTCGCGACACCACTGGAGGCGGGCTGCACGATGTTGGGGCGTGAGCGGAAGACGGCCTAACGGTGTGCGGGACCGTAGCCCAGCTTCATGGAGACGGTTGCGAATGGTCCTCGCCGATACCCCAGGAGCAACAGTGTCCCTAATTTGCTGGGAAGTGGCGGTGCGGTCCCCTACGGCACTGCGTAGGATCCTACGGTCTTGGCGTGCATCCGTGCGTCGCTGCGGTCCGGTCCCAGGTCGACGGGCACGTGCACCTTCCGCCGACCACTGGCGACAACATCGATGTACTGTGGAGACCTCACACCCCACGTGTTGAGCAATTCGGCGGTACGTCCACCCGGCCTCCCGCATGCCCACTATACGCCCTCGCTCAAAGTCCGTCAACTGCACATACGGTTCACGTCCACGCTGTCGCGGCATGCTACCAGTGTTAAAGACTGCGATGGAGCTCCGTATGCCACGGCGAACTGGCTGACACTGACGGCGGCGGTGCACAAATGCTGCGCAGCTAGCGCCATTCGACGGCCAACACCGCGGTTCCTGGTGTGTCCGCTGTGCCGTGCGTGTGATCATCGCTTGTACAGCCCTCTCGCAGTGTCCGGAGCAAGTATGGTGGGTCTGACACACCGGTGTCAATGTGTTCTTTTTTCCATTTCCAGAAGTGTAAATAAATAAATAAATAAATAATAAAAAAAGAAGAGACGTAACGGAATATAACATTTGTTTCCACAAGTCTTGAAATGTAGTTTACAGAATAAATTTTTCACTCTCCAGCGGAAGAATGCGCTAAAGAACCTCGTGGCAGATTAAAGCTGTATGCCTGACTGGGACCTTTTCTTTCGTAATTATACACTCGCAGCGACAGCCAGGCAAAGTAGAAAAAGAGTATGATGTACATGAAACGTCACAGAAGGATTTGTTTGACTTTAAAGTGACTTCGTCAACAGTCCGAAAGTGGACTAAAGCTGAAAAGAAAGAAAGGGTAAGATGATATGATACCAAAGTAATAATGGTGAGGAAAGACGAAGCATGGATGATGTCATTTTAAAGTACACATGATACAGACAACAATACAATCGATATAACGCACAAGTTTGGAGGACGCAGGCCAGGTGTAGAGCATGCTGTAGGGTACTTTTATTACTATGTATATTCTCATCACTGCCAAACTCAGAAGAAAATTTTATGGTCTGCCAGAAGAATATTATTCCAACGGTTTACCATGAATTCTACTAGAGTCTGAAGCGTGTGAACCCTCATAAAACTGAAAAAGAAGATGAAGAATTAAAACTATTTTAATTACAATATTAATCTTAGAATAGTCTTTATTTTCCCTGGGAAGTATTTTTTATTGTTCTGTTGTGGCTACATATTACAATATTCATGTGCTAGAAAGCTTCGGAACAAAAATGTCGTAGGGGTGTTGTTACTGTCGACAGAATTTAAGAAATAAAGATATTCTCATTTGAGCCATATGCTGATGTAGTAAAATTTCAGTGAAATATGATTGTAAGTACCATAGCAATATCTTTATCAATAATCCCGTCTCTAAAATAACTTCTGAAATGTTTTTTTGCTTCAAAGTACTTCACAACAGTGGAATAATAGGACATTCTAAGCGGCATTCGCAGGTGTATGTTCCCAGGTTGATTTCTGTGAAATACTGGAAGTTTATAGTTGTGATACTGTAAAGTATTTCTCTGAACCGTCGTTATGTGAAAACCACTTCCAATTCCGCAGTTGAGCTATGATACGGCACCTACCAGAGTCCGAGTAACAGGTTCCAGCGTATGCTGTGGTTAAGTTTGCCTTCTTGGTGTATACTGTGTATGATCACAACAGAGCCAACACCTGCCAAAAGTTAACTGGCTGTTATTTTCAAATTGATTCTAAGAAAAAGTTCATGTATCTTCGATGTTCTCATCATCAAAATCTGCACTGCCAGTAGTAGAAGTTAATAAGTAGATACGTAATGAGAAGATAAGTTAATAAGTAACGTGTTGTTTTGTAGGGCGGGCAAACACAGCCAAACTTCGACATTTTTCCAAAGAAAATTCCGCACTCTCTGTAAGAATGATTTTTATTAAATCTGCGACCGGTTTCGCACCACTTATCGGCCGTGTCCGCTGCCGTGCGGCTCCTCTCAGCTTGTACGGTCATTGCCATCCCCATCATTTAAAAAAAAATTTTAAAATATTTTTAAATATTAACTATCGCTTTCACCAGATGACGGTATATTGGACGTGAATGGTGGGGAGTGGCTACAGGGCAGTGTTCATCGTTACTATGTTATAAATAGCGTGTATTGCCTGAGGATGCACCGATAAGTGGTGCGAAACCGGTCGCAGATTTAATAAAAATCATTCATACAGCCAGTGCAGAATTTTCTTTGGAAAAAAGTTAATAAGTAGATAAGTTAATAAGTAATTCAGAATATGCGAAAATTTCTGTACTACTAAGAATTAAAATGTAAAATAATGAATATTGTGGAGTGTCGTAAATAACTCAGTACAGACACTTCTGTAACTCTTGAACTTTATAAGTCGCAGTGAGAAAGAATTAAGACAAATTTTGCTTCTTTTAGCTCGGTGACGTGGTATGGAAGTATATTCTCCGGCCTGTCATGTATAAAAGGAAAGTTTTGAGGCAAAGATGTGGTCGCAAACGATAATATTGTTGTCCACTTTGAAGAAATTAGGTAATGCAATTATTGTCTCCTGTAGTTTACTTTAACTATCCACAACATTTCAGGAAAAATAATGATGCGAACAAGTACCCTACTCGAAGAAAAGGTTGTGTACTGGAATAATAATATTTCGGTTGACAGTAAGTGCTGCACAGCTTCGGTATGTTTAAAGAACGGCATCATGGAAGCACAAAAAAACTGCTGTAATGAACATTTATTTCCAGACATATGGTTTTGGTTATTCACTGACTGGCACTACATAAAGTTTCAGTAGGTTTCCTTGGCGTCAAATAAAGTAAGTGTTTTAGTCACAGCATCAGCCCATGTGTATGACAAGTTGTATGTGAAAAAATACGCATTACACATTACATAGTTCACGTCTCTTGAACTATGTGTCGCACAGTGATATATTCATGTAAGTACATTCAGCGACATATATGGACACAGTCTACGAAATATTTTGTGGATAGAGTTGGTACCAAAGAAGTAATAAGTTCAAACATTATGCACAATGCTGCAGGTTTTCGCTCATCTCAGTGTCTGTGACGTTATATCTCCTGAAGTGTTTGTGGTACCACAACACACTTTTGTAATTCATTTAGCGGCGTATGGGACTACTGACTGTGAAATTTATTGTGAATGTAGTTCTTAGAACAGAAGTAATACATTTAACCGCTATGCATGCTGCGGCAGTTTTTCAGGCATCTCATTGTACATGGCGTCGTATCTCCGTTTTTTTAATGTATGTGGATAGTAAAAAGTGAGTTAGATGCGAAGTGTGAGTGAAGTTGAATAATAATCAAAATATCCACGGGTATGCTGCCGGTCTATAGTGTCCAACGGGCACAATATTTCGGCGATCAAACATGTCGCCATCATCAGGTGAACTGACGGACTGAGCTCCTGTGAACGTGCCGGCACGGAGATCCGTACGCTATGGCTGCTCAGAGGGAACTGGGTTCGGTCGCGGCGGCGGCCGATTTAAATACCCTCCGCCCGCGGCGCGCTCCCTCCGCCGTCCGCGCCCAGCGCCACGGTCGCGCGGTGGAACAGATTGCGGCGACGGTACGCATCGTCTGACCAATATACGACTTGCCACATTGACACGGAATCTGGTACACGCCGGCCTTCCTCAAACCGAGGTCATCTTTGGCGCTCACCACCAGTGCACGAGTTTTATTTGGAGGACAGATTCCGTGTCAATGTGGCAAGTCGTATATTGGTCAGACGATGCGTACCGTCGAGGATCGATGCCGTGAACACCAGAGGCACACTCGACTGATGTATCCGAGCAAGTCGGCGGTCGCTGAACATTGTTTGTCGGAAAATCACGCCATGGAGTATGACCGCACGAGGATTCTGGTACAGACGTCGAGATACTGGGACAGCGTTGTTAGAGAGGCCATCGAAATTCGCACCAATGACGACCTCATAAACCGGGACTGTGGCTATAATCTTAGCAAGGCTTGGGAACCAGCGATCGGGTTAATCAAGAGCAGACGTATAGTTGTGACGACCACGGCGGACAGAGCCATCACACCGACGTCATCTCAGACGCCGTCGCAATCTGTTCCACCGCGCGACCGTGGCGCTGGGCGCGGACGGCGGAGGGAGCGCGCCGCGGGCGGAGGGTATTTAAATCGGCCGCCGCCGCGACCGAACCCAGTTCCCTCTGAGCAGCCATAGCGTACGGATCTCCGTGCCGGCACGTTCACAGGAGCTCAGTCCGTCAGTTCACCTGATGATGGCGACATGTTTGATCGCCGAAATATTGTGCCCGTTGGACACTAGAGACCGGCAGCATACCCGTGGATATTTTGATTATCAAATACGCCGGGAGAAACTCAAGAATCACAAGTTGAATAATGTTCTGTGTCATTACGATGTATCGCACTAATTAGCCCAGCTTTCTTCTCAACGGTTCTATATGTTTTATGAGGAGCTCAATTTCATAGTTGTTGAATTGTAGGATGTCGGCTTCATAACGAAAAATGCTAAAAGTCTCAAAATTTTTACATTTTTTTCAGCTTTTCCATTATATCTCGAAAACTATGTATTTTTCGAAGATTGCTACTCTCAACAAAATTGAAGTAGGAAAATTCTTATAAAATTCACTATTCAGGTTTGATTTTATGACTAGCAGATCGGTGCTCGAGTGCACTGAAAAGAAATGATATTTTTGCTCTTTTCGGAAACCTCAGAATCGCCCACTCCGACCCCCTACAACTCGAAAAATATACATGTTATCAAGAAAACACTTACACCATGTGAAAGTTCATTAAATTTTCTACGAGAGGCGTCTGTAACATTGTTTTCTCATAAGGGCGCAGGAAGCAAAGCAAAAATTTCCAAATCTGCCTTCTGTATCTCAGAACCCTCCCACCTGTATCTGTCATCGGATGTAAACAAGCGGCGTATTACGCTTAAGAGGTTGTTTTTAATAAATTGTAGGGAAAACATGTTTGATGCAAACATCAACAATTTATATTTACTATGTAGGTACTCGACTGACTAGAAAGACGAATATGAAATCCGTAAGTAGTAATATATATGTATCGTGGAATGAGTCAATGTCGAGCCCAGGAGTGGGTCATCATTTAAAGCAGGTGCTCCGCTTGGAAAAGGAAGAAGGCACTTCGTGGTATAATATGAGTAGAAGAGATAGATAATTTGTACACGGATAGCCCAGGAAAAGTGTCAGGGGCTGTGGAAACTTTAAGCTGACCAGTGAGTCGCTGTTCAACTAAACAATTTGTAATCGAATGATCATTGTTATGATGGAGCAAAACTGATTAGTAAAGATGCACTGTGCTGCAAAAATTACGTGAATTAATGCCTTCTGTCGCCTCAACTGCTTCAGATAGTGGCACCGGCAAGGGGCACGTCCAGGTTGTCTTCGTCTTGGAGCACAACCCTTCACGTTGCTGGCAAAGCTTCATGCAAAACAGTCCTGCTCGCCTACAACCACACCGACCTTGCCAATCTGTCTTACATTTGCAAGAAACCTCTGGCGTGCAGTGGTTTTCCTGTGTGATAATGGGAGCCAGTCCATTTGTTGTCAACCTGAAACTCCACTGCTCTGGATGAAAATATTTTCCAATCCACTACTGCACCTGATTTAAAACTCTGAAGGTGTCTTCTGGAGTTGCAGCTACGTTGGAAGCTATGCTGATGCCGTGTAGGCTAATGTCACGTAATACTTATACCTCAGCTTGTTGAGTTTTGTGGTTGAGTGGTTCCATCATAAAAGGCAATCAGAAATTTCTGACCATCCTGTTATTACCTTCATATGGGCTGAACGCTTAATGAATGTAGTAATGTATGTTTCGAGATCCTGATTTCCGTAGGTGGTGTTGATAGATTTAACCTTGATTTGGTAGATTAACGCCCATAGAATGTCGCAATCAGTACTGTGTGGAGGAAGAACATGTTGCTGGTAACAGTCTTCTCCTCTGAACTTTCCGGGTGGCAGAGGAACTGAGGAGCCGCACCTCATCCTGGCTTGAGGAAGGATGCACTGCTGGGAGTTTGGAGACTCATCATTATGAAGAGAAGGTCAGCATCCTATTGCGATGCTGTTCTGAGCCGTAGAAAGGGATTCCGCCGTCCACACTATCAGTGTGTCTACATCATTACCTGATTGCATGAATGCCACTCTACTTTCATTGTATTTTGTAATCAGCAAGTTTTCAGTCTATCCTTCTTTTACGCATTCGATAGAAAATGAACTTGTGAGAGTGGTGGGGTAATGGTGCTGCTCAATTGTATCACATCGAACTGCGATTTCGTCGACCTCCTCAAGCGTTCCATAGGCTTGGTAGTCTTCTTCTGTCCTCCCACTACGCATCGAACACCATTGTCGCTCTTTGATTGTACGTACTTCGTACATAATGGATGTATGACGCACGAATCTGTTCGAAGGTATACCGTTCGACCATATCAATCTGTGCAGCAGAAAGCTCCTATTTCTTGGATCCAGAGCAATGGGAGTGGAAGTTGACAAAAGATGGGTTGGCTCCCATTATCACACTGAAAGCCCTGACTTCCCACAAACAGACAAACGAAGACGTATTTCCCTATACATCGATAGTTCACTATACAACTTATCTTTCTTTGTATTCTATTACTATATGCGCTCTTTGTTTTCCAGGTGTAGCGGCTGACTTAACTCTGGGCTCGACATTCACTCATTTCATGATACATGTACATAACTATATAGATCTCATATTCATCTTTCTAGTCAGTGTCAAATACTTAATATGATATAAATACAATTCGTTGAGGTTTCTTGCGTTTTTTATTGTGAAGACGACTTCCTACCAGGGAGCAAATATGAAATTCAGCAGATTCAGCAAGCATAGTGTCGGTTGGTTACAGCCAGTGAGCTCCCTGCCGCCGTTCGATAAGCAGCAGCCAGCAGGAAGTCTCACTATTAGCTCACTGTATACAGGGCTATTACAAATGATTGAAGCGATTTCATAAATTCACTGTAGCTCCATTCATTGACATATGGTCACGACACACTACAGATACGTAGAAAAACTCATAAAGTTTTGTTCGGCTGAAGCCACACTTCAGGTTTCTGCCGTCAGAGCGCTCGAGAGCGCAGTGAGACAAAATGGCGACAGGAGCCGAGAAAGCATGTGTCGTGCTTGAAATGCACTCACATCAGTCAGTCATAACAGTGCAACGACATTTCAGGACGAAGTTCAACAAAGATCCACCAACTGCTAACTCCATTCGGCTATGGTATGCGCAGTTTAAAGCTTCTGGATGCCTCTGTAAGGGGAAATCAACGGGTCGGCCTGCAGTGAGCGAAGAAACGGTTGAACGCGTGCGGGCAAGTTTCACGCGTAGCCCGCTGAAAATTGGCTCGTGCCACAACTGGAGACCGACAGCGCCGACTTCATCATTCAACAGGATGGTGCTCCACCGCACTTCCATCATGATGTTCGGCATTTCTTAAACAGGAGATTGGAAAACCGGTGGATCGGTCGTGGTGGAGATCATGATCAGCAATTCATGTCATGGCCTCCACGCTCTCCCGACTTAACCCCATGCGATTTCTTTCTGTGGGGTTATGTGAAAGATTCAGTGTTTAAACCTCCTCTACCAAGAGACGTGCCAGAACTGCGAGCTCGCATCAACGATGCTTTCGAACTCATTGATGGGGACATGCTGCGCCGAGTGTGGGAGGAACTTGATTATCGGCTTGATGTCTGCCGAATCACTAAACATTTGTGAATGCCTAAAAAAACTTTTTTAGTTTTTGTATGTGTGTGCAACGCATTTTGAAAATATCTCAAATAATAAAGTTATTGTAGAGCTGTGAAATCGCTTCAATCATTTGTAATAACCCTGTATATCCGCTGAGAAAAAATCTTCCTCAATTTTTTACGGAAACGGCTGTTTTGAACACCAGTTGATTGAAGCTTCCTGGCAGATTAAAACTGTGTGCCCGACCGAGACTCGAACTCGGGACCTTTGCCTTTCGCGGGCAAGCGCTCTACCATCTGAGCTACCGAAGCACGACTCACGCCCGGTACTCACAGCTTTACTTCTGCCAGTATCTCGTCTCCTACCTTCCAAACTTTACAGAAGCTCTCCTGCGAACCTTGCAGAACTAGCACTCCTGAAAGAAAGGATATAGCGGAGACATGGCTTAGCCACAGCCTGGGGGATGTTTCCAGAATGAGATTTTCACTCTGCAGCGGAGTGTGCGCTGATATGAAACTTCCTGGCAGATTAAAACTGTGTGCCCGACCGAGACTCGAACTCGGGACCTTTGCCTTTCGCGGGCAAGCGCTCTACCATCTGAGCTACCGAAGCACGACTCACGCCCGGTACTCACAGCTTTACTTCTGCCAGTATCTCGTCTCCTACCTTCCAAACTTTACAGAAGCTCTCCTGCGAACCTTGCAGAACTAGCACTCCTGAAAGAACGGATATAGCGGAGACATGGCTTAGCCACAGCCTGGGGGATGTTTCCAGAATGAGATTTTCACTCTGCAGCGGAGTGTGCGCTGATATGAAACTTCCTGGCAGATTAAAACTGTGTGCCCGACCGAGACTCGAACTCGGGACCTTTGCCTTTCGCGGGCAAGCGCTCTACCATCTGAGCTACCGAAGCACGACTCACGCCCGGTACTCACAGCTTTACTTCTGCCAGTATCTCGTCTCCTACCTTCCAAACTTTACAGAAGCTCTCCTGCGAACCTTGCAGAACTAGCACTCCTGAAAGAAAGGATATAGCGGAGAAATGGCTTAGCCACAGCCTGGGGGATGTTTCCAGAATGAGATTTTCACTCTGCAGCGGAGTGCGCGCTGATATGAAACTTCCTGGCAGATTAAAACTGTGTGCCCGACCGAGACTCGAACTCGGGACCTTTGCCTTTCGCGGGCAAGCGCTCTACCATCTGAGCTACCGAAGCACGACTCACGCCCGGTACTCACAGCTTTACTTCTGCCAGTATCTCGTCTCCTACCTTCCAAACTTTACAGAAGCTCTCCTGCGAACCTTGCAGAACTAGCACTCCTGAAAGAAAGGATATAGCGGAGACATGGCTTAGCCACAGCCTGGGGGATGTTTCCAGAATGAGATTTTCACTCCCGAGTTCGAGTCTCGGTCGGGCACACAGTTTTAATCTGCCAGGAAGTTTCATATCAGCGCACACTCCGCTGCAGAGTGAAAATCTCATTCTGGAAACATCCCCCAGGCTGTGGCTAAGCCATGTCTCCGCTATATCCTTTCTTTCAGGAGTGCTAGTTCTGCAAGGTTCGCAGGTGAGCTTCTGTAAAGTTTGGAAGGTAGGAGACGAGATACTGGCAGAAGTAAAGCTGTGAGTACCGGGCGTGAGTCGTGCTTCGGTAGCTCAGATGGTAGAGCGCTTGCCCGCGAAAGGCAAAGGTCCCGAGTTCGAGTCTCGGTCGGGCACACAGTTTTAATCTGCCAGGAGGTTTCATATCAGCGCACACTCCGCTGCAGAGTGAAAATCTCATTCTGGAAACATCCCCCAGGCTGTGGCTAAGCCATGTCTCCGCTATATCCTTTCTTTCAGGAGTGCTAGTTCTGCAAGGTTCGCAGGAGAGCTTCTGTAAAGTTTGGAAGGTAGGAGACGAGATACTGGCAGAAGTAAAGCTGTGAGTACCGGGCGTGAGTCGTGCTTCGGTAGCTCAGATGGTAGAGCGCTTGCCCGCGAAAGGCAAAGGTCCCGAGTTCGAGTCTCGGTCGGGCACACAGTTTTAATCTGCCAGGAAGTTTCATATCAGCGCGCACTCCGCTGCAGAGTGAAAATCTCATTCTGGAAACATCCCCCAGGCTGTGGCTAAGCCATGTCTCCGCTATATCCTTTCTTTCAGGAGTGCTAGTTCTGCAAGGTTCGCAGGAGAGCTTCTGTAAAGTTTGGAAGGTAGGAGACGAGATACTGGCAGAAGTAAAGCTGTGAGTACCGGGCGTGAGTCGTGCTTCGGTAGCTCAGATGGTAGAGCGCTTGCCCGCGAAAGGCAAAGGTCCCGAGTTCGAGTCTCGGTCGGGCACACAGTTTTAATCTGCCAGGAGGTTTCATATCAGCGCACACTCCGCTGCAGAGTGAAAATCTCATTCTGGAAACATCCCCCAGGCTGTGGCTAAGCCATGTCTCCGCTATATCCTTTCTTTCAGGAGTGCTAGTTCTGCAAGGTTCGCAGGAGAGCTTCTGTAAAGTTTGGAAGGTAGGAGACGAGATACTGGCAGAAGTAAAGCTGTGAGTACCGGGCGTGAGTCGTGCTTCGGTAGCTCAGATGGTAGAGCGCTTGCCCGCGAAAGGCAAAGGTCCCGAGTTCGAGTCTCGGTCGGGCACACAGTTTTAATCTGCCAGGAAGTTTCATATCAGCGCGCACTCCGCTGCAGAGTGAAAATCTCATTCTGGAAACATCCCCCAGGCTGTGGCTAAGCCATGTCTCCGCTATATCCTTTCTTTCAGGAGTGCTAGTTCTGCAAGGTTCGCAGGAGAGCTTCTGTAAAGTTTGGAAGGTAGGAGACGAGATACTGGCAGAAGTAAAGCTGTGAGTACCGGGCGTGAGTCGTGCTTCGGTAGCTCAGATGGTAGAGCGCTTGCCCGCGAAAGGCAAAGGTCCCGAGTTCGAGTCTCGGTCGGGCACACAGTTTTAATCTGCCAGGAGGTTTCATATCAGCGCACACTCCGCTGCAGAGTGAAAATCTCATTCTGGAAACATCCCCCAGGCTGTGGCTAAGCCATGTCTCCGCTATATCCTTTCTTTCAGGAGTGCTAGTTCTGCAAGGTTCGCAGGAGAGCTTCTGTAAAGTTTGGAAGGTAGGAGACGAGATACTGGCAGAAGTAAAGCTGTGAGTACCGGGCGTGAGTCGTGCTTCGGTAGCTCAGATGGTAGAGCGCTTGCCCGCGAAAGGCAAAGGTCCCGAGTTCGAGTCTCGGTCGGGCACACAGTTTTAATCTGCCAGGAAGATTCATATCAGCGCACACTCCGTTGCAGAGTGAAAATCTCATTCTGGACCAGTTGATTGGACTATAATGATCTACGGAAGACATTACTAACTGAACCAAAGGAAGTGCAGTGCTCGTCTAAGGACGATGCGTCTTCTAGCGTTACCTCGTCTAATTAACAAATCAGAAATTAGGGATCAGTATGGAAATGTTGCGATAAGTTGAATTAGGAATATATCTTACCTGACTGAAATTAGTTTTAGGACATAAGTCACCGCTACGAAATGGGTTCATGATTATTTCTATGCAGATCCCAATACTGGCGAACAGCTAAAAAGTTTTTTTCCGAAAATTTAATTCCACATAAATGAACTATAAATAAAGATTAAACGCGATTTACAAGCAACTTAGCTGTCACCATATTTGTCCTGTATACACAACGTACAGAACAAACTAAAGTATTCTACCAAATACAACAGGGGGACACATATTCAGAGCGTGCACGTACAGTAGAAAGCTTCTGAGGTGAGGTAGAGGTGGCAGTGGCTGTCCTTGTTTCGTGTTTAAGTGCGCCGTATACTTGTGCGGCTGGAAGTTCATGTCATCCTCTTACGGAGGCTTTAGTGCTCCGGCCTGAGAATGGAGTGTCTGTTCCTCTTAGCAGCGCCGCTTATAACAGGTAATATCTCGCACTGCCATGCCGCACGTAGCTGACCCATTTTAGTAAAGGACTGCACAGCGGAGAAGGGACAATACAGATGAGAGTTGTAATGCTCTTGCCTTAGGTGAAGGACTCCGTAACAGTCTAAACGAGAAGCTAAGACTATTTTGTTGTTTGAACCACAGTGGAAAATGGCATGTTCGGTTGCTATCAGAACAGAAATCAATTTTTATGTGACACACATCATAACTTAGATACAACAAACAGTGAACATGTCGATTCATGTTGAGATACATGTATGTCGTACCAGTGGTGAGAGGTGACGCACGGTAGCTCAGTGGCCTGGGTCAAGGGGCTGGTCACTTTTTGTAGTAAAGAACTGCAGTGAAGTGTTCAACGATGAACTTGAAGAGGTATCATAAGACATCTGCACAGATTTAACAGAGAACAATGGCGAAGAAACGAAGAAAAAAAAAACCAAGTGATAGCGTCCTACCCGTAATCAAAGTTCTGAGTCGCGGGTTCGAACCTACTCACTGCTTAAGTTTTAAATAAAAATCATCAGCGATGTCAGCTGAAGACTTCAGGCATAAGAAGTCGATCTCTTTCTATCAATGGCTGTGTCGAAGAGGGCGGAGGAGTGAACAGAGGAGGATCAGGCACTCTCTTGCCCTTGGGGTGGTAAACTGTTCCTCGATGGCGGAAGGTTCATAAATTACCAACGCAATGAGGCTGCAGAAGGCAACGGAAACCATTGCATTAAAGACACATAATATGTATTATGACATGTGGCCTGTGATTGAAAAAGTATCATGATGATCTCTCCATTAGTAACAGATTCAGGATTATCCCCGCAATCAGGTTTCAGATTTGTGGGAGGGGACTGCCAAGCGGGGGGGGGGGGGGGGTAACCATGAGAAAAAGATTCCATAACCAAAAAAAGGATAACTTTCTACGAGTCGGAACGTGGCTGTCAGAACTTTGAACATCGTAGGGAAGCTACAAAATCTGAAAAGGTAAATGTTAAAGATCAATCGAGATACAGTGGGGGTCAGTGAAGTGGAAAGAACATAAAGATTTCTGGTCAGATGACAATAAGGTATTATCAATACCAGCAGAAAATGGCATAACGAGAGTAGGATCCGATGTGAAATGGCTGTAGGGCAGAGAATGAGTTATTGTGAACAGTTTGGTGATAATGTTGTTCTCATTAGAACTGACAGCAAACCAACAACAATAGCTCAGGTTTACGTGCCGACGTCGCAAGCTGAAGATGAAGAGATAAAGTCTATGAGGATACTGAACGGGCAACTCCGTACGTAAATGGAGATGAAAGTCTGCTAATCATGGGTGATTGGAATGTGCTAGTAAGGGAAAGAGTGGAAGAAAGAATTACGGGAGAATATGGGCTTGGTAGTAGTAGCGAGAGAGCAGGAAGGCTGCCTGAATTCTGCAATATATTTCAAATATTCTGTTCAAGAATGACATTAGGAGGAGATGTACTTGGAAAAAAAGCCGGATATGTGAGAAAATTTTGCTGGATTATATCATGGTCAGACAGAGGAACCGAAATCAGATGTTAGATGGTAAGGCGTACCCAGGAGCAGATGCAGACTCAAACCACCATTTAGTAATGATGGTGAGTGGACTGAGAATCTAACGGCAGAATCAGTGTGGAAGGAAGTGAATTAGTAAATACTGAGGAATGTTGAGACACATTTGAAGCTCGCTAAAGATGTGGATATTGCGATAAGGAATGCTATAGTACACAGTTCAGTAGAAAAGGATAAATGGGTATCACAGATGTTGGAAACACAAAGATATGTACTAGAAAGGTAACTGCGTATAAACCTTGGGTAACAGAAGAAATACTCCAACTGATAGACGAAAGAAGGATGTACAAAAATGTACAGGGAGAGACAGAAGTGCAGCAGTATAAATTACATAGGAATGAAATAAAGAGGAAGGACAGGCAAGCCAAGGTGAAATGGCTGCACGATGAACGTGAAAGATTCAAAAAAGAAATGATTGTCGGAAGAACTGACTGAGTTTATAGAAAAGTCAAAACACCCTTGGATGAAATTAAAAGCACGCACCGGCGGCAAAATCAAGAATGCTATGAGAACACCACTCTTAATCGTATAAGACTTGGCGGGCAGATGGAAGGAGTGAACTGAAGATCTCTATTAGGGGGATTAATTGTATGATGTGGTCATAGAGGATAAAATTTTAGTCAATTTGGAAGATATAAGATATTCAGTATTAGAAGCAATATTTAAAGGAGCTTTTGAAGGTCTGAGATCTAATGTGGCAGAAGGGATAGACAATATTACATCGAAATGTATAAAATCATTGGAAAAAGTGGCAACCAAACGATTATCCAAGTTGGTGTGAAGAATTAACAAAACTAATGATATACAATCAGACTTTCGGAAAAATATCATTCACACAATTCTGAATACTCAAAGAGCAGGTCTACCGCACAATCAACAGGTCATGCATTCAAAATGATGACCAGAACAACATCCAGAAAATTCGTAAAGGAAACTGAGGATAGGTTAAATTTGTATTAGTTTGGCTGTAGGAAAGGTACGGGCACCAGACAGGTATTTCTGATGTTGTCCTTGAAAATGGAACCACCATTGAAGAAACAATACTTTCTTAGGATTTGTCGACCTGTAAAGACAGTTCGACAACTTCCATTGATGGAAGATGTTTGAAATTCTGAAATAAATTGGGGTAAACTACAGGGAATGACGGGTAATATAAAGTGCGTATCAAAAAGAATCATCGATTTAAAAAAAAGTCATAACTAATACATAATTTTTTATGTAAAAAAGTCATAACTATTAGATACGTGAATTAACATCGTACCTACGGAAAGAGCAAGCTCTCGAGTTTTACATGATTCCCGCTAGGTAGCAACAGTGTGTGCCCACTTCGGTTCTAGTAAAAATGGTGTCGAGACAACAGAAAGCGTTTTGTTTTCTGTGTTTTGCGCTGTGCGAGTTAGTAAGAACTGTTCAGCGTGACTTTCGTACTAGGTATGGTGTGAATCTTCGTACAGCACATGGCATGAACAATTCCGAGAAACAAATTGTTTATGTAAAGGCAAATCGCCGGGCATTCCTCGACTGCCTGAGACAGATATCGATCAAGAAATGGTTCAAATGACTCTGAGCACTATGGGACTTAACATCTGAGATCATCCGTCTCCTAGAACTTAGCCTTAGAACTACTTACACCTAACTAACCTATGGACATCACACACATCTATGCTCTTTGAAGGATTCGAACCTGCGAACGTAGCATTCGCACGGTTCCAGACAAGAGCCTAGAACCGCTCGGGCACACCGCCCGGCAGATCCCGAACGCATAGTTTCACAAGGAGTCCGTAGAAGTCCACTCGCCGTGCAGCTTGACAGTTCAATATGCCCCCCATGTCCGTCTGGCGTGTGTTGCGTCGACGTTTATACATGAAACCATACAAAATTCAGTACTGCATGCTCCCCGTGAAGGTAACAAACAACAACATGTGGACTTCTGTAATTTTGTGCTTGCCAAGATGGAGATTCACAGTTTTCTTCCACGCTTAGTGTTCAGTGATGAGGCAACATTCAATTTAAATGGAAGGGTGAACCGTCATAATGTGAGAATATGGAGTACGGAACAACCACATGAAGTTGTACAACTTGAGAGGGACTCTGAAAAATTTAATGTGTTTTATGTAGTTTCACGGGAAAAGGTGTGTGGTCCATTTTTCTTTGCCAAGAACACTGTTGCGGGAAGCATATGTCTCGGTATGCTGGAGAACTTTGTTTTCCCATAGTTAGAGACTGATTCTTACGACTTCACTTACCAACAGGATCGGGTACTGCCACCCTGACATCTGGAAATGTGGGAATTTTTTAATCAAAGTATTACAGAACGATGGATCGGTCGCATTGGACCAAGTGATTCAGCCTTACATTCCTGGCCTCCAAGGTCACCGGACCTAACTATATGGGATTATTTCTTGTGGGAATTTGTAAAAGACTCTATGTGCTTCGTTACCAGCATCAATGATTCAACTGAGACATCGCCTAACAGCAGCTGTGGAAGCTGTAACTCAAGACATGTAAGCTGCAGTGTGGGAACAGTTTGAATACCGCATTGGCAAATGCCGTACATCTCAAAGGGGGTATATTGAGCCGGCTCTAGGCGCTTCAGTCCGTAACCGCGCGGCTGCTACGGTCGCAGGTTCGAATCCTGCCTCGGGCATGGATGTGTGTGATGTCCTTAGGTTCTAGGGGACTGATGACCTCAGATGTTAAGTCCAATAGTGCTCAGAGCCATTGGCACCATTTTTTGGGCGTATTGAATACCCATGAAAAGCTATGAAAAAACTTTTTGAGTTTTGGCTAAAAGCAGTCTACTAGTATCAAACACCTTAATTTGAAGCTATTTCTGAGGATGTACACTTTGAGAACAGCACTGTATCGTAAAGTATCATGGAAAGTGGGAAAACCGGAACACAAGATAATCGAAGCGTTTGAAATTTCTTGCTTCAGAAGACTTGTAAATTACGTGGACTTGTATGGTAAGTAATGACGATGTTCTCCGCAGTATCGGCGATTAAAGGAACATGTAGAACACACTGACAAGGACAAGATGATATATGTTAAGACATCAAGGAATAACTTCCATGATCCTAGAGGGCACTTTAGAGGGTAAAAACTGTAGAGGAAGATAGGGACTGGAATACATTCAGCAGAGACATAAGGTGCAAGTGCTACTGTGAGATGAAGAGGTTAGAACAGGAGAGGAATTCATTGCCGGCCGTATCAAACCAGTCAGAAGACTGATGACTCAAAAATTTTCTAACAGGTGTGTACCGTTGTATTGTCATTAGGCTAGACATGTTTATGGTTTGTTATTATAAAAGTAATTTAGTATTGTGGTGTATCAATGGGCACAGCTAATCAAGGTGTAAAGCAATTGTGAAACACACTTAATGACGACCTAATTCAAAACCTTCAGCATTACGATGTGACAACTTGGTCATTTTTTAATGCCAGCAGATCTTAAAAAAGCGTTAACACATTTTTTAAATGTTCTACAACCCAGGGCATCTACATAAATTGCAAACTACTTTGAAGTGCTTGGGAGGGAATCCTGCAAATTTAGGGTTTTTTGGCGATCCTATCGTTTATGGAGCTTGGGGTGAGTGGCTACTAAATGGCCTCGCTGCGCCTGGTGTAGTCTGATCCTAACTTTATGAACAGGGAGCAATAGCAGAGAGTTGTAGTATGTTCCTAGATTCCTCGTTTAAAATTGGTTCTTGAAACATCTGTGAAGCATGCTTTCGCAGGATAGTTGGCACCTATCTACAAGGGTCTTTCAGTTCATATTCTTCGGTATTTCCGTGGCACTTTCCCGTGCATTCTTTCTTTCTGTAGTTACATATCCCCTGTAAGTTGTATTTGGCGTGTGTCCGACACATATAAGAGAAACTCTAGGATGCGTCTTATACATTGTTTGTGACCAATCTGCCTATGCACCAAGCACATCATAAGCCATTTATATCTGTGCGTGGCAGCAAAGGATAAGTAATTCACTCGCTGCAACATACTGTGTCATCACGCGCTGTTGGTCGTAGACTAGCAGTATGCGGACTAGGGATCTACCATCCCATGCAAACGCAGCCATTAATATCACAACACTAACGACTGCGTTTGGAGAGGTACCGTGATTGGCGACTGGCGACTGATGAATGGCGTCGTATTGTGTTCAGCGATGAATCGTAGTTCATGACCATCGTCAGCGAGTATGACGGCGACAGGGGGAAGTTCCATTCTTGCAATATTTTGGAGAGCCACAGCGGTGTTACTCTTGGTCTCACAAAGTGAGCAGCCAGTGGGTGTGACTTAAGGTCACGACCGGTAATGACAGAGAGAATGGTGACACATCGGTACGTCACGGACTTACCTCTCATGCGACAGTATTGCGGTGCCATTTTTCAACAAGACAATGCTCATCCGCAATGCTCGTCCTCATAGGGCACCTCTGTATGTCAGCTATCTACGTATTGTTGAGATTCCCATGTGGCCAGCAATCTGTCTCCGGTAGAAAATGTATGAAACCAACTCGGACATCAACGCCGTCCCACTACTAGCATTCAGGATATCTAGGACCAGTTACAGCAGTTATGGGGCAGCTTCCCTCAGGAGCGGATAGGGCGACTTTGTGACCCCTATCCAACCGAATCAGTGCAATGTCAAAGATGGTGAAACGTCATACTGATAAGTAGTCTCATGTTGTCAAGTTCTATGCAAATCTGATTAGATTTTTTAATCATTGAGATAACATCTCAGCCTTGGTTTATTTGCCATGCAGTGTATTACGAAAACAATTTGGTTATTTGGGGCAAGACATTTGCCCTGAGCACTGTTTGGCAAAGTATTTGGAAGCAACAAGAGAGAGTGACATCACGTTGCAAACTTTAAATCCTTGCGCTGCCGCCTAGGCAAGCAAATGGACTATGACAACGGCACATCGTCGGTAGATGGGAGGAGAGAAAGTGTTTCCTGAAGTGTTCCGGGCACGCTACGAATAGATGCCGTTCCTAATCCTAGATGATTCTGTTGCATCAACATGCAGCAAAAACCTAGTTTGCTCATCAATAAGACTTTGTATCTGTGTGTTCTACTGCTAGCCACCTAGCCACGGAATAGGGCTGACCATTCTGCAACAAGTCTTCGTTTGTTTAGTCATTCGCTATGTTTTCCTGTGGTGCTATCTGAAAGGCCTCTACGGTTATTAGAAAGGCACTGACATACCAATTTCCTCTTTTCGTAATCCAGTAGTCTCCAATGAAAACAAGAGTTCCACTCTACTACACAGCACTTACCTGTTACGGTTTAGGTTAAAGTCAGCCGAATCGGGTGAACATTTTTATGCAGAAGATTTTGTAGTCAGGACAGCCACAGCTTGGATATATCATTCTGAAGATAAAATCGCATCAGGTGTAAGTAATTTATTTATAAGCACAACCGGTTCCGCAGCATCTTAACTGCATCATCAAGTGCAATAAAATCAGAAAATAGAATGTGATGAGTTAGCTTTCATACTCAGCAATTTTTCACTAAGTAGCAGACGTCAATTATAAAATTCAACAAAACAACATAGAACGCTCCCACTCCATGGTACCAGAGAAGCGTTCTATGTTATTTCATGCTCTTTTATAACTGACGTCCACTACTTAGCGAATAATTGCTACGAACGCTGGGTCACCCCATGCTCTTTTCTGATCAGAAAAGGACATGATTTTATTGCAGCTGATGACGCAGATATAATGCTACTAAACCGATAGTACTTATAAATAAAGTACTTCCAGCTGAAGCTGTTTTATTTATAAAATGGTTGAACATTTGTTAGAATTTGAGTGGGAGATATATATCCAATGAACTGATTTTCATTGTAAATGTCCTTTTGGCTACAAATTCTAATATGTAAAGCTACACAAATGTTGTTCATCTATACAAATAAAAATGTAAATCTTCGTTTGTTAAAAATCGTGTATCTCCGAAAGTTCTTGACCGATTGCTTTGAAATTTTGACAAAACGTTACATCCTAATACAAGAGTGTTTTAGGTACCAATTTAAATGGCTCTGAGCACTATTGGACTTAACATCTGAGGTCATCAGTCCCCTGGAACTTAGAACTATTTAAACCTAACTAACCTAAGGACATCACACATATCCAGGCCCGAGGCAGAATTCGAACCTGCGACCGTAGCGGTCGAGTGGTTCCAGACTGAATCACGTACAACCGCTCGGCCACATCGGCCGGCAGGTACCAATTCTTCGTGTGATTTATAAAAGTAAAACATTTAATTTAATTTTTTATACGTTACTGTAATGAAGTTCAAACACACATAGACTATATACTATGGACTATGTATACAACCTTATAATACATAAATATAAATGTAATATAGAATAGCGTAACGTTGACAGCAAACGGTAAATAGCATTTCTGGCTTGTGGTTTTGTAATTAGAATAGTATTACACAATGTGAATAAGTAATAACAGTAAACAAGGGTCAAGGTAAGAGAGAATTGGGAACAGGAGATGGGTAGAGGATTGGGAGGAAACAGGAAACTGGAGGGAGAAGGTGGACAGAGAGAGGGGGCAGGAGGAGATGGAGAGGGGGCAGGAGGACAACGAGAGAGAAAGAGAGAGAGAGAGAGAGGGAGGGAGGGAGGAGGAGGAGGAGGAGAAGGTGGACAGATGGAGAGGTAGGAGGTTATGGACTGCGAGAGGGGGAGGGCGAGATGGACAAAGACAGAGAAGAGAAGGATATTGGAACGTATATCCAATTTCCATACATATTAGGAACTTGTGCTTTCTCTTTTCTTTCTTTTGCATTTAAGAAGACTGAGCCACAGAAAAGAGTGTCTGGGTACAGCTATTAGTTCACAAAATGAATCTGAAGAAAGAACTGTATGACCCTATTCACCTTCTTTAGCTAAGGCGAAAACGATCATACGTTTGGCAAATAGGACCAAAACACATATGTATCATACTGAAATAACATTTTTCCACAAATAAACCTCTTCTCCCTCACTGACAAATTCATCATGGTACCATTTCCTACCGTTGCTTTACAGTCAACCCAATCCAATCCACATCTTACGTTAATATTGAATAGCCGTATGTGATCTTGTTGAGTTCACAAAAAGTGTCATTCTCATCTGTATCTTTTGATGAATCTGGCTCTGATGATTCTTTCTCTAGGTGTATTCTCTTCTCAGGCTGAGGTTTCTTCGACCTTTTTGACTGGAAAGAGTTTTTTCTTTTGTTTTCTATTTTTTGCTCGTTAAATTTATATTTTCTGGTTGAAGATTTTCTTTAGACTGCTTTGAAGATGGCTAAAAATTATGGAATGAAACAAAAGTGTTTGGCATTTCGTTATTATCATGACCAGGAACAGTGGATGGTGAAAGAGACTGTAGCTCGTTGTCCCTTGGTGTGTTCTCTTGGCTCGACGATTCCCAGACAGCAATAACTGCGTTTTCTTTCAATGGGAAAACATCTGCTGAACGAAATCCATTTTCTGCTATTGCTGGTGTTATCGCTTTTGCCCTTATTGAATAGAAAATAATTCCGAATATGAATTTGCTGATCTTCTTTGTATCTTAAACTTTCTTGCCCCTTACTAAATATTGTTCAAGCACGTTTTACCTCTGCTGGAGATTATTTTATACGGAGTCGTCTTTGTAGGCAGAACTGCGGCACCCCAAGTAATTCCGCTGCGTGTCGTTGACTTTTACCTTCACACAAAGCCTTTATTGCATTTTATTTGACATGCTTGGTCCACGAATATTAAGTTTTTCTTTTACACTTCCTCTTTTTCAATATAAAACGAAGAAAACAACAATTTCAAAAAACTTAGAAAAAAATACTGACCCTTTTCATTCGCATTGTAGTGACCCGTTTAGCCGGAAACGCAGATCATTTTATCTCCTACGTTTGGACAGCTGCGCAAGCATATCAATGAGCAGGTAGCGCCTTATCTTCATGTCTACTGTTTAAACTTTCTGTGGAACGAATACTTTATAAGTTACTAAACAAATAATCCAAGATATGTTAGTCTGATCAAAACTAATTTGCAGAGAATATTTTCAGCACTTAAGTCAAAGAGCGTACTCTTTCACTAACTTTAACACAGCAATGAACACACCTGGCAATGTTTTGTACATGTCAGAGTATACATAAGAGTTCCAACGAAGTGACAACAGTTCCTTTAGAACTTCGTATCTGACCATCAGCAGAAAATTTCTAGAATTGACGATATACACCTTCTGATTCGGCCGACCTTACACAAATTTAGCCACACACCTTTTGAAAGAGAGAAATTTCTTAATAAAATTACCTTCAGTTCCTATAGCATGTATGTTACCAAAGAAAGAATGGCTACAATTTTTATTTTTTGATTAGATTTTAAAGTAGTGGATGTGGTAGTCCTATGAGTATTCGCCGAGTTCAGCAGGTAGTTATTAGGACAGTTTTTATAAAAAAAAGTGCCTTCAAGTTAACCTGAAGCAGTTTGAGAACATGCGTGATAATGATCTGGCAAAAATCTGAATCAGTCTCTCCTCGCGCAGAGGTCTACGAAAACATTTACACTGATGCGACAGAAGTCATGAGATATCTCTTATTATAGTGTCGGACCAACTTTTGCCCAGAGTAGCGCAGCAACTCGACGTGGTTCAAATGGTTCAAATGGCTCTGAGCACTATGGGACTTAACTGCTGTGGTCATCAGTCCCCTAGAACTCAGAACTACTTAAACCTAACTAATCGAAGGACACCACACATATCCATGCCCGAGGCAGGATTCGAACCTGCGACCGTAGCGGTCGCGCGGTTCCAGACTGTAGCGCCTAGAACCGCTTGGCCACAACGGCCGGCAACTCGACGTGGAATGGACTTAAAAAGTCGTTGGGATAAACCTACAGAACTATTGAGCAATATTTACAGCCGTCCATGACTGCGAAAATAATGTGGGTGCAGGATTTTGTGCACGAACTGACCTGTCGATTATATCCGGTAAATGTTCGATGTGATTTGTGTCGGGCGATCTCGGTGGCCGAACCATTCGCTCTAACTGTCCAGAATGTTCTTCAAACCGATAGCGAACAACTGTGGCCAAGTGACATGGTACATTACCATCCATAAAAATTCCATTGTTGTTCGAGAACGTGAAGTCCATGAATGGCAGCAAATGGTATCCAAGTAGCCGAACGTAACCATTTCTTGTTAACGATTGGTTCAGTTTGACCAGACTACCAAGTCCAGTCCATGTAAACAGAGCCCACACCAGGATGGAGCCACTACGAGATTGCACAGTGCCTTGTTGACTGGTTAATAGCTTCGTGGGGTCTGCGCCACACTAGAACCATTAGTTCATACCAACTGAAATAGGGACTCATTTGACCTTGTCACGGTTTTCCAGTCCTCTAGGTTCCAACCATTATGATCACGCGCCCAGGAGAGGGGCTAATAGCGATGTCAAGCTAGTGGAAAAGGCACTATCATAGGTAGTCTGCTGCCACGGTCTATTAACACCAAATTTCGCCACACTGTCCTAACGGAATGTGTTCGTCCTACGTCCTATATTGATTTCTGTGGTTATTTCACGCAGTGTTGCATGTCTGTTCCACTGACAACTCTACGCTGCTCTTGGTCATTAAGTTGTCCATTGTGAGAGGTAATGTCTGAAATCTGGTATTCTCGGCCACTATTGACACTGTGGATCTTGGAATATTGAATTCTCTAACGATTACCGAAATGGACAGCCCCGCACATCTAGCTCCAACTACCATTCCGCGTTCGAAGTCTGTTGATTCCCGTCGTGTGGCCACAATCATGTCAGAAATCTTTTCGCTTGAATCACCTGAATAAAAATTACCGCTCCGCCAATGAACTGCCCTTTTATCCCTTGTGTGCGCGATACGTCCGCCATCTGTATATGTGTATATCGCTAAGTATGACTTCTGTCACCTCATTGTATGTCAATGCGGTGTCGAATCAATCTACACAGCCTCTAGCCGCATTTCAAGAAATACATGTTTCGTGTTACTGGCTAATAAGTAAATGTACTATCTCTGAAGCATCTTTCAGTTACATATTAGCTTATAAATAGAGATTGTAAAATGTTGTTCGTTCATCCCCTCGAATCAACAAGAACAAATCTTGCATGTCTCTTCACGCTTCTACGCTTCTAAGACGAAATGGCTGCATGAAAAATATGAAGAAATCGAAAAAGAAACGATTGTCGGAAGGACTAACTCAGCGTATAGGAGAGCCAAAACAATCATTAGTGATATTAAAAGCAAGAGTGATAACATTGAGAGTGCAACAGGAATTCCACTGTTAAATGCAGAGGAGAGCGTATAGGTGGAAAGAGGACATTGAAGGCCTCTATGAGGGGGAATATCTGACTGATGTCACAGAAGAAGAAACGGAAGTCGAGTAACACAGATAGGGCATACGGCATTAGAATTAGAATTTAAGAAATCTTTGGAGGGTTTAAGATCAAATACGTCAGAAGGAATAGATAACATCATGAGAATTTCTAAAATCATTGGGACAATTGGGCACAAAACGACTATTCAGTTTGGTGTGTAGAACGTATGAGTCTGGCGACATACCATCTGCCTTTCGGAAAAATATCATCCACACAATTCCGAAGATTGAAAGAGCCGACAAGGGCGAGAATTATCGCACATTCAGCTTAACAGCTCATGCATCCAAGTTGCTGACAAGAATATTATACAGACGAATGGAAAAGAAAATTGAAGATGTGTTAGATGACGATCAGTTTCACTTATTTCTTTTGAGCCATCAATTTTCTGACTGGTTTTATGCTACCCGCTACGAATTCCTCTCCTGTGCCAACCTCTTCACCTCAGAGCAGCACTAGCAACCTACGTCCTCAGTTATTTGCTGGATGTATAGCAGTCTGTGTCTTTTTAGGAAAGGTAAAGGCACCAGAGAGGAAATTCTGACGTTGCAGTTGACAACGGAAGCAGGACTAAAGAAAACTCAAGACACGTTCATAGAATAAGAGCGGACAACGAAGAATGAAGAGCTAGGATTAGAAAGGGTGTAAGAGAAGGATGTAGTCGTTCGCCCCTGCTGTTCAATCTCATCATCGAAGAAGCAATGATAGAAATGAACGAAAGGTTCAGGAGTGGAATACAATTCAAGGTGAAAGGATATCAATGATACGATTCGCTGATGACATTGCTATCCGGAGTGAAACTGAAGAAGAATTACATGATACGTTGAATTGAATGAACAGTCTAGTGAGTACAGAATATAGATTGAGAGTAAAGCGAAGAAAGTCGAAATAGCTGAAATGAGAACAGCGGGAAACTCAACATCAGGATTGATGGTCACGAAGTAGATGAAATTAAGGAATTCTACTACCTAGGCAGCAAAATAACCAGTGACGGACGGAGCAAGGAGGATATCACAAGTAGACTAGCACTGCCAGAAAGTGCATTCCCGGCCAAGTCTACTATTCACTTCGGTGTGTAGAATGTATGTGTCTGGCGACACACCATGTGACTTTCGGAAAAATGTCATCAATTTGAGGAAGAAATTTCTGAGAATATACGTTCGGAGCACAGCACTATGGTAATGAAACATTGACTGTGTCAAAACCGGAACAGAAGGGAATCGAAGCAATCGGGATATGGTGCTATAACCGAATATTAAAGATTAGGTGACTGATAAGGTGAGGAATGAGGAGGTTCAGCGCAAAATTGGAGACGAAAGGAATGTGTGAAAAAGACTAACAAGGAAAAGGGACAGGATGATAGGAAATTTGTTAGGACATCAGGGAATGGTTTCCATGGTGCTAGAGGGAACTGTAGAGGGAAAAAACTGTAGAGGAAGACAGAGATTGTAATACAACCAGCAAATAATTGACGGTGTAGGTTGCAAGTGCTACTGTGTGATGAAGAGGTTGGCACAGGAGAGGAATTCGTGGCTGTCCGCATCCTACCAGTCAGAAGATTGACGACTCAAAAACAGAACAAAATTAGTCAGAGCGTCAGGCGATGGTGAGCCGAGCCAAGGCAGAGGTCACTGCCCTCTCTCGACGTCACTTTGAAGTAGCTATGATCAGAGAGCACACGCATCATGATAAGTGTCCGCCCATGTACCAAGTGACCGCAGAACGGCGCCACCGTCAGAGGGCTTTGACTAATGCTCTTACGACTGATGATGGGCGATGCTTAGATACCCAACAATATAGAATCTGCCCTCCAGGCACATTACGTTAAGCTGTGCGAACATTGATGCTGTCTCCTGACTGTCCTTTGGCTGGGTTCCTGGGGATGCGATGACGGTCGGTCTCCTTGCCGACGTCGCGGAGGAGGAAGTCTATGATGCTATCTAGGCGGATTCTGCGAATAAGTCGCCCGGTCCGGGTAGCCTCCCACTAGATTTTTATCGGACACTTCGCCCGTACCGGCGCCGGTTTAGACGGATGCCTGTCGGAACCTTACGTCGCCTGTGGTGCAGATCCCATACGTTTTCCTCAATGGTCTCCTTATTCGCATTCCGTAGCGTTGGGGTATATCGCCCCTTAACGGTGCTCAACAGCGACACCAAAATCTTTACCTGGATCTTGGCTGCACGACTAAAACAGATAGCCTGGTATGAGATTTCCCCTGATAAAACCTCTGAGAGGTGCCAATAACATTCTCTGTCGCTATCGAGACATAATCGCTCTTGCTCACACTCGTCATGTGCCTGAGTTTTGGCCACTCTTGACTTCAGGCAGGTGTTCGATCGTGTCGGTCACGATCACCTGGAATAGGTGCCCCACAATATCGGATACCCTGACATTACCGCCGACGTCGTAATGCGTCTCCTTCGCAGAGTGACGTCCCGTGTACAATGGCTGCCCGCTCTCATTACAGTTGTATGCTTCAGCCATGGAACCGTTGCTCTGCGACCTCCATCAGTTTTTGTCTGGATCTCTTTTGGTGGCCATGTATTCAGCTGCACTGGTTACGTGGATGATATCGGTACTGAGGTTAGGGAGTGAGGCTCCACCTCTCGGCTAATACATATCTACACAGATGCAAATTAAGTGTTTATCTTTCCTTGTCTGTCCCTCATAGTATGTTTACTGTCCGCCGCGATAGCTGGTTGGTCGTGACGTAATGCCGTCCTACGGGCCCGGTTTAGATTCTCGGCTGGGTCGGAGATTTTCTCCGCTCTGGAACTGGGTGTTGTGTTGTCTTCATGGTCATTTCATCCCTATCCGGTGCGCAGGTAGCCCAATGTGGCGTCGAATGTAATAAGACTTGTAGCAAGGCGGCCGGACTTGACCCGCAAGGGGCCTCCCGGCTAATGACGCCGAACGCTCATTACCAGTATATTTGCTACATTACATGCGTGTTTTTCGGTTTAAGAGGTTTAATACGGCATTATTGCAACTTTAAATTCTTTCAGTCATAGCGCAATAGTTGATCATTTGTTTTGTTTTGAAGACAAGCGTCTATTCGTTTAGTAAGTCAGTCAGTCAGTCAGGCAGGCAGCAGCTCCTGGCTGATAAACATCTGCAGAGCGGTAAGTTAAGTGTTCATCTTTTCCTGTCTTTTCCTCGAAATACATTTCTAAAATTTCATGCGTGTTCAAAAAATGGTTCAAATGGCTCTGAGCACTATGGGACTTAACAGCTATGGTCATCTGTCCCCTAGAACTTAGAACTACTTAAACCTAACTAACCTAAGGGCAGCACACAACACCCAGCCATCACGAGGCAGAGAAAATCCCTGACCCCGCCGGGAATCGATCCCGGGAACCCGGGCGTGGGAAGCGAGAACGCTACCGCACGACCACGAGATGCGGGCTTCATGCGTGTTCCCGTGTAAAAGTAAGAGGTGTAAGCTTGCATTTTGTGACTGTAAATCCGGGGAGTCTGTAGCTCAGTTCTCATTTCTTCTGAACAGCAGCTGCATATTGAGCCGTCAGCGTCCACTGGTGACACATTAGGAGGATAGTAAGTTGCTTATCTAGTATTCTGTCTGCTTTTATGGTTTATTTCTTCAGGTAGTCTTGCTAGCATGTGTGCATGCTGTATGCAGATGCAGTAGGAGCTGGTCACAGTTCGCAAACAGCTGACAACACACCTTCAGGGTGCTGCCTCGGGATGTAGCGGTGGCGGAGAATCTGGGGCATCGTCTGGGACACCTCAAGTGTCGCTTTTTCGCACGTATGCTTTGCTACCAACGCAGCTCCTTGTTTACCCGCTGCAGTGTGCAGTGTATCCACCCACATAGCAGAGTGAGTGGGGGGTGGTAAACTGTTTACATCGCCTTAGGCAGAGGGCGAAAGTGGCCGTCTGGCCTCACCCATTCGTCCTGTGAGTTGACAGGTGGACGCTCCTCAGCAGGGCCCGAGCAGATATACGGGGGGGGGGGGGGGGCAGCAGGAGGAGTTTACTAGTTATCGGGAGCACCAAAGTTGGGCGCGTTATGGAGCCCCTTAGGCAGGCAGAAAGCTTTCAGGATGGAAAGAAGGCCAACGTGCACTCGGTGTGCCTGACAAGGGCTTCGTCCGAGATGTGGAAGAGTCCTTGATGCGGCTGTCGATTGTGCTGGGTCTAGTCGTCTGCAAGTTGTGGCCCATGACGCTTGACACATGGGATCTGCGGCGATCTGTTCACACAGGCGGCTGGCGGAAGTGGTGGAGGCTGCTGGTCTCCCACATGAGGTGCAGGCAGAGCTCACAGTTTACAGCATTGTTCCCAGAGTTGATCGGGGTTCTTTAGTTTGGAGCCGAGTGGAGAGTCTAAACCAAAGGATTCGACGGCTCTGAGACAGTCCTGGCTTCAGATTTCTAGACCCGCGCCATAAGTAAGGTATATGTAGGACTTCCCTTCATTGGTCAGCGGTGCACTACAGAAACGAAGCAGATACTTGTGGGGTACACATGAGCTTTTCTAAGCTAGAAGGTAGTTTGAGGTACTCTGATGAACACTCACCACTCGATAAGCAGCAAGGGAAGCCAGCCTGTGCTCGGAATAAAGCCACTTCGACTGTATCAATAACCTATCGAAGTATTCGTAACAATTTACTGCCATCCAGGAAAGTTGTCGCACTCAAATCATTCTCGGGACTAAAAGCTGGCTGAGACCCGAAATAGACAGCTCTGAGATATGTAGTGAGTCATGCAACGTATATGGGAACGACAGATGCCATAAGAGTGGGAATGTTCATTGCAGTAGACAAAAATATTGTCTCCCAGGAAGTTTCAAAAATATTGTCTGTTGAGGTCGAATTTGAGTGTGACAGTGAAGTTATCTCGTCGGGTATAACAGGACTAAGTGAAATCAAGTTAATTGTTGGATGTTTTTACCGACCATCTGATTCGACTGCGGCAGTGCTAAAGTCATCCAAAGAATGTTTACGATTAGTAGCACGTAAATACCCAGACCATGCATTACTAGTTGGAGCCGACTTTAAACTACGGAGAATAGACTGGGATGTGTATGGATCCATTACCGGGGCTCATGCGAAGTACTTCTGAACACGTTTACTGAAAACTGTGTTGAGCAGCTAGTGAACATTTGCAGCTACGTACCATGAACGCAGGAATGGAAATACAACCCTTTTCATTGTCAGCGTTTAAAGAAACGTTTTGCATGTCGTGGACACGGCTTGTTTCGCACCACTGCGTTTATTAGCTTCCAAACCTGTTTTGTTTGTACCATTCCCCAATGCTCCAATCAATGCTGACGGACGTAGTTACCACACATGTGATCACAGTGTTGCCAGATTCCCGATCTTTAACGTCCATTTCGTACCCGGAATATGCGTAAGAAGAAATTTTGTGACAGACATTTTTGTATGTGAGAAATCGCATTGCGAAGTCCGAGTGCGCGAAATTTTCTTCACACTGTCCGAACGTTTGTTTATCACGTAAAAAGTTGGTCAAAAAACTTCTCCGCATCTTTGCTAACTACGTTTCCCTCTGCTATAGTACATACTGTGTGTTTCAAAATTAAACTTACAAACTTCGAGGGAATGTAAAAGGTGTCTTGAGGAAGAAAATGAGGCTAGGAACTTGTGTCCGAAACAGTCATCGAACGACGCTACAGAGCGACGAAGCTACATTCACCAGTTCCTGTATATGTACGAGTCATTCGGAAAAGTAAAGACGATCGATCGCGAAATGGAAAACGCAGTGAAAATCTGATGAAGCTTTGCACAGATGCATTGGGCACTGTGTCTAGTACGCGTGCTGATCGCATCATGTCGCTATTTTCAGTTCTGAGCTCACAGTGAGAACGTAAAGACGGCTAGAAATTAGCGTCTCCCGCCAAGTATGAGGGCCTGGCGAAAGATTTCGCCTGAAGCTATGCAGTCCACATAACTGTCATGTGGCTCGTTGTATAAGACAATTTCTCGGTCGCAATCTGCAGGGGCAATGAAGATGCTCCTGCAGCGTTTTCGATTGGAAGTGTTTGATGACCCACAATACAGCCCGTAATTGGAAAACCCTGAGGTTCATCTCCACTCAAATGAACCGCTGGCTATGAAGACAATATTTTGACACAGACAACGAGCTGCAGTCCAGAGTAGCACTGGCTGCTGTCTTCTATAACGAGGGAATTGAAAAGTTGATACAACGCTACGACAGATGTCTAATTCTGGGCGGCGACTGTGTAGAGAAGTAGCTGGAAGGTGTAGCTAACCACTGCAAATAAAACAGTTTTGATTTTCACTGTGGTTTCCATTTCGCGACCTATCGTTTCTTGCCTTCCGAATAGCCTTCGCATGTATATACAGGGTGATTCCGTGACGATGCTACAAGCTATCAGGTATTATGGCGGAGGATAAGTGTATCAATTTGACGTAAGGGACCCTGGTCCAGAAACGAACTAATCGAAAGTTATAAGTGATAATTGTTCTGTAACCTCTGACAGTGGAACGCATGTACTGGTAATGTTGTTACTAATATTTTGGGCTAGACAACTTTTAGAGGTCCCACTATCGACAAAAAAAATTGTCTAATAACCGTGTACTCTAAAATGAGTACTTCAAGAGCTATGAGCTCTTGTTCCAAAGAGGGAATGTGATTCACAGTAGCAAAGATGAACAAGAGCTCATAGCTCCTCAGCATTTTAGAGATCATGTTTACTGGATTTTTTTTCTTGGTCCATGTTACCACCTTTGAAAGTTGCCTAACCTACAATCTTACAATCTTAGCAGCAACAGCACCGGTACACGTATTCCACTGCCAGAAGTATAAGAACGATTTTTACATATAACTTTCGACTCTTTCTTTTCCAAACAAGGTACTTCAACTGAAACTGATAGATTTATCCTTCTCCATCATCCATGAATGTTTATAACATAATAACGAATCTCCTTGTATACTGCATACATAAACATATACGTTCCGGCGCCTGTAGTTTGAGTGACGTTTCCGGACACAGGTTCCTATCCTCATTTTGTGTTTCAAGACACTTTCTACATTATTTTGTAGTTTGTCAATGTAATTCTGAAAAACACGGTACATACTGGTATTTACACAGTATACTATACAGATTAAAGAAATATGTAGCCAGGATCCGTCGGAACGTTTGCTAGAATACCATGTACAACGTTGAAGCAAATCGATCAAGACATTTTGAAGATATTTGGTAACAACGTTAAACAATGAATTGTTACAATGAAGGAGTATAAATTCCAACGAACGCTCGAATGGACAAAGGCGAAGCTTACTGCACATCCAACAATCTATGAAGTAGAATGATGCAGATAACTCACGAACGCAATAGTTAAAACTTAACATTCCCTAGCATTCAGTTGGTAATGACAAACTAAGAAAAGTCAAGCCACCTTCATGACATTCACGGCACGTTTATTAACACTCGTACCTCGTAAACGACTGTACAGTGGATGCCGATGCCACACTTACGGTAGTATGGTTACCCTAACCGAACACGGCCCATGAAGTGAGGTGACCGAATAATCAAAAATCCATGAAGAAGAAAAAAAAATTATGGAATATTAAAAACTGAGGAAAATATCCTTAGACCGTGTAGCAACTTGTCCCAAATATTGTTCAACTTAATGCCAAAGTCTCCCCCTCCCCCCCCCCCTGAACCATGGACCTTGCCGTTGGTGGGGAGGCTTGTGTGCCTCAACGACACAGATAGCCGTACCGTAGGTGCAACCACAACGGAGGGGTATCTGTTGAGAGGCCAGACAAACGTGTGATTCCTGAAGAGGGGCAGCAGCCTTTTCAGTAGTTGCAGGGGCAACAGTCCGGGTGATTGACTTATCTGGCCCTGTAACACTAGCCAAAACGACCTTGCTGTTGTGGTACTGCGAATGGCTGAAAGCAAGGGGAAACTACAGCCGTAATTTTTCCCGAGGGCATGCAGCTTTACTTTATGGGTAAATGATGATGGCGTCCTCTTGGGTAAAATATTTCGGAGGTAAAATAGTCCCCCATTCGGATCTCCAGGCGGGGAATACTTAGGAGTACGTCGTTATCAGCAGAAAGAAAACGGGCGTTCTACAGATCGGAGCGTGGAATGCCAGACCCCTTAATCGGGCAGGTAGGTTAGAATATTTAAAAATGGAAATGGATAGGTTACAGTTAGATATAGTGGGAATTAGTGAAGTTCGGTGGCAGGAGGAACAAGACTTTTGGTCAGGTGAATACAGGGTTATAAATACAAAATCAAATAGGGGTAATGCAGGAGTAGGTTTAATAATGAATAAAAAATAGGAGTGCGGGTAAGTTACTACAAACAGCATACTGAACGGATTGTTGTGGCCAAGATAGACACGAATCCCACGCCTACTACAGTAGTTCAAGTTTATATGCCAACTAGCTCTGCAGATGATGAACAAATTGATGAAATTGATGATGAGATAAAAGAGAAAAGAGAACCACTTGCATGAACATCAAGAGCTCAGATAGAAAACCAGTTCTAAGCAAAGAAGGGAAATCAGAAAGGTGGAAGGAGTATATAGAGGGTCTACAAAAGGGCGATGTTCCTGAGGATGATATTATAGACATGGATGAGAATGTAGATGAAGATGAAATTGGAGGTGTGATATGCGTGAAGAGTTTGGCAGAACACTGAAAGACCTAAGTAGAAACATGCCCCAGGAGTAGACAACATTCCATTAGAACTACTGAAAGCCTTGGGAGAGCCAGCCCTGCAAAACTCTACCATCTGGTGAGCAAGATGTATGAAACAGGGGAAATATCCTCAGACTTCATGAAGAATATAATAATTCCAATCTGAAAGAAAGCAGGTGTTGACAGATATGAAAATTACCGAACTATCAGTTTAATAAGTCACAGTTGCAAAATACTAACGCGAATTCTTTACAGACGAATGGAAAAACTGATAGAAGCCGAACTCGGGGAAGATCAGTTTGGATTCCGTAGAAATGTTGGAGGCACGTGAGGCAATACTGACCCTACGACTTATCTTAGAAGGAAGATTAAGGAAAGGGAACCTACGTTTCTAGCATTTGAAGAGTTAGAGAAAGCTTTTGATAATGTTGACTAGAATACTCTCTTTCAAATTCTGAAGGTGACGGGGGTAAAATACAGGGAGCGAAAGGCTATTTAAAATTTGTACAGAAACCAGATGGCAGTTATAAGATTCGAGGGACATGAAAGGGAGGCAGTGGTTGGGAAGGGAGTGAGACAGGGTTGTAGCCTCTCCCCGATTCTATTAAATCTGTATATTGAGCAAGCAGTAAAGGAAACAAAAGAAAAGTTCGGAGTTGGTATTAAAATACATGGAGAAGAAATAAAAACTTTGAGGTTCGCCGATGACATTGTAATTCTGTCAGAGACAGCAAAGGACTTGGAAGAGCAGTTGAACGGAATGGACAGTGTCTTTAAAGGAGGATATGAGATGAACATCAACAAAAGCAAAACGAGGATAATGGAATGTAGTCGAATTAAATCGGGTGAAGCTGCCGGAATTAGATTAGGAAATGAGACACTTAAAATAGTAAAGGAGTTTTGCTATTTGGGGAGCAAAATAACTGATGATGGTCGAAGTAGTGAAGATATAAAATGTAGACTGGCAATGGAAAGGAAAGCGTTTCTGAAGAAGAGAAATTTGTTAACATCAAATATAGATTTAAGTGTCAGGAAGTATTTTCTGGAAGTAATTTGTGTGGAGTGTAGCCATGTATGGAAGTGAAACATGGACGGTAAATAGTTTAGACAAGAAGAGATTAGAAGCTTTTGAAATGTGGTGCTACAGAAGAATGCTGAAGATTAGATGGGTAGATCACATAACTAATGAGGAGGTATTGAGTAGAGTTGGGGAGAAGAGGAGTTTGTGGCACAACTTGACTAGAAGAAGGGATAGGTTGGTAGGACATGTTCTGAGGCATCAAGGGATCACCAATTTAGTACTGGAGGGCAGTGTGTAGGGTAAAAATCGTAGAGGGAGACGAAGAGATGAATTCACTAAGCAGATTCAGTAGGATGTAGGCTACAGTAGGTACTGGGAGACGAAGCAGCTTGCACAAGATTAAATTGCGTGGAGAGCTGCATCAAACCAGTCTCAGGACTGAAGACCACAACAAAAACAAACAACAATGCCAAAGTATCTTTGACAACAAATCCATCACAGAAGAAAGAGTGAAAAAAGAACTGATACCATAGCTAGACCCTACAATGATCATGTCCTTTGGACTGAGAAGGCTTAGAAGTATTAAAGCGAGTATCGGGTAGAGATACCGTGCTCGAAGTGCAGAACTATTCACTGACATTTCGGCCCCGTTTGCAGGAGATGTCTTCAGGGATAAATCGGCAATTGCTTAAAGCAACGTCAGACACTGCATCTAGCTGCAACATGTTGGCGTTAAACACAGCCCATCTTCAATAGACAATTCCCGATTTATCACCGAAGATGATTCCCGCAGGTGAGGACGAAACGTCAGTGAATAGTTTTATACGTCGACCACGGACTCTCAGCCCGGAGTTTTAATCGAAGTAAACGTTAGCCGTCGAAGCCTACATTGTACTATTGAATAGAAATGTACAGCCTGGTTACCTAGTCAGTATAGAAACTGGGATAAGAATATACAAAATAAATTCAGGAATCGTCTTTTACTTTCACAAGCAGGTAATGAAATTGTGTATTGTGAAAAGAAATCAGCATAAATAATTTTCTACAGCTCCTAGGAACTGGAACGAAATACAGTGGAGACTGATGCTGCTCGTAAGGCTGCAGAAAAAGCCATGACATGGCTACGCGCCAAATGCGCTGTCACAAACACAGAGGTATCATTCACCAAGCCAGGAACTTCACATGAAGAAATGTAACATTTCTCTAGATGTCACTTTCGCTTCGAACAGCAAACGTGAGTGGTACAAACACACCGAAATGAAAGATTACGTTTTTAAATTTACTGTATGTTGAAATGGGCTTTCGTCATTGTGATTTAGCTGCAATTCGTTTGGCGTTGATATTTAGATACAGTAACAAAAATCAATCATGTTAAACAGCTATGTTTTTGACATTCCTGTCTTTTTACTTCTAAGGTGACGTTACGGCTAGAATTTGGTAGATAGTAAGTACTGAAACGGTTTTTGTTAAGCGTTTCACTACGTTCAGAATGAGCTTGTTTTCCAGATAGCTGCATAATTCCAACTTCTTCATATCTGCTTAAGATTATTACGAAGAGCCGAGTAAATTTTTAGTATTAAATTATCAACACTGAGCCTTCTTGTATTTTTACCATGGTTGGATGCTGAACTGAATATTTACTGTTGTTCACGTATACCGTTAGCGATTATTGTGATGGGTAATATGGGGATAGAAAGTGTGGAGTAATGTAGCTTCTGATTCTTCCTTTTGTTACACCGACGTTCCGGCGAGAAATGTCTTTCAATAGCCGTAACGGAATCTTGGAGTGACATATAGTGGTAAGCCCATTTAATTCAATGAATAATAAATAATACGTTGAAGGCCTGCACGCCGAAGACGAGTTTAGTTCACGAAGAGACACATCTGAATTTACTGCTGATAATGGATAGCAATTTAAAAAATCGGATGCTGTCACAATGAATGTGGACCTGGAGCAAGTCATTAGTCATTAAAAAGATAAAGTGAAAAAACGATGTTTGGAATTCTTAAGAAAGTACGGAAAGAAAATGAACTACATGTGCGGTTGGAATTACGGGTAACAATAACAGCTGCAAGTATTATGAGAGGAAGATTCGTACCACAGCTGGTGTAATGTACAGTTTTAGTCTGCCACTACAACAATTTAATTTTCTTGCCAGACAATCGCTATCAAAAATGAAAGCTGTTAAACAAAGACACAGAGGAGGAGGTGAACTGTTCCAGTAAAAAATATACAAACTATGTGTCTGACGTCTGGGAATACGTAGTTTAAGACGTAAATGGATTTTGATACGTTCAAAGAACGAGATACAAGGAGCAGACGTGAGGCAATGCTTCTTCTAACAAAGAATAATAATGCTAAGAATCGACTTACAAGGTACGAAAACGTCTCATAAAATTTTTATTTGACGTGCTAGGTGGAAGGAAAACAGAGCTGAAACCAAACGAAAAGAAAAAGTTTTTTATTTTTTTATTTTCTGTTTTTACAAAAATGGGAAATTAAATATGTAACAAAGATTAAATTACTATCACGTTCCCAAAAGAAGAAAAATAATAGCTATGTTCGGCAGAACTGTGTGATGCAGCTATTTAGAACATTCGATAAAAATTATAGCCGTATATTTCGGTAGGCAAATATGCAAGCTATACATTGAAGTTAATAAACAGAATGCACTGTCAATGTGCTCGAAAAAGAAAATAAGTCGTATTTAAATATGAGCATGAAGTCTTTAGCGATGGATCTGTTCTATAAGACATTCTCGGACTTTCTGCATCAGTTCAGGGTAAAACCTTGAGCTTTCGACGATTTCCACCATCATTCACTGCTGCTCGAGGTCTTACCCTGAACTGACAACCGTTGCTCCTGACGAAGACGACGGTGGGGGTTGTCGAAAGCTCGAGGTTTTACTCTGAACTGACACGGAAAGAAGGCCGAGAATTGTATTTAAATAGTTGCTAGATGGAGGACAGCATCAAATCACCCAGACCACAGATATATGGCAACATGGTAGGTAGCACCATACAATGAAGTTGTAATTCATTTGATTTTGTAGTGCACTATGCTCTGTGATGACGGTGTCTGTGCTCGCTTAAAACTGTGTGTCTTATCAAAATTAGAATCCTGATACCTGATTTTTCCTGTTTACTCTGTGGCATGATACTGCTATATAGGCTGTCCTCCGCCGTATTTTTTATTACTTCTGATTTAGTCATGGAGTCAATGGGTTTTATTTTCTCCTGTGTAATACTTGGTTACGCAACAGAGAATGTAATAGGTATACTTGAAAAAAGGGACAGCATTGGTCGTATATTTTTCTATTGCAAAATCGATTTTCTGTCACTGAGTGACCATCTTCAGTGCTATATTGTATAACAAATTGGGATGCACTGTTCATCCCAATTTGTTATACAATATAGCACTGAAGATGGTCACTCAGTGACAGAAAATCGATTTTGCAATAGAAAAATATACGACCAATGCTGTCTCTTTTTTCAAGTATACCTGTTACCTGGTCGTAGTGCACAAGACAACATGGAGTCGCCAATCAAGAGAATGTAATATCCATACTGTGTCGTTTTCCGTGTACACTATTTTTCTTTAAGTATCTTGGTTTGCATACAGGATGTATCACAACAGCGCAGGTCACGAAAACTTAGAATGGCCGGGAGAGCGTTGTGCTGACCGCATGCCCCACCACATCGTATCCCGTTGATGCCTATCGGCTGAGGATGACACGGCGGTTGATAGGTACCGTTGGGCCTTCCGGGGCCTGTTGGGATGGAGTTAAGTTTTTGGTTTTTTATGTATCAGCTTAGTGAAAGGTGGCACTTCTTTATGTAGCTGTAGTATGCTGAAGGTGAAATAGGAATGCAACTTTTTCTTTATTGAAATAAATGGTGGGAATTCCATCGTAAGTTTCATTAAGAATTATTCTTTTTATATTGGGGATAACTAATTTCGGAACTGGTCACCACTAATAAATAAAAGTTTGGCCCTACTTCTTAATGCAAATTAGACAGAATTGAAACCATTTATTTCAAAGGTGACAGTTGTAATAAATAAAAATAAATTAATGTGTGATTATACTGTTTGAAGGCGACACTCACAGGAACTGAAAGAAACATTAGATGAAAATTTTACAGTGACATTTTGTACACGCAATAGTAACATTTACGTGTATTGTCCTTTAAGCTAAATATTGATGTATATGGGCTTCTAAATACGGAATATTGTCTTTTATTACCTCAACATCTCGTAGTATTTCAGTCTCTGTGAGTTAACTGTGGTCCACCCGACACATCTTTTATTGTTTCGGACTCAGCGATCGGAAGTGATTTTGCGTTCCGCCGTGCTACGACTTTTCTACACCAATAATTCTTCCTTCATAGTTTCAGAAGGAAATAAACGAAAACCTTTTGTTCTTGATAACACTGGCAGTTATATTTTCCTCATAAGCATTACAGAGAACTGTTATGTCTCTTCAGTATATGCAGCTCTCTCAACAGTTAAAAATAAAAATAAAGACGGAATGTAATCTAATCTTCAACGTTTATTTGGTACTTCACAGATATTTGGTTTCTTGGTTATCGTTACTCTGTACAATTTATCATATGCTGTTATAGGATAATAAAGTTCATCGTCCATCTGCGAATGTGCGTGACTTTATTATGAAATATTATCCTAGCTACTTCAAATGTATTTGAAATGTGGTCTTTTCGACGAATACCCCAACTAATTGGACTCAATTTTTACCCATGTCCATGGAATGGGGTGGCGCAATGGTTAACCCACTGGACTCGCATTCGGGGGGACGAGGGTTCAAACCCGAGTCCGGCCATCATGATTTACGTCTTCCGTGATTTCCCTAAATCGCTTCAGGTAAATGCTGGGATCGTCTGTTCGAAAGGGCACGGCCACTTCCTTCATCATTTCCTAATCGAACTTGTCCTCCGTCTCTAATGACCTCGTTGTCGGCGGGATGTTAAACACTAATATTCTCCTTCTCCTCTTGCTCCTCCTCAGCCATGTGATAGATGCACGATGACGCACCGCTACATTTTGCTGCCGATGCAAGACACCTAACTCACCAACATCTTCCAAGAAGGGTAAGTCGAGTAATGCCTGTATCTTGGTCTCCAAAATCAGTGACCTCAATTCTGCGGAATTTTTCTGTCTGAGATCAGCTGAAAAGTGGAGTGTACGTAACTACCGTTGAAGAACTCAAGTAGCGAATTTTATGAGAACAGTCTTGTCGAAATTTACGAGACGATCCGTAGAAGTATTTGACAGAATTCCCAACTCTCTGCAGAGATGAGAATGGCATGCTTGTGGGCAACGTTGGCCGTAGTGAAAATGTCAAATTTACATTTCAGATACATTTGTAATAACTGGGGCACTATAACATACTGAAGGCAGCGACAAATTCTCAATTATTTTCTCGCAAAGGGCTCCTTTCCGGGACTCATATTTAGGGGGAAACTTTGGCTTCTTCTACTGTATACTACTCGACGAGTTTTTACTATTCAGATATACCATACACAGAGCCACAAAGCGCCTCTCGTAGTCTCGACTCGCAGCCAGCGATCTTGCTTGTCGTACCTCTTGCCGGCACTTCTCTTTTCTTCTCCGCGCCCGCCCTGAGTCTGCAGCCGAGGTCGACGCGGTGGCCTCTGAGCAGAACAAATGGCCGCCACGGCTCGATGACGCGACCTCGGCAAGAGCGCAGAGGCAGACAGAGCGGCATACGCCAGACAGCTCGGAGGCGCCGCAGATTCCAGTACGCCGCCGCGTGGGCAGTCCATCTCGCGCTGTTGCTGATTGCGGACGTCCGGAGGCACCACATTGTGATGCTGTTTTGTCGTCCCAGCCCAGTCCTGGAGCACTCGCGCCAAATCTTCATCATCTAGCTACGGAGTGCACTGCACAGATATGACGAACGCTCCATTTTGCCAAAGTACCATTGGTCTACAAATGGGCGGATTAGATCTTGACGACAAAGCTACTTTTATCCAAGTGTAAGATACAAGCCTACGGGTGTTCTCAATATTTATTTTATTGAAAGAAAAGGCTGGTTACTGCTTAACATAGCATTGATCACAATGCCACTAGAACCAGTTCCTTCATTGGTGTTTCATTCTCTCGTTTCCGATGGGCGTTGGTGGTATACCAACAAAACAACATACCGAGATTCGTACTCGGGACCATTGCCTTCCGAGGGCACGTGCTCTACCAGCTGAGCAACTGAAGCTCGACTGACGAGGTACTGGTGGAAGTAAAGTGCGAGGCAAAAGTTTCTGTCCTGCGTTTAATCTGCCAGGATGTTTCGTATAAGCGTCCACTTCACACAAGAGCGAAAATATCATTCTGTAAAAGTCCACAGTCTGTGACTAAGCCATGTCTCCACAACACCCTTTCTTCCAGAACTGCTAGTCCTCCAAGTTTTGAGGAGAACTTCTGTGAGGTTTGGAATGTAGGAGATGAGGTATTGGCCGAAGTCCAGCTGTGTGGGCTGCTCATGAGCCGTTCTTGGGTAGCTCAGAAGGTACAGCTCTTGCCCGCGAAAGGCAAAGTTTCACGTCAACGCACACTCTTCTGTTGAGTGAAAATTTCATTCTGGAATACTGCGCTATTCATACAAACGAATGTAAAAGATATAATGAGGGAATTAAAATTCTAACAGCATGTACTATATACATCACTTGACTATATACACTCCTGGAAATGGAAAAAAGAACACATTGACACCGGTGTGTCAGACCCACCATACTTGCTCCGGACACTGCGAGAGGGCTGTACAAGCAATGATCACACGCACGGCACAGCGGACACACCAGGAACCGCGGTGTTGGCCGTCGAATGGCGCTAGCTGCGCAGCATTTGTGCACCGCCGCCGTCAGTGTCAGCCAGTTTTCCGTGGCATACGGAGCTCCATCACAGTCTTTAACACTGGTAGCATGCCGCGACAGCGTGGACGTGAACCGTATGTGCAGTTGACGGACTTTGAGCGAGGGCGTATAGTGGGCATGCGGGAGGCCGGGTGGACGTACCGCCGAATTGCTCAACACGTGGGGCGTGAGGTCTCCACAGTACATCGATGTTGTCGCCAGTGGTCGGCGGAAGGTGCACGTGCCCGTCGACCTGGGACCGGACCGCAGCGACGCACGGATGCACGCCAAGACCGTAGGATCCTACACAGTGCCGTAGGGGACCGCACCGCCACTTCCCAGCAAATTAGGGACACTGTTGCTCCTGGGGTATCGGCGAGGACCATTCGCAACCGTCTCCATGAAGCTGGGCTACGGTCCCGCACACCGTTAGGCCGTCTTCCGCTCACGCCCCAACATCGTGTAGCCCGCCTCCAGTGGTGTCGCGACAGGCGTGAATGGAGGGACGAATGGAGACGTGTCGTCTTCAGCGATGAGAGTCGCTTCTGCCTTGGTGCCAATGATGGTCGTATGCGTGTTTGGCGCCGTGCAGGTGAGCGCCACAATCAGGACTGCATACAACCGAGGCACACAGGGCCAACACCCGGCATCATTGTGTGGGGAGCGATCTCCTACACTGGCCGTACACCACTGGTGATCGTCGAGGGGACACTGAATAGTGCACAGTACATCCAAACCGTCATCGAACCCATCGTTCTACCATTCCTAGACCGGCAAGGGAACTTGCTGTTCCAACAGGACAATGCACGTCCGCATGTATCCCGTGCCACCCAACGTGCTCTAGAAGGTGTAAGTCAACTACCCTGGCCAGCAAGATCTCCGGATCTGTCCGCCATTGAGCATGTTTGGGACTGGATGAAGCGTCGTCTCACGCGGTCTGCACGTCCAGCACGAACGCTGGTCCAACTGAGGCGCCAGGTGGAAATGGCATGGCAAGCCGTTCCACAGGACTACATCCAGCATCTCTACGATCGTCTCCATGGGAGAATAGCAGCCTGCATTGCTGCGAAAGGTGGATATACACTGTACTAGTGCCGACATTGTGCATGCTCTGTTGCCTGTGTCTATGTGCCTGTGGTTCTGTCAGTGTGATCATGTGATGTATCTGACCCCAGGAATGTGTCAATAAAGTTTCCCCTTCCTGGGACAATGAATTCACGGTGTTCTTATTTCAATTTCCAGGAGTGTATATATATATATATAGTCACCGAGGAGACATGATCGGAAGTTCATGAAACGTCGTACACGTACACATCATCGGCAGGTATTTATCGGGTTAGACTTGAAGTTCTCTGTGACATCAGAGTATATCAGTATCATTCGTATTTAGTCTTATTACTGTACCTCGTATGGTATATTAGGAGCGTGAGCAGCGTCAGATGTCGAGTGAACGGCACAGAGATGCAGCAACACAATTTGAGAACAATACTGTTGTCCACTCCTACAACACGGGAGGAAAAAGATATTATCCATCATTAAAGCTACCAGCTGCTCAGAAAGGAGTTAAAATGTACCACCAAATGTTTTTGATCATTTGTCAAATAACATAAAAGGTCTGGATTATTGCAAAATAAGATTTGAATCTAACGTAAGATCATTTCTCCTAAGCAACTCCTTCTATTACATGGACAAATTTCTATTTAAAAACTGGTATCTTGTTAAAAAAGACCACCAAACTTTGTAAATGCAGTTGGATGTGTAGGATTAAAAATGTATTTATTAATGTTAAAACTAAACATGAATATGTATCCTGTAAATTGATTCGTTTCTTATATTACGGATTAAAGAACCGTTGAAATTTTCTACAGAACATGTAGCTAACAAATAACTAGCATACTCTTTTGACACAATGTTGTGATTGTTAAACACCCCTCATTCCGTGTCTCCATTTGGCGCAGCTGGTCGAATCGTGCTATATCCAGATTTATGGACCATGCTGATGTGACGGTGGCTCGATATTGGACTTGATGGAAACGGGAGAAAAGTCATACTCGTCATCAACGTTCTGGTCGACCACGTCTTAGCACCACAAGGGAGAACATTGGAGTAAACAGTCTACAACAACGTTTACACTTTTTCCGTCAAAATACATACAGCCCATGGTCGTGATCCGACCGTGCTACGTGACAACGCAGCCAACGGAATATGACGATACATCAGCCGAATCATATCTAATCTTCCACCGTGTTATCGTGAGACGAATCATGATTTAAGATTGAGTCGTTGATCTCTATAAATAAACCAGCTTGTAAACAACAAACGTAATGACATTCCATTTTTCGGCATACCTAGTTCTGTTTTATACTCTTGGCACTCTTCTTCTTCTTTTCCCTTGTGCTTGTCCCGTATAGTAGGTGCAAGATTTTAGCTGAGTACTCAGTGTTGCCCGGCTATGCATTTATTTCGATCTTCTGTTAGTCCAACTCTTCCTCCCTCTCTCCCTGTCCATCTCTTCCTCCCCCCTCTCGTTGTTGATCCCCTCCTCCCTCCTCTCGCTGCTCATTTCTCCCTCCCCCCGTCTCCGTCCATCTCCACTTACCTTTCTCTGTCCATTTCCTCTCTTTCCCTCTGCCCTTCTTTGTGTTTTTCTCCATCGCCCACTCTCTGTCCACCTCTCCCTTCCACGTATCTGTGTCCTTCTTTCCCAGCTCTCTCTGAACATCATTTTCTTTCCCTTCCGCGTAATCACCCCCGCCCTAATAGGTGGCTGGTAGTTTTTACCACCACAGTATATTTTTCAAGATTGTAACTGTGTTCAAAAGGTGTTTGAAATTGGACGAGCTATTTACACCTGGCTTTACCTGCGTACATACTTGTCAGATATATTTCACATATATTTAACATGTCTCACACATATTTGTATACACATTTTACGTGTATCTCTAGCGAAATTCATCCCGCAGTTTCTTTTATTTGCATCTCAATGTTATATCTCCTGAACCACGTGTCTAAAAATGATATATTTTTTAGGTACATTCAACGGATTATGTAGATACGGTCTGACCTATACCCATTTTTGTGAATTTCATTTTGTGGCCGGATGACCTTCCTGACGTCACGGTCTTCAAAGAAGCCCATTAGAGGGAACACGTTTGTGCCACGTGTCTGTGAATCGTGTGGACATTATTCTGTGTACCGTATTCTCTAAAAAGGAATTTCGAAACTAACTGAGAATTTTCTTAAACGAGCGTAGGAGACCGCCTAAAAACCTCATTCGGGCTGGTCGACGTACAAGCTCATGGTCTTAAACCAGTCGCGCGGAATGGATCTGGACGTGGCTCACTTCCCGTATCGGTAGCTAGTGCACTGCCTGCGTTACGCTATACGAGAAACCTTTATACTCATGGTACTAAAGCGAAAAAACGAGGCAGTTCATGCTTCTTTGCTATCATTTGCTCAGTGATGCATTAAACATAGGAACATCCTGCGTGTATTGAAACACGTATGTCGCTCCAAAAAATTGCCAGACATATGAGGAATGGCTCTGTATCGGGTGGAACAAGGAGAAGTTATTTTGGACCAGGTGGAAAACTCCGATGAACGCGCACTATTGTTTGAATGAGAACATAGGAGGGGTATCTGCGGATATAAACAATCATTATCTTGAGATAGCGCCTACGTCGCATGCTTTGATACTATGTCGTTGTCTCGACGAAAATCACGCTGTACAGTAGTAACTAAACTGAACCGTTGAAACGAAGAACATAAAACGCCCTTTGTTGCTGTATTATTGCCTTTCAACACGAGGCACGTTGGGAAACGAACGAGCGAGCTGGTAAGTGAGCGAGCAAGCTGCAGTGCAGAAACTCCAACAGGTAACCATGTGAGTCGGCAACTTAAAATCGGATCAGAGTAAATCTTTAGCCTCAATGGACAGAGTAAAAATTAAAAGTTTGTTATTTTTCATTTATTCAGAAGATACATTATTGTGAAAACGAATGAAAGTTTTGAACACACTGCAATTCACGAATACCCACATGGCAGCAGTTAGTTTTATGTTCAACACAACAAAGTTCTAACTTCTAAATACTAACTTCATCGAAATTAAGAGGGTGGAAAGCCGGACAATCCCTCTCTTTAAGAGATACGGTAAGAGAGGCATAGTTCGATTTGAGAAAAATAAAAGATGATACCACTATCTTTCAAATTAATAAAGGACTTCCTTCCAATTATTTAAATGAGAAGAGAATTAAAGCATCTTAAACGGTTCCGCAGGTATTGTAGGTTATCGGTTTTGTTTCCTGTATAGGGAAGACCACGTTATTAATTGCATTTGATCGGAGAGAACCACTGCAGATTGGCTGAAACGTTGCCTTTTTATTTGTTGGTTACAAATTATATGGAATGTCAAAAATTTTGTCCACTGTACAGCTCTCAAGCTTATTCTGTGATTCATCAACAGGTCAGGTTGATTACCGCACAGAAAACGCCGTCTTCTGAAGCTACGAAAACATTGTTCAATGCGAAAATAAGAAAACAGTGACGTATCAAATCATGGAGAGTGGAACGAAATCACATAGATACGTAACTCCACATTTCGGCGTAACATTTAATCACATTTGTGAGAAGATAGTGTTAATCCACCTGTAATAAGAATAAACTGCCTCGCGTCAGAGAAATATAAGCATCAACGAGCTCATGTCGCTGCCCACGTAGGTCAGAAACCCAAAACTGTCACCCGAATGTGGACTGAGTGGTTCCTGTATTGGACCATACTCAGCAACATGCGGCAGTCCCATACAACTAGCACCCGAGAGGACAAACGCAGGAAACGTATAACGACGTCATGTGTCTGTACTCAAGAAAAGGGCTTGCTTCCAGGAAGGGCACGCTTCTCTGGATATCCAGAGAAGGGTTCAGAGGGAACAGTAAATGGATATTATGTAAGAAATGCAACCCATGTATAAGAACATTGCTGCACCTTACATGCAACCTAGTGCAGCCCCGATGTGGATATATAAACACCGACACGTAGACGAAGTATTAATGTGGCGTTCGTGTCTTACAGACCTGCGTATGGTAAATGCGGATACATGAACTGTGGCGATGTTACTACCAAATCCGTCCAAACAGGACCATAGCCCTGTCATTTTCTTGGCTGCCGAAGGATAAAGACCATTAGACAGCCACCGAAGAATGAAAAATATGTATGGGACAGCCTGTCTGTAAACAACCACCGTCGTGTAATGGTGCGCCAATTTCCATGGTGGTCCCGATTCGACACAAGGCGCTGGTCCATCTTGGAGACCATTCGATTCCTTTACGCCTATCCAAGTGGGTGACACTCGAGCACTAACGTAGTACTGAAGTCTCCCCATGCGATTATCACGCATTTCGTCCCTTGGAAAAGGCCTTGAATGGTAGTCAATTTTTGTCAGACTATGATGTGCACGAGGCAGTTAAAGCTTCTTCACGCAACACGACTCGGTATTCTAACAAACAGGCATCTTCAACTGCCTGAATGCTCGCAGCGCTTTAGTGTGATCGCCATACCGATTCTTGACTGTACGGCTTTCGAACAGAAGTTTTTTGATCGCCCCTTGTAATACCCTGAATGAGCAGACAGAGCTTAAGAGCCGGCCGGAGTGGCCGTGCGGTTCTAGGAGCTACAGTCTGGAGCCGAGTGACCGCTACGGTCGCAGGTTCGAATCCTGCCTCGGGCATGTATGTGTGTGATGTCCTTAGGTTAGTTAGGTTTAATTAGTTCTAAGTTCTAGGCGACTGATGTCCTCAGAAGTTAAGTCGCATAGTGCTCAGAGCCATTTGACCAATTTTTGAAGAGCTTAAGAATAAAAAATATCTACACAGTTTTGAGCAAATGTTAATGATCTCATCTGAAGGAAGTTTCCATGATAAGTTAGCCGTGCATGTCCCCTAAAAATTTTGTGGTTGTGAATAATTTCTGTGTTCCTGAAGGACATGTAGGTTGTGCACGCCACTGTAGCAAGCTTCAGTCGGCACCGATGTGACTGGCACCCTTTGGAAGTGGCATCTCTCAAATAAATAACTTTGAGGTGCTTTCGTATTTAAAAACTTTTGAAGATCGTGTAGCAATATGTGGTTTATCCCAATTCCCTTTGACGACGATGAAACCCACCGACTACTACACTATAGTTTGAAGTTTTCCTAAAGTCGTTGTTTGTGCTAGGCTGTCAAAGGAATTATGCTTTTTTTTTTTGTACAATGCCACTGCGAATGCTTGAGGTTCTGCCCTGTAAGCGATGGAGCTGGGTGATAATTTCTCTTGTTGCACTATGAGGTACTATTTCTAAAGAAAATGTGATTATTCAGTGTGCTCTGTTTATTGACAAGATTTAGATTGCTGTTGGTTACTGCTATACCATGGTATTTAATTTAAGTGGAATTTGTCACCAAATGATGCACAACAGTATTTTCTTTTCATTTTTATAGAGACAGATTAACACAATTATTGTTTTATTTCACATGTAGTTGTTACTTTAAGCACAGGGCCAAGCAATGTGGGACAGTCTACTCTTATGGACGATTACGTAGTGGTATTAAAAAATTGGTTCAAATGGCTCTGAGCACTATGGGACTCAACTGCTGTGGTCATAAGTCCCCTAGAAGTTAGAACTACTTAAACCTAACTAACCTAAGGACATCACACACATCCATGCCCGAGGCAGGATTCGAACCTGCGACCGTAGCGGTCCTGCGGTTCCAGACTGTAGCGCCTTTAACCGCTCGGCCACTTCGGCTGGCCGTAGTGGTATTAATTGTGCTACCATAGTCTGAGATATCGTGGTTCTGATAATTTCGCTTAATATTAGTGTGCGTTGGACACATACCTTGGATTATTGTTTTCATTTTTAAAGTTGTACTACACTCCTGGAAATGGAAAAAAGAACACATTGACACCGGTGTGTCAGACCCACCATACTTGCTCCGGACACTGCGAGAGGGCTGTACAAGCAATGATCACACGCACGGCACAGCGGACACACCAGGAACCGCGGTGTTGGCCGTCGAATGGCGCTAGCTGCGCAGCATTTGTGCACCGCCGCCGTCAGTGTCAGCCAGTTTGCCGTGGCATACGGAGCTCCATCGCAGTCTTTAACACTGGTAGCATGCCGCGACAGCGTGGACGTGAACCGTATGTGCAGTTGACGGACTTTGAGCGAGGGCGTATAGTGGGCATGCGGGAGGCCGGGTGGACGTACCGCCGAATTGCTCAACACGTGGGGCGTGAGGTCTCCACAGTACATCGATGTTGTCGCCAGTGTTCGGCGGAAGGTGCACGTGCCCGTCGACCTGGGACCGGACCGCAGCGACGCACGGATGCACGCCAAGACCGTAGGATCCTACGCAGTGCCGTAGGGGACCGCACCGCCACTTCCCAGCAAATTAGGGACACTGTTGCTCCTGGGGTATCGGCGAGGACCATTCGCAACCGTCTCCATGAAGCTGGGCTACGGTCCCGCACACCGTTAGGCCGTCTTCCGCTCACGCCCCAACATCGTGCAGCCCGCTTCCAGTGGTGTCGCGACAGGCGTGAATGGAGGGACGAATGGAGACGTGTCGTCTTCAGCGATGAGAGTCGCTTCTGCCTTGGTGCCAATGATGGTCGTATGCGTGTTTGGCGCCGTGCAAGTGAGCGCCACAATCAGGACTGCATACGACCGACGCACACAGGGCCAACACCCGGCATCATGGTGTGGGGAGCGATCTCCTACACTGGCCGTACACCACTGGTGATCGTCGAGGGGACACTGATTAGTGCACGGTACATCCAAACCGTCATCGAACCCATCGTTCTACCATTCCTAGACCGGCAAGGGAACTTGCTGTTCCAACAGGACAATGCACGTCCGCATGTATCCCGTGCCACCCAACGTGCTCTAGAAGGTGTAAGTCAACTACCCTGGCCAGCAAGATCCCCGGATCTGTCCCCCATTGAGCATGTTTGGGACTGGATGAAGCGTCGTCTCACGCGGTCTGCACATCCAGCACGAACGCTGGTCCAACTGAGGCGCCAGGTGGAAATGGCATGGCAAGCCGTTCCACAGGACTACATCCAGCATCTCTACGATCGTCTCCATGGGAGAATAGCAGCCTGCATTGCTGCGAAAGGTGGATATACACTGTACTAGTGCCGACATTGTGCATGCTCTGTTGCCTGTGTCTATGTGCCTGTGGTTCTGTCAGTGTGGTCATGTGATGTATCTGACCCCAGGAATGTGTCAATAAAGTGTCCCCTTCCTGGGACAATGAATTCACGGTGTTCTTATTTCAATTTCCAGGAGTGTATTTCCACTTGTAGCTGTGAATTACAGAATGGGTACGTGGTCTCTACAATTATATAGTGTATTTTACTTTTTATACATGGATTGCAGATTCAGTGCTCCTTTGATTACGTTAATTTAGTATTATGTAAGGTTCCTTCGAACACTGTGAAATAGGATGAAGATTTTTGTGCACGTGAACATAATGATAGCATTATGTAACACAACATTAGACTTCTGAAATTGTTTTGCTCATCGTATTCGTTGGTTTGTCAAGGTGTATATTCCATTTCTCCAAATGTTTTAATTTATACTACGTTGTACATTGCTATGAAAAATGACTGAACGGAAAATTTTGTTAATATTTTGTCATTATGATACGGTTCAAAAATGGCTCTAAGCACTATGGGACTTAACATCTGAGGTCATCAGTCCCCTAGACTTTGAACTACTTAAACGTAAGGACATCACACACATCCATGCCCGAGGCAGGATTCGAACCTGCGACCGTAGCAGCAGCGCGGTTCCGGACTGAAGCGCCTAGAACCGCTCGGTCACAGCCGCCGGCAATATGTTTAACGATATTTTCAGACTATTGTGTCATATTTCCACTTACGCTTCCGTCTATATACTACGATGTAAAATAACGTTCTGCTTTATTTATACAATATTGTAATCAGCTGCGACCAGCGTCGTATCGAAAATACACTGACAAAAAAAAATTCTATCACCAAGCAGGAGTTGTGCGATATAAACGAATGTTGCTAAGCGTGTTTCTACATCTGGAGGATGATGTCTGTTCAAATACCGCACCAATGGAACAAATGTGGCGCCACTAGCACCAATCTTAAGCTACCGGCGTGAAATATGAATAGATATCACCTATAAGATCTAGAAACAAGACTACCATCTATCGTGTATTTCACACAACTCCTTCTTAGCGTTGAGAATTTTTTTTTTTCGTCATCGTAATTTGGTTTCGCATAGCCAAGAGACTGAGACCGCATCGCTTGCCATCCACAACGACCGATGAACTCTGGCAAAGAGCTGACTCAGTATGGAATGGTGAACCGGTATCTGTCATCGGAGTTCAGTTCGACTCAATGGTCATCCGGTTTAGAAGCCTTGTTGCCGTCACAGGTGTACGAAATTAAACCTGTGTGATACGAAATTATCTACATATTTAATCACATTCTTCCTCTTATACTGTACGCGCAAAGTAAATGAAATTTCATTATTCGCTATCCTTAGTAACGTTTTAATTTTAATATCCAGCAGGGCATCTTTGTATTTCAAGTCATTTCCTGCCAAATGGCACATTCATTTTAATGATGAACTGAAAGGTATTGTTACCGTCTAGTTATCAGCACAGACGGTATTTTCTACAATGAGAATATACAGAAGCCGGTCTCCCGCTGCAATAGCTACCTGATCAACGCATGTAATAAAGTAGGAAGATAGAGGACAATACAATTTTGTCTATACAATGAACGCTGTTGTCATCTGTTTGCTAATATAATTTATCTATAATTTCTTATAGAGATGATCCAGGGATAAATGGGTTTTCAAATTATTACAGATAGTTCCATGCAAATAAAACGAAATGAAATTTTTTGTGCACTGAAATCATCTGAGAGACAATTTAGTCCAGCACTGTCCTCAGCTTAAAGCACCTAATCTCGAAGTATATGTCGAATCGTGATTTACTGGCATACTTGGCAAACAATAACTTGCTGTCGAAGAATGCTGAAAACAACGAAAAAAAGTGCTTCGAAGAATTGGTTGCGTCAATTGGAGAATATTTTGCTACCCTAGAAAACCAAAACTTGAATGCCTAAGCATATGCGTTCTTATTCTTAGTAAGAGTAAGCTGGACGCGATACTTTGTATGGACGGTCTTTTGTTCCTTAGACGCTTATGGATAAAATAAAACAAATGTTTCGTTTTCAAGAAGACTGTTTCATTATAAATGAAGAGCATGACGGTAACATCTCGCAAAGCTTTCATGCAATATGGATTTAATGAATTTAGTAATTGCAGTAAGGCACTTTATGGAGGAATTTACTAATTTCTTTTTTGTGGATATTTCGAGAGTTCCTAAAAGCGAGTTAGTACTTTTATTTCGGTATTCACCAGTCTGCCTCAATTCTGTGAAGTTTTCGTGACTCTTAGAAACACTTTCGGAACCGGCTGTTACCAGTTTAAGCTCCACCGCACTAGTGTGTTGTCGGTCTTGGTTAAGGTGCGTCATTACGAGTACCACCTGGCTGAAACGCATTTAAATTCTGTTCGCTACTTGGATGATTAAGCTCCTAATTGTTTTCAATTTGACTTTCCAGAAGTTATCTGGTGATTGTTTCCGGTTTTTGACAGTGCCTTATTTGTCAATCAAATAATTTATTCGTTCTTTCTACAAGAAACGTGTAAAGTCAGATAGTGTTAATTTTTTAGCTACCTCGATTTTAGTGACAATCCGATGTAAATTTGCTTAGAAATTGTTCACTGAAAATTATTACATAATTTTTGTCACCGGGTCATTATCCCATTTTTTTATGTCTTTAGTGCTCTTGGTCACTATTAACAGATGTGACTAACACTGTAGCTTGGTTACTGTGTCTCGCGTATTCTTATCACCACACTTTTTATTAAAGCTGGCATAATTCGAATAATCACCAAGACACTGGGAGGTTTTACAATTGCAAATATAGTTGTAAAGGCAAGTAGTAGTTCTTCAATTTTTTCCTATTGTGAATGTCTGACAGTTTCTGTGGCCTTCGTTTAAAAAAAGTCAGTTTCACTAACTCTGGTAAACACGTAATACAGCAAATTATGTCCGCTCATAGCATAACAGAATGATATTGATATAAATATACACTACGAGAAGGGATTAATAATTCAGTCACATAAGGATAAAATTCTAAAAAACGTTTTGAAATCAGTTTGAAACTGCTTTTGAATGTCTACAATGTTTGTTTGGCCGACAAACATTTACTCTCATATATTGCGAACTACATTCTACTCTCATTTATTTAAAAAGATGTCCTGTAGAATATTGTCAGACGCAGCAGAATTATTTTGAATTGTCGTTTGTTCTTGATTTACACGGCTTTTTAACCTTTTTATGCATGTAAACAACCCAACACGTTTGTTATGCTATACTGTGGCACTGGCGCGATTCTTCTTTGTTTAGTCCAGTTCAGTTTTTGCAAATTTTTTGCGTCTTGTCTAGTAAATTAATTCTTACTGTAAGGCATTCCTAGTTTTCTAGTGTAAAAGACGTTTTCTTAAAAATATTTGTTAAACAGCGAATGACTAAAATGACTGTTCCACTATTCTGTTGTCATATTGGTGGAGCTGCTTCTACCGTCTGCAAGAAAAATTCTTCCACCTTCAACAAAATTTTTGTTCTCCTTTTAGCAGTAGCCGCATGATTTGGTTAATGTTCCGCTTCGCTAAAAACTGTTTAGGTTGGCCTCGGAGAGCTTATGTCGTGAGTTCATGTTGCATTACTGAGAACTGTAATTGTGGAGTTACTTTGCGCACATCATAAGTAAAACGAAACAGCGATAGAAATAAATATACGGCGAGTGCGTGATTGAACTTACAAGGCTAGTAAATTGGTGAGACAGCTGGTACTTCTTAATTTCTTACATAACCTCCTCACCGTTACCTCCAAGCGATTTTAGTGTATTGCCAACAGTGAGAAGCTATAAGCCTCATAAGATACAGACCAACAGCTACAAAAATGGACGAACATACTAAACGGTGGGGAGGGCCAAAGAGCTATTTTTATTAATTTATTGATGGTAAAAGCATTGTGAGTGATGGCAATCTACATCTACATCTACATCTATACTCCGCGAGCCACCTTACGGTGTGTGGCGGAGGGTACTTATTGTACCACTATCTGATCCCCCCTTCCCTGTTCCATTCACGAATTGTGCGTGGGAAGAACGACTGCTTGTAAGTCTCCGTATTTGCTCTAATTTCTCGGATCTTTTCGTTGTGATCATTACGCGAGATATATGTGGGCGGTAGTAATATGTTGCCCATCTCTTCCCGGAATGTGCTCTCTCGTAATTTCGATAATAAACCTCTCCGTATTGCGTAACGCCTTTCTTGAAGTGTCCGCCACTGGAGCTTGTTCAGCATCTCCGTAACGCTCTCGCGCTGACTAAATGTCCCCATGACGAATCGCGCTGCTTTTCGCTGGATCATGTCTATCTCTTCTATTAATCCAACCTGGTAAGGGTCCCATACTGATGAGCAATACTCAAGAATCGGACGAACAAGCGTTTTGTAAGCTACTTCTTTCGTCGATGAGTCACATTTTCTTAGAATTCTTCCTATGAATCTCAACCTGGCGCCTGCTTTTCCCACTATTTGTTTTATGTGATCATTCCACTTCAGATCGCTCCGGATAGTAACTCCTAAGTATTTTACGGTCGTTACCGCTTCCAATGATTTACCACCTATGGCATAATCGTACTGGAATGGATTTCTGCCCCTATGTATGCGCATTATATTACATTTATCTACGTTTAGGGAAAGCTGCCAGCTGTCGCACCATGCATTAATCCTCTGCAGGTCTTCCTGGAGTACGTACGAGTCTTCTGATGTTGCTACTTTCTTGTAGACAACCGTGTCATCTGCAAATAGCCTCACGGAGCTACCGATGTTGTCAGCTAAGTCATTTATGTATATTGTAAACAATAAAGGTCCTATCACGCTTCCTTGCGGTACTCCCGAAATTACCTCTACATCTGCAGATTTTGAACCGTTAAGAATGACATGTTGTGTTCTTTCTTCTAGGAAATCCTGAATCCAATCACAAACCTGGTCCGATATTCCGTAAGCTCGTATTTTTTTCACTAAACGTAAGTGCGGAACCGTATCAAATGCCTTCCTGAAGTCTAGGAATACGGCATCAATCTGCTCGCCAGTGTCTACGGCACTGTGAATTTCTTGGGCAAATAGGGCGAGCTGAGTTTCACATGATCTCTGTTTGCGGAATCCATGTTGGTTATGATGAAGGAGATTTGTATTATCTAAGAACGTCATAATACGAGAACACAAAACATGTTCCATTATTCTACAACAGATTGACGTAAGCGAAATAGGCCTATAATTATTCGCATCTGATTTATGACCCTTCTTGAAAATGGGAACGACCTGCGCTTTCTTCCAGTCGCTAGGTACTTTACGTTCTTCCAGCGATCTACGATAAATTGCTGACAGAAAGGATGCAAGTTCTTTAGCATAATCACTGTAGAATCTTAAGGGTATCTCGTCTGGTCCGGATGCTTTTCCGCTACTAAGTGATAGCAGTTGTTTTTCAATTCCGATATCGTTTATTTCAATATTTTCCATTTTGGCGTCCGTGCGACGGCTGAAGTCAGGGACCGTGTTACGATTTTCCGCAGTGAAACAGTTTCGGAACACTGAATTCAGTATTTCTGCCTTTCTTCGGTCGTCCTCTGTTTCGGTGCCATCGTGGTCAACGAGTGACTGAATAGGGGATTTAGATCCGCTTACCGATTTTACATATGACCAAAACTTTTTAGGGTTCTTGTTTAGATTGTTTGCCAATGTTTTATGTTCGAATTCGTTGAATGCTTCTCTCATTGCTCTCTTTACGCTCTTTTTCGCTTCGTTCAGCTTTTCCTTATCAGCTATGATTCGACTACTCTTAAACCTATGATGAAGCTTTCTTTGTTTCCGTAGTACCTTTCGTACATGATTGTTATACCACGGTGGATCTTTCCCCTCGCTTTGGACCTTAGTCGGTACGAACTTATCTAAGGCGTACTGGACGATGTTTCTGAATTTTTTCCATTTTTGTTCCACATCCTCTTCTTCAGAAATGAACGTTTGATGGTGGTCACTCAGATATTCTGCGATTTGTGCCCTATCACTCTTGTTAAGCAAATATATTTTCCTTCCTTTCTTGGCATTTCTTATTACACTTGTAGTCATTGATGCAACCACTGACTTATGATCACTGATACCCTCTTCTACATTCACGGAATCGAAAAGTTCCGGTCTATTTGTTGCTATGAGGTCTAAAACGTTAGCTTCACGAGTTGGTTCTCTAACTATCTGCTCGAAGTAATTCTCGGACAAGGCAGTCAGGATAATGTCACAAGAGTCTCTGTCCCTGGCTCCAGTTCTGATTGTGTGACTATCCCATTCTATACCTGGTAGATTGAAGTCTCCCCCTATTACAATAGTATGATCACGAAACTTCTTCACGACGTTCTGCAGGTTCTCTCTGAGGCGCTCAACTACTACGGTTGCTGATGCAGGTGGTCTATAGAAGCATCCGACTATCATATCTGACCCACCTTTGATACTTAGCTTAACCCAGATTATTTCACATTCGCATTCGCTAATAACTTCACTGGATATTATTGAATTCTTTACTGCTATAAATACTCCTCCACCATTGGCGTTTATCCTATCCTTGCGGTATATATTCCATTCTGTGTCTAGGATTTCGTTACTGTTCACTTCCGGTTTTAACCAACTTTCCGTTCCTAATACTATATGCGCACTATTTCCTTCAATAAGAGATACTAATTTAGGAACCTTACCCTGGATACTCCTGCAGTTTACCAATATTACGTTAACTTTTCCTGTTTTTGGTCTCTGAGGACGGACGTTCTTTATCAACGATGATAATGTCCTCTCTGGTAAGCCGTCAGGTATTTTATCGTTTCGCCCAAGGGGGGGTCCCTCTAACCTAAAAAACCCCCGTGTGCACGCCACACGTACTCTGCTACCCTAGTAATGAGATAGATTCAGGGCCATTGCGGATTTGGACTGGATATTTGCTTACTTGATCAAGTCAATTTGAAAGTCAGTGAGACAACTATGTGAACTCAGCAGGATTCAATAGTATCCCTATACGAGTATAAAAGGTTGAATAAAAATAACGTAAACGAATATCAGAGGTTGAAAATACCGTCTCAGTTGTAAAGTTCTTTCATTATCACACGACATGTTTCGGGCTTTTATAAGCCCATCTTCAGGTGTCGTAACTTGGTTACAACACAGGCGGTATTTTAAACCTCTGATATAATGCTCAGTTGTGGATGTTCCTCCAACAGGATTGTTAGTAGTAAACGAATATACCGTAGACAACTACGTGGATGGAGAAAGAGCATAAACTCAGATTGGAAAAGCCTGATGCACTGCGCCATTTACTCGATTCCAAACGTTCATCCTAAAAGACGGACATTGCCTACACATTATTTACTGGAAATAAAGATGTTAGATATTTTTGTATTTAAGTTTTCACATTTTCTGAGTATTTACACGTTTGTAAACTATTATATCTGCAAAAAACTTAGCTACACGTGTTTCAAAACTACGCAAATTTTATGCCCCACCACGTTTATCTCATATGCCATCAATTCTGTTTCCTCTTGTTAAATTACACAGTGGACTCTAAGGACTCCATGTGTTGTTTCTGCATAGACGAGCTACACCAATCCTGGGGTTCTGCGAAAGTTATTTCATCTCATTGCAGTACTTTCGTACAGCACAACTACTGAAGACTACATGTAGCAAATGCAGTGATACATCAGCAACGTTGAATCATTACAGACAGTGAACGAGGAAGAAACAGGAAGTTTATGGTGGTCTTGATGAAGAAATATTCTTGATTAGCCGTCCTTCCACCCCTTGTATTTTGCATTGTTGATGTACCAAAATACTCTTAGAATATTTTTTATTGTGTAACGCAATTTCTCTCTATTTATTTGCTATTTTAGTTACTTATGAACGTTAAACTGCGGAAGAGTGTCGTAATGACAAATTATTTCCGAATTAAGAAATGCTTCACCCAAGTATAAAACAATATTCTCATTGCGTTATAACGACTTGTGTTAAATATGGAGTGAATGTATATCATAGAGATCAGTTATCATTACCTTGTAATCAGATTCGTTGGCTTCGGTAACCATCAACCAAACTGACATTTTTATGACTACGGTTATAATGGGTAGGCTTGATCAGTGTGACTGGACGGTGATATGATTGCTGCTCTTTGCAACTGTCGTGTCTCAACCATTACGCCACATGGTGTAGCTATTGTGGAGTGAGCGAAGATTAACTGTATCATTACTGAATTAAATAAACGGATGTTACTACCGAGAACTGAATTTGACTGAAGACGAAATAAGAGGAAATTTACTATCTACCGAAGCAATACGTTCTATATTATTAAGATAAGTCATCTTAAACACATTGACATATTTTACTTCTATCATTATCATTTCTCTAGTCCAAAGGGGGGGGGGGGTGAGTTGGGATGAGAGTGTAAATTGCTCCACAGCTACACTGGTTCTTAAAATAAGATTTGATTAGAACAAATATAAAAAAGGTGATAAACATTGGGAGATGTGGCGATGATTGTTTACTAGGTGATCATTTTGGCGTCAGTGTTAGGCTGAAAGATGATGTTGATGCATGAGGTTCTTTGTTAAATGAGTGTGCTGTTGATGGCTTGGTGAGCATGTCTGGGTATGGGATTGAATGGGAATAGGATTAAAATGGATAAATTTGAAACGCAACACAACCGAAAGCTTATTTAAGAGATTAGAGATGGTAATTTGTAAGGTTTTATTCCATGGATTGTGTTTTAAAGAGCAGGATCAGAGTATGTTTGAAAAAAGGATATTTTGCAACAGTCTTGGACATGTATCTCACGGTAGGGTGAATGTGGGTTCAGACGAGGTAATCTAAATGAGAAGATGTGAAATGTAAGGAGATTATGGGCCTATTTGACGATGGTATATAGACGAAACATGGAACGGCAGGCATTGTGTCTTGAGGAATAATATAGGGTCACATGGAGGGATGGTTATTTTTGAAAATGTGATGAACCGGACTATGTTTTCTGTGGTAGAAACAGGACACAGAGATCTAAACATACACTTCTTTTGACCATCATTGTTTCATGTCATCAAGTGAGGGGGCAGTGGGAGAGAGATGTCAGCGGATAAAACAGCTGTTCAGCCAAGGGCTTTAGTTTCGCATGTTAAAAAATTTAATTCTATAAAACATATGCAATAATTTCTGTGTTTAAGATGTATACATTTGTGATCAGTTTAAAAAGTTCCTATGAAACGTTAAAACGCTATCGCAGTTGATGTTGACTCTTGTATGATACAATGGTGATGCCAATGCCACATTAATTCATCACGTCATAACGGAGTTGCAATAATGAGTACTACAACGAGCCCCTGTGGGTCCGCAGGAAACAACTAATAGTTATGGAGAGGGATAATGGAGGAGCGTGGAAATAGAACAGTGGGGGGGGGGGGGGGGAGGAGGAGCATTGAAGACTAGAGATTGAAAGATAGGGTATCACTCAAGACAGATTTAAGTGTTGTGTTGTGGGAGTTGGTTGATGTTCTGGAGGGAGATGCAATGGTGTAGCAGAATGCCTGGACTATTTACTAGTGGAAAAGATAAAAGGTGCTGCGACTGGCTTCGCAGCATCTGAAGATGCTCCAGAAAGACAACTTGGTCTGCTAAGCGGATAAGTTGGTACAGAAAGCGATCTGAGGATTTGTGGCACTTAGGAGAGAAGGATATGTAGGTACTACTAGCTAAGCTAGGATGGTGTGGATGAGGGATTTATTGGGGAGAATTACACTAGGAGAATAGTAGGCCCTAGGTCAGTAGTTTTAGTCGGTTTTGTGTTTTGTGTTGGGTCTCCAGAATGTGTACATTACATATTTGTTTTCTATATGGGCTTACTCTACAATATGTCCATGTCCTTGCCGCGGTGATAACTCTGGTTAACGTCAGATCACGGAAGTTATGCACCGTCTGGGTCTGCCGAGTGCTACTGGCTACTGTGCTGCACTTAGCCCTTGTGAGGCCAACTGAGGAGCTACTGGGTTGAGATAGCGGCTGTGTTCGCGAAAACTGACAACGGCTAAGAGAGCAGTGTGCTGATCACGTGCCCCTCCATAGCCGCATCCAGTGACACTGAGAATGACACAGCGTTCGGTTGGTACCGTTGGGCCTTCCGAGAGAGCGTTGTCTTAAATACTTTACACTGGTGCCATATTAACTCTACCACCAATCCCTATTGTGAGTGCATGAACAATGAAGCTGCCAACGAATGAACAAGTACTGAAATTATTTCTGGTTTTTCGCTATTATATTCAGACTGTCTATATAAGAGTGTCTATACAAGGGCGATGTACTTCAGGGCCATATTATGGAACTGGAAGAGGATGTAGATGAAGATGAAATGGGAGATATGATACTGCGTGAAGAGTTTCACAGAGCACTGAAAGACCTAAGTAGAAACAAGGCCCCAGCAGTAGACAACATTCCATTAGAACTACTGACAGCCTTGGGAGAGCCAGTCCTGACAAAACTCTACCATCTGGTGAGCAAAATGTATGAGACAGGCGAAATACCCTCAGACTTCAAGAAGAATATAATAATTCCAAACCCAAAGACCGCAGGAGTTGACATATGTAAAAATTACCGAACTGTCAGTTTAATAAGTCACGGCTGCAAATTCTTTACAGACGAATGGAGAAACTGGTAGAAACCGACTTCGGGGAAGATCAGTTTGGATTCCGTAGAAATATTGGAACACGTGAGTCAATACTGAACCTACGACTTATCTTAGAAGCTAGATGAAGAAAAGGCAAACCTACGTTTCTAGCATTTGTAGACTTAGAGAAAGTTTTGACAATGTTGACTGGAATACTCTCCTTCAAATTCTGAAGGTGGCAGGGGTAAAATACAGGGGGCGAAAGGCTATTTACGATTTGTACAGAAACCAGATGGCAGTTATAAGAGTCAGGGGCACGAAAGGGAAGCAGTGGTTGGGAAGGGAGTGAGACAAGGTTGTAGCCTATCCCCGCTGTTGTTCAATCTGTATATTGAGCAAGCAGTAAAGGAAACAAAAGAAAAATTCGGAGTAGGTATTAAAATCCATGGAGAAGAAATAAAAATTTTGAGGTTCGCCGATAACATTGTAATTCTGTCAGAGACAACAAAGGACTTGGAAGAGCAGTTGAACGGAATGGACAGTGTCTTGAAAGGAGGGTATAAGTTGAACATCAACAAAAGCAAAGCGAGGAAAATGGATGTAGTCGAATTAAGTCAGGTGATGCTGAGGGAATTAGATTAGGAAATGAGACACTTAAAGTACTAAAGGAGTTTTGCTATTTGGGGAGAAAAATAACTGATGATGGTCGAAGTAGAGAGGATATAAGCAAGGAAAGCGTTTCTGAAGGAGAGAAATTTGTTAACATCGAGTATAGATTTAAGTGTCAGGAAGTCGTTTCTGAAAGTATTTGTATGGAGTGTAGCCATGTATGGAAGTGAAACATGGACGATAAATAGTTTGGACAAGAAGAGAATAGAAGCTTTCGATATGTGGTGCTACAGAAGAATGCTGAAGATTAGACCACATAAATAATGAAGAGGTATTGAATAGAATTGGGGAGAAGAGGAGTTTGTGGCACAACTTGACTGGAAGAAGGGATCGGTTGGTAGGACATGTTCTGAGGCATCAAGGGATCACCGATTTAGTACTGGAGGGCAGCGTGAAGGGTAAAAATCGTAGAGGGAGACCTAGAGATGAATACACTAAACAAGGATGTAGACTGCAGTAGGTACTGGGAGATGAAGAAGCTTGCACAGGATAGAGTAGCATGGAGAGCAGCATCAAACCAGTCTCAGGACTGAAGGCAACAACAACAACAACAACAACAACAATCAGACTAAATTTAAATTTGGTGTGCTGCTAGACGTACTGGTGTTTTTTCTTCTTGAATTCGTTAGAAATTGTGGAGGTGGGCTGATGGAGTTAGTCTGCCTCGACAGCACGCGGGAATACGAGCCACCTGCCGAGACCCTGAGCTTCCCCTTGGCGCCACCGCCAGACCTGGCAGCTCCGGTAGCCGCAGCAGCTCGCCGCCCTCATCCATCACGGGGAACTGCCACAGGCGCTGAGTAGCCAGCCGCGCCTCGCCACAATTAAATTCGATATCGGCTGCGCGTCAGACGTGGCAGGCCGGAGCGCGCTCCCACATTAAACACTCGCACTTCATTTGCCACGTAGCGCAGCGCCGCCACGTCGCTAGTCGGCTACACCTGCCGCCTGTGACGGCGCCGCAGCTGCGACTGTCAGCCCACTGCGGTCTGCCGCTCGAGTGCGGCGCGCCCCGCTTCGCTTCGTCAGCACTCCTCTAATTGAGGACGAGCTGTCCGTTCTGCTCGCACCAGTTACCGACCGTATAACGCCCTGCATATTCAATCACGCTGTCTAGACTGCGCTACTGTACAATGTGCGATTCGCACGCTCTACTTGTTGCCGGCGGTATCTATCCATTAAATCTCTGTTAATCTCTCCAATGCACGTATTCCATCACACCAGGTAACTTCCAATTAACAGTTATTGACTTGCTTTCTGAATGGCAATGAGCTACAGCACTGGCTGTCGTTACTTGGACTGAAACACACTTTTTTATGTTCTTCACTATTACATAATTGTGTTTGATGCTGCCTGTCACGAATTCCTCCCTTGTGACAACCTTTTCATCTCAGAGCATCACCTGCAACCATCATCTTGAGTTATTTGCTGGTAGTATATCAATCTCTGTCTTCCTCCGATGTTTTTACCCTCTATAGCTCCCTCTTCTACGTTGGAAGTTATTCCCTGATGTCTCAACAGAAGTTTACCATCCTATCCCTTCTCGTGGTCAGTGTTTTCCACATATTCCTTTCCCTCCTATTCTGCGCAGAACCTCCTCATTAATTACCTTATCAGTCCACCTAATTTTTAACATTCGTCTGTAGAACCACATCGCAAATGCTTAGATTCTCTTCTGTTCCGGTTTTCCCACACTCATTGTTTCACTGCCATACAATGCTGTCCTCCAAACGTACATTCTCAGAAATTTCTACCTCAAACTAAGGCCTATGTTTTACACTAGTAGACTTGAAACTTCCTGGCAGATTAAAACTGTGTGCGGACCGAGACTCGAACTCGGGACCTTTGCCCTTCGCGGGCAAGTGCTCTACCAGCTGAGCTATCCAAGCACGACTCACTCCCCGTCCTCACAAATTCCGCCAGTACCTCGTCTCCTACCTTCCAAACTTCACAGAAGCTCTCCTGCGAACCATGCAGAACTTGCACTCCTGGAAGAAAGGATATTGTGGAGACATGGTTTAGCAACAGCCTGGGGGATGTTTCTAGAGTGAAATTTTCACTCTACAGCGGATTAGACTTATCTTGGCCAAGAATGTTTCTGCCAGTGCTAGTCTGCTCTTGATGTCCTCCTTGGTCCATCCGTCATTGGTTATTTTGCTGCCTAGGTAGCAGAATTTCTTAATTTCATCTACTTCCTGATCCATAATTCTGCTGTTAAATCTCTGGCTGTTCTCATTTCTGTCACTTCCTATTACTTTCGTCTTTCCTTGACTCACTCTCAATTCATATTCTTTACTCAGACTGTTCATTCCATTCAACACATCCTGTAATTCATCTTCACTTTCACTAAGGATAAGAAAGTCATCAGCAAATCTTATCACTGATGTCATTTCACTTTGAATTCTAAGCCCACTCTTGAACCTTTCTATTATTTGCGTCATTGCTTCTTCGATGAATAGATTGAACATCAGTGGCGAAAGATCAGATCCCTGTTTTTACCCTGTTTAATCAGAGCTTTTCGTTCTTGGTCTTTGACTGCTATTGTTCCCTCTTGACGCTCTTACATATTCTGTGGAGCATTACCCATCTTTCTCTGCAGCTTACCCCTATTTTTTTTTTTTTAGAAATTCGAACATCTTGCACCCGTTTACATTGTCTAAAGCTTTCCTCCAGGTCGAAAAATCCTATAAACGTGTCTTGATTTTTCTTTAGTCGTGCTTACATTATCAACGGGAACGTCAGAAGTGACTCTCTGAGGCTTTCAACTTTCCTAAAGCCATACTGATCGTATATTATTCTTGTCAGCAACTTGGATGATTGTGCCGTCAAGCTGATTGTGCGATAACTTTTGCACTTGTTGGCTCTGTCTATCTTCGGAACTGTGTGAATGATGTTTTCCAAAATGGCTCTGAGGACTATGGGACTTAACATCTGAGGTCATCAGTCCCCTAGAACTTAGACTAATTAAAACTAACTAACCTAAGGACATCACACACATCCATGCCAGAGGCAGGATTCTAACCTGCGACTGTACCGGTCTCGCGGTTCCAAACTGAAGCGCCTAGAACCGCTCGGCCGCAACAACCGACTGATGTTTTTCAGAAGTCAGATGGTACAACGCCAGTCTCATTCGTTCTACACGCGCACGTGAAAAGTCGTTTGATTACCACTTCCCTCAGTGATTTTAGAAACTTCAGTGGAATGTTATTTACGCCTTCTACCTTTTCTTTTCTTAAATCTTCCAAATCTCTCTTAAATTCTAATACCGGTTCCCCCCTCTCTTCCCTATAGACTCCTACTTCTTGTTCTATCGTATCAGCAGACACGTCCTCGCCCTCACAAAGGCTTTCAGTGTATTTCTTCCACCTATTCGCTTTCTCCTTTGCATTTTACAATGAAATTACCATTACACAGTTAATGTTACCATTCTTGCTTTTAATTTCGCCGAAGATCGTTTTGAATTTTATATACGCTGGGCCATTTCTTCTGTCAATCATTTCTTTTTGGATTTCTTCACATTTTTCGTGCACCCATTTCGCCTAAACTTCCCAGGACATACTATTCATTCCTAAATGACTTTTATCTCTGTATTCCTGACTTTTCCTGAATAATTTTGTATTTCCTTCCTTACTCGATCTACTGGAGTATATTTTCTGTTACTCATAGTTTCATGTCACTTTCCTTCCTCGTATTTACGTTAGCTTTCCAATTTTTGTGACTGCATTTTGAGAGGTGTCCATTCCTCTTCAAATGAACAGCCTGTTGATCTGTTCACTATCGCAATATCTATAGCCTCAGAGAACAAAGATAAAGTAAAATAAGGATCTACGTAATATAACCCACCAAACAAACACATTTGGGTTACAGTCCAAACCTCAAGTTGGTCTTACACAGTGGAAATGCAATGGAACGGCTTAGTGAGCCCTGGCGGCTCTAATCTTGGTATCATAGCAGTCCACTAGCGCCACTAACTACTTAAGTTGCCGATATCGATTCTATCGTGTGTCGCGAGTTAAGGTCTCTCGTCGAGGTTTGTGTGTTGTTGGTTATTTAGGTCAGGGGCCTGTAGAGTCCTTTGGCTGCGGGAGGGGGGGGGGGGGAGCACGTCGCTGTCAAGTTGTTGCTTTTGGGGGACTCTGGCTGTCCGGTAGGAGTCGCGAGAAGCCGCGAAAGTTTAAAGCCTTGCCGACTCGCTTAAGGATTGGTAGCGCTGGCCTGCGGGAAGGCCTACAGACGTCCTGCAAGTCACTTCTCCTTGACACCTGAGTGGAGTGTTGTCTCTTATTTTTGAGTCATTGATATTATAAGCTCATGCCTATGTTATATGGAACCGGACCCTTTATATTAATGCACCTATGAGTGATTGATTGGTGATCATCGGTCAGTGTTACTAATCGGAATTTGTGTTCCAGGCTATGTGTTAAGGAGTATTCCGTGTTAAAAGTTCCATAAAGGGAATTAAATTGTAACATAATCTGTGTGGGAGGCCTGAGTTATTCATCAGCAGGTGCTGATATTTTCGCTTCTAAATAAGAGTAATTTTAAGGGGTGTTAAACTTGTAACGTGTATCGCTAGGTGGCGGCAAACGACGCGTTCCTGTTCCCTGGACCCGTAGCAGAGGCCTGTTTGCTTTTTGCTGCTGCTGGCCGGCCGGAGTGGCCGAGCGGTTCTAGGCGCTTCAGTCTGGAACCGCGCGACCGCTACGGTCACAGGTTCGAATCCTGCCTCGGGCATGGATGTGTGTGATGTCATTAGGTTAGTTAGGTTTAAGTAGTTCCAAGTTCTAGGGGACTGATGACCTCAGATGTTAAGTCCCATAGTGCTCAGAGCCATTTGAACCATTTTTTTGCTGTTGCTGCACTGCTGTCGTCGCATGGCGTCTGGGTTGGCTGGCAGTCTGGTGCCCCTACCAGTTGCGTTGCGATGGCTTAAGAAAATTTGATCGTTTGATGTGTACCACAGCGGAGTGTCGCCGATTAAGCGGGAACCAGTAGCTTGCTTATTTGGTGAACTTAATAAGCTCAGGGGGCTTAAGGCGTGTTTGCTAAGCCTAAGGTTCCTTCTCATTATTCATCTCGAACTACTCATTTAAGCTTTACACTCTTATTACTACTTCTCAGCGCGTTAAGTTTAAGACCTTTTGCTTATCAATATGAAACGTCGAACTTTATCTAGGTTCACAGTCATTAGCTACCTCGATTTATTGTGAAACTTGGCTGCTCATTCCCTGTCGGCTGTGATAATCGTCTGCTGTAGCTTTCAGCTTACTTTGATTTCTAGGCAATTTTATATTTACTAAAGGTTATTGTCAATGTTTTTGCTGGTTTGTACCAGTAGGAAATACATTTCAGTTGCATGTACTCCCAACTTATTTTGAATTTTTTTGCAACTTTATATTTATTAAAGCCTATTTTCAATGTTTGGTTGGAGTGTACCTGTTCGGATTTATATTTCGATTTTACACGTTCCCAATAGGTCTGTTTTGAGGGATTGTGTATTTTATTACGTAACGGAATTTTTATTAAGGCTTGTAAATTGCTAAGCGACCTTCCAGCAGCTACAATCAGTGGCGTGTCTTGTGATCCTTCTGTATTTGGATGAATGTTATCGCATTGTCTTATGGTTACCTAAGCTTTGAAATTGTTAGTACATTTAATGGCTGTCATTGTAATACATTTTGTTGACAAAACTGTTTGTTGAACCTGCTTGCAGCCATACCCAGCTGGTGTGATCTTTTCTTGTTTTTGTGAGCTGTATACTTCCTGTTTCAAGCCCCGCTCTTAATGGTATAATTATAAAATATTAGTTCAACATTTTCAATTTTGTCAATACTGCACTGCCAAAGTTGACATTTTCTCTGTGTATCTTACCCTCCATGGGTAACACGTATTTCATTACTTTTCCTCAGTACTACGCCTCTCTGATGATGAAAGACAGTTAACCTCTGATACTGGCCTTGTAAACCAAAGATGCAATAAAAGGCATCTAGAGTTTCGGGATTTTCATTTACAACTGTAACATTTTTGTGACAATTTTTCTTATATAATCCCATATACATTATAAATGCGAATGTTCGTGTGTGAGTGTGTTTTTTACTCTTTCACGCTGTAACGACTGGGCGAATGTGGAAGAAATCTGAAACGGAATTAGGCTTATACTCTGAATTAACATACAGGCTGCCTTTCATTCCGAGAAGTAATCAATATTCTGGTAGGATGTTCAAATGGCTACTGTTTCCGTAGGATGGGTAACATGACAAAAATTTTATTCATGAGAGTTAACTATTAAATGAATGCATCAAGTTTAGCTTAGAGATACTGACGCCAAAGGACGAATCGGTGCGAAACATCAGTAAAGAAATTATTGACCAAGTACCCGACGAGGCAACTGCTTACACGTCCATCGATCCAGTGATGTCAAGAGACGACGCTACTACATGTGCTGTAGAGTTCCTAAACTCATTAGAGCTGTTGGCGGTGCAGTCTCACAAGTTGGAGCTCAAAGTGTGTGTGCCTGTGATACTGATGCGTAGCCTCGATGCAGCGAGAGTGTGCAATGGCAGCAGATTACGCATCACGGAGCATATCGTGAAGGCCACCGTCGTCACCGGCGGAGCCACAGAGAGATTGTATTGGTATCAAGAAAGACAACGAACTTGTCTTTCCAGTTCAAGCGCTCGCAGTTCCCTTCTGAAGTAGCCTTCTCGTTCTTTATAAATAAGTCAAGACAAACGTTAAAAGTAATAGGTATTCATCTGGGCACACCACGTTTTTCACACGGACAGCTGTACGTTGGCTGCTCGCGTGTATCCAGAACCAGAAGTCTCTAGATATGCACAGAGAAGAAGTAGCCTCGGAACGTTGTTTACAGAGACTTATTACAGTAGGTTTCTGGTTCTCCATACACAGTAAGACAAGCATGATTTCCATGTTAGCCGTGTCGTAAGCATTCGTGAAATTATTTAATAGCTTTCCTGGCACATTTTGTGATTTGCTACTGGGTCGCATACGAATTTCTTCCGTAAGTAAACGAGTGAGCTTTGAGCGACATGTACGAAGTGTGTGATAAAAGTAGCGAGACTGATTTGCCCGCATCTCGTGGTCGTGCGGTAGCGTTCTCGCTTCCCACGCCCGGGTTCCCGGGTTCGATTCCCGGCGGGGTCAGGGATTTTCTCTGCCTCGTGATGGCTGGGTGTTGTGTGCTGTCCTTAGGTTAGTTAGGTTTAAGTAGTTCTAAGTTCTAGGGGACTTATGACCACAGCAGTTGAGTCCCATAGTGCTCAGAGCCATTTGAACCATTTTTTCGAGACTGATTTATTTATCTACTAAAGTTTTATTTTTTCCAAGCAACAGTATTGTCCCCTACAGAGTAATTCCCTTCAGCAGTTATACACAGACGGCCTTTAAAACGCTGGTCACATTCTTTTCAATATTCTCCAGAGTCCCAAAATAACGTCCATTTAAGATGTCCCAACTTTTACACAGTCCAATTTTTTACACAGTCTAATCTAGCGACTGTCACGAATGATGATGATGAAATAATGAAGAAAACACAAACACCCAGTCCCCAGGCAGGGAAAATCACCAACCCGGCCGGCAATCGAACCCGGGACCCCGTGATCCACAGGCAGCAACGCTACCCACTAGAACACCAGCTGCGGACTAGCATCTACGTGTCAGCAATGTCAAGTCTCGCTAAATTCAGTCTTTTTCTGAGCTTTTCAGGGACATATTTCTAAAGCACTTGGTTGATAGTTTGTCCTTATTGTTAAACGTCTGTCTGGTCTCACAAGAGTACGCATACGTTCTATGTAAGGTTCATCTTCAACGTGCTCTTGGCCTTCTGAAAATAATTTGTGTCAACGACAACTTTGTGCTGTTAATGAGGAATGTTTCCCATTGGCGTCTTTCAACTTTAAGGAAGTCACACTTGCGGATTACCCAAGTTTGGCACAAAAGTTGGTGGCATGTCGTTGCTCATAATACTGCTGTTACATTTTCGTAACATACAACACAAACATAACTACAATGATGGCATTCTCAAAACTCACGAAGCTTGTACGGAGCTGAAACTAATACTGCGCGTTTGGGAGAACTGGAGAGACCGATCTGCACAAATAGAATAATACAATGTTGGCAGATCGCTCGCAGTGCTGCAGTCTCATTACTTTTCTCACACACTTCGTATTCTATCAGCTTCTTACAGTGTCTCAAAATTTGATGTCTTTTTCGGATGTCGCGCGGCTTGCTGGCCCGCAAATGGCTCGAGCCTCTATAGATCCAGCAGATAACTTTTTCATGGTACGAGTGGATAGTGAGTTTCAGCATTAATATTTGTTTGTAAGAAACTGTTTAACGGCTAGTAGCACCGGGGGGGGGGGGGGGGCAACTAGTATACTATGACCAATAAGAGACACTGATACACAGCTTCTTATTTACATCCTCAGCAGTGGCAGCTGTGTAGGAATATCCGGTTGATATGATGATCAATAATAATTAAAATTTGTTGAGTTAGGTTGCTCTCTGTCAGTCGAATTTCAAAAGTAATACTGTAGTAGCAATTGGTTCTGTCTGTTTTTGTGAGTATAATTATTTACGAAACGATGTCGCTTTGACCTTTCGAGGAGACTGATCATTTCGATGTGTAAATAAGCTGTAGGATTCGCTGTTTCCGTCATATTTAATTTATTTGAACAGATAACCGGTTTTGGTTCTGTTTACAATTACGCATCGTCTCCATCGCTGCCTTTTTTCAAGATCTGATGATTACTGTAATGTGGGAACTTCCAAATAAATTGTCACTAAGACTGAGAATTCTATAGTTTATTTACTGTTATATATTTATATTGTTTAAATGATAACACTATCGGCATTTGATTTTATTTTATAAATTTCTTTGCATGTGAACTGATTCTTTCGTCTCTTCGTGGTAGAACAATTTCACAACTAGAAATGTAAAGCACTAAATCTTCGATGCTCTACAGTATTTAGGTTATTGCAGTTTCGGCTTTTAGCGATGTTCAAATGATTCATTACTGTTGTTGTTGTGGTCTTCAGTCCTGAGACTGATTTGATGCAGCTCTTCATGCTACTCTATCCTGTGCAGGCTTCTTCATCTCCCAGTACCTACTGCAACCTACATCCTTCTGAATCTGCTTAGTGTATTCACTACTATCCTATGATAATTAGTTCATATTCCATATCGTAGCACATATCAAGAGCGTGATGTGCAACATATGACAATACGGCAAACATCGCGTCAACGCTCTCTACGTGGTATGTCAATCCAGCATTAGATCTCAGTCCAACAACAGTCCAACTTGCCAATCTGGCAAAGGTATAGATATACTCGTTTGTTATACTACATACACAGTAAGAAAAATTTCTATTTATTTATATCTATATTCGTTTCCCAAGTCAGTGTCGTCATAGTGGGCCATATTCGTATCTGATACCCGAAATTCGAAATTTTAATAAATAACAGGAATACTGTAATAAAATTAAACTTACGCCTTTGTTAGATATAAATATAGGCTTCCGCGGCCATTGTCACATTCAATGAAATTTTTATGGGTTTGAGACCGCATTGTCAATACGTGAAACTACCAATGTTTCGGTCACTGTTGCAAGTGACCTCCTTTAGGGTGTTTTTGTTTACTTTGTTTCTTATATAAAGCATTTTATATTCAATCAACCTGTATCCGCAGGAAGTCTACGGAACCATCAGGCAGTTGGAAATGCTGCGGCTAAGAAAAGGTAAACTTCTGAATGTTCTTGGCTTTTTGAAGAGATGGAGGGACACCGGTGTAGTGCCAAAATTCTTACGGCTGGCGTCCCATATAAAATCGAACAAGGCGAAGAATGTATACAAGCCAGCAAAGCTTTGTTACGGGAAAGCATACGCCACATTCGAGCAAATGGTTCAAATGGCTCTGAGCACTATGGGACTTAACTGCTGTGGTCATCAGTCCCCTAGAACTTAGAACTACTTAAACCTAACTAACCTAAGGACATCACACACATCCATGCCCGAGGCAGGATTCGAACCTGCGACCGTAGCGGTCACGCGGTTCCAGACTGTAGCGCCTAGAACCGCACGGCCACTCTGGCCTGCTCATTCGAGCAAGTCTCGACACAAACAACAGGAAACTTTGCCAGCTGCATTCCTTCCTTGCTGGAAAGCTGGACATGGAGACTGGGAGAATGTCGGTAGGTTAACTTTTCAACAGGACACAAGGTCGAGCGATAGTACCGCCATGCAGCACAAAATCACCGAGGAAGGACTGATGCTGGACAGTCCACGGACTGTGGTCAACCTTTCCCACCACATCTTAAGAGACGCTGGCTAAGCGCATGAATTTCGCAGTCTCACCAAAACGTGTTCCGAAACAAGATATCATCGAGTCTGTAGAGGCTTCGATTCGTCATCTACCACAAGCTGAGGCACAGATGATTAGACAAGAGACGGTACGAGTCCTGACTCACGCGAAGACTCCGAAACAAAATACTGTACCAGCAAGGAGGAGCTTCATGCTATTCCGGAACTGACGAACAGCTCTCATTTAGTAATAACGCGAGCAGACAAGGGAAATGCGACCGTTGTGTTGAACACCGAAGATTATAACAAACGAATGTAGGATGTTCTGAGTGAACCCATTTATAAGAAGTTAAAGGGGGTCCTACGGCCAAGATAATCAAATCGATGCAAGCACTGCTAAAGCAAAATAGAATGAATTTTGACACGGCCAGACGACTCATCCCACAAGTTCCACAGGCACCAAGAATATATGGTGTACCGAACCATAAAGAGATATTTCCCTTATGACCGATTGTACCATTAATTCACAGACGTGCAGTCTAGCAAAGGTACTGGCTCCATAGCTCCTACATTTGGTGAGCCTCACAAATTCGTACCTTAAGGACTTCACACATTTTGTAGAACTTTTAAAAGAAAGGTGTATCTCTGCCACAGGCCTGATAGTTGGTTTCGACGTGAAGTCTTTATTCACGAATGTACCGGTACAAGACACCATGAATATCTTAGAGGAACGAATGATACCCGACATCTGCGAGCTATTGCGCTACTGTTTAATGACCACGTATTTCAGGTGCAAAGGGGAATTCTACGACCAGACAGATTGGGTAGCTATAGGCTCCCCTTCTCGCTTATTGCAGCAGACATCTTCATGGAAGCATTTGAAGGAACAGCGGTCCAGACCGCATCATTACGCCCGGAATGTTGGCTACGATATGTTGATGATACCTTCGTTATCTGGCCACACGGAGAGGAAATGCTACGAAATTTCCACCAACACCTCAACCAAAAGCACAACAGAATCCAATACACTATGGAAATAGAAAAGAATGGGGTGCTGCGTACCTGGATGTGGTAAACTGGGCAGTGGAGTATATAGGAAGCCAACCAGTACTAACAGGTACCTACAAGCCTCCTCTCATCATCACACTATGCAAAAGAAATCCGCTCTGCACACTTTAACAAAGAGGGCTCACAGAATTAGTGATAAGGAACATCTAAAGGGTGAACTACAAAGCTTCAAGTCAAATTCTGGTGCCAATGGTTATGGGATGAAACTATGGCGACAAAGAATGAATTCAATAGAGGAGAGAAGGAAGCAAGCTCAAAACATAGCTCTGCTACCATATGTTCGAGGTGTCACTGATCGAGTGGGCAAAATTCTCCGCCGAGCAGGCATCAAGCTGATTTTACGAAGCAGCAACATTATAAAAGATGTTCTTCGCACAACGTAAGAGGCATTTGACAAACTACGTGCTGCTGGAGTTTACGAAATCAGGTGCGAATGTGGATTAGTGTATGTAGGCGAGACGAGGCGACCCATCAGCATACGGATATCTGAACACGAAATATATATCCGACCAAGACAACAAACCAAGTCAGCGGTGCCAGAACACCAGGATGAGTGCGGCGAACTGATTGTTTTTAGTGAAACTCGCGTACTGGCGAAACAGCCTCGTACTTTCAGGAGGAAGATTAGAGAGGCCATAGAAATAGACAAGCGACCCGCCAACATGAACAGAAAAGACGGGTACCGACTTCCGACGTCTTGGTTGCCAGCGATAAAAGTGTTACAACAGCTCACACAGGCGCGCAGAAGATCGCAGCGGTTGCAGATAGTACTGGCGCGCCTCAGCCGGCGTTAGAAATCAAGAAAACAACGCCATGTCGCAACTGCCACCTGGTTTTCCATTCGCCGATTTCCACCAGTCACAAGCAGTAATGCAAACACCAATCAAAAAGCCAGGTTTCCACGAATGGAAAGAAATAATAAAAAACACCCAATAAAGAACTCGTAACATCCCTCCCCATCATTCTTATCAGCCTATCAGAATTAGACGAGAGCCACGTCTGCAGGTGTATAAGAAAAAGTTTTCTCATTCGTCAGTAAACAAAAACACCCTGAAGGAGGTCACTTGCAACAGCGACCGAAAGGCTGGTAGTTTTATATATTGACAATGCGGTCTCAGATCCAGAAAAATTGTACTGACTGTTACGCATTTGTTGTTATTTTTGAGATATTTTTACTTTACTTGATATAATAGGATTCTGTCGATTTGCTCCACTGTACTTTCTTTGTGTTTCAATTCGCTCACTTCTTTGTTTTGGACACAGTTGTGTTCTAGTAAACACAACAATGTAAAGACCGTGTTGACAATCCTGTTCTCAGACGATTTACAGTTGCTGATGCAGCAGCGTTGCAAAATAAATTTTCATGCAGAGTGCTCCGAAGTTTCGACGACCAATCGAGTCGTCAGGTGCTGCGAGCGTTAATCGTGTGTGTTCATTCCCTGGTCTCCAGTCTGCGAAACGCTGATGATGTTGGGCCGCTAGTGATAGTTCATTTCGATTCTTGCCGTTCGTAGACTTTTAATGAGCTTTTGATTTTACATGTTACGCTTTCTACGTTACGAGACGAGATGGTCGGCAAATTAGAAAAACAGAACAATCTAGAATAAAAATTTAAAATGGATTTTCAGTTTCTGATTATTCTGTGTCCAGGTCCCTGTTTCGGTACTCATGCTTGATATTCAGAAAAATATCGCCTGTGTACTACATCGAGAAAACTGTTCAAACGTTGTTTACGTATCTAGAGATGAGAAAAACTTTTGCTTCCTGGTTCCGTAAAAATACCAGAAACAAAAATGAAATAATAGTAAACTGTAAAACCTGCAACGAAATTCTGATTCCTCTCGCGTTTTCTGTGTCAGTGAAGCTTGAGGAAGCGGTACACGAGAAGTTGTCACATCTGTTGGCGCAATGTAAATTACGCAGCGCCGTTGCACAGTGCGTTATTTCAAAACTTCTTGACACAGAGGGAACGTGGGCTGCAGTCTGAATCATTCCGCAACACGCTCGCAGCTCTATACATTCCTCTGCAGCAAATATTCACAGCACGAATGGAATAGCGCCGTGCATGCCTGGATTTCGTTCTGGGCAGCACTGACGCACACATAAAGATTCACAACTCGGCGACAGCGAATGCAGCATTGGAACGGAATATTTTCTGCTTCTAGAACACAAACGTGATTTTTTCGTTTTCTCTAAAGCGATAAAAGTCACGGACAAGCAGGTGTTGAATGAAAAGGAGTGAGTTAGGCACTAAATTCGTCATTCCTGTTGAGTAGATTGTTTGTTGCCGAACAACAAGAGAAATTAATGGTAAATTTTAGCAGGAGAAAATTACCGCTCGCACTCCTACTGAAAAGTGGAGAAGCTACACTAGAAGAAGTTATGACTTTCAGTCTTTGAGAAATATGGGTAGGACAAACGAAACGAAGAAATGGAACATAGTGTTAACAAAAAGGCACAGTTGCGAGTACACATGTCGACCTACAATGATGAGCGATGGTTCTAAGTTATTGTTGTCGAAAGAATGTATCACCTGTATATCTAGGATACATTGTTGAGAAACCCGAGAAATGAAAGTAGAAGGCAGTTAAATAACATACTTATTACATGCTGATGACATAGATCGTAACTTGTACAGGTCATCCAGATGAACTGTAAGAAAGCCCTCATTAGCGATATATAGTCTCATAGCTGTTTAACATATATTGGAAACAAATTAACTTTTCAAATGGACCTATTGCAGTTATTATTGCTAATATAGTCTGTTAAGTAAGAGTGTCGGCACTACACACAGATGGAAAAACATATCGCCTTAGTCCTTCTACAATCCGACAGCGGGAACATTTGTCCTTCATGCTACGTCCATAAAGCATTAGTTTAATTTGAATCACTGACTATGATACACAAGAAGAGAAAAGAGTGCAGCTTACGCGTGGCGTTTCGAAGCTGTTTTTCTCTGTAGCCACAACAAAGGTCCGAAAATGGCTCATGTCATGGCATCTAAATATATGGGAAAATCAGAGTCATTTGTACTAAAGTGGGCAATTGGTTAAATACGTGAATGACTTTGACAATGCGATACACTCATCTCTCTTATTGCGTATCTCAGACAAGAATTAAAAGTAAACTAATGTTTTATGGACAGTGCATGAAGGAAAAAGATTCCCTCTATTTGGCTGCGAAAGAACTAAGACGATATCTTTTACCATCTATGTGTGTAATGACGACCACGCTCTTACTTAACAGGCTTTACGCCTACATATCAAAGAGACGTATTCAATGCATCTTGCTTTGTAAAAACGATAAGTAGAGTCCAAGAAATTAGAATAATAATTATAGCTTAGTATTTACCATTAAATCCATCACCTCAGATTCCGAGAATCGGAGGCACTTTTATAATTCAAATTCATAAGTGTGCTTACTTACTTCCTTACTTTTTTCGAATTTGCTTATCGCTCTCGTTATCAAACACTGGTTGAGAATAGTCTGGGTAACCTGCGCTTCGTTTTAAACAAAAGCTAGTTCTTCACGCATCTTGATGTTGACGACATTACTTCTCCCGGACTATGAATCGTACAATAGCGACAAAAAGTTTCGTAAGGATTTGAAATTACGTGTGAAGTCTGTTGAAAGTCCCTAAGCGCTCTGATTGTGAAACTGGATGAATGTAGTCTGGATAACTTGTGCGTTGAGAGTCACGCTGCCTGAAGATACATACACTGTTTCTAACTGTAATACTTGCCTTAGTCTTTTAAACCTTCAACATATTCTTAAAGGGTAGATTATGATACCATTCTACACTTTCAAGTTAGGTCAATAATTGTATGAAATATTAAACATCAAATTTTTGATGCCCCTAGAAGCATTGAATCGTGCACGGGATTAGCTGTTTCGTGATGTCGATATGTTTTGGGATTAAACGAGTTACTCTTTTGTACTGATGTGCGTAATTTCATATTGAAATAAAGAAATACGCAACATTGCACCAGGAGGAAACTGTTTAACAGCAACGTTATAACGGTAAGATGAACGCGTAAAGAAAAGAAACTTTCTGTTGTTTCGAAGGCACAAGGAGGAGCTATAACTGAAAATTTTAGAAGACATTGATTACAGTACACACGAAAATTGGAAAATTGGGTGTAGATGCTACGCTGAACTGAAGAGATTGACGTAGGATATTGTGGCGGATCGTATCAAACCAGGCTGATGTGTTAGCTCATCCAGAAGTAGGACGCTTGTGTCATTGACTGAAACACTGGGTTTATAAGCAACATGACGAATGCGTCGCATACCCGGGAACGTATTTCTGATTACTCAGATGACTGATGACCGAATGTGGGACAACGGAGAATGCCAATGGTATCCTGATAGTCGATTACTATCAAGAATGATAATAATTCAGGGATATGTAAAGTACTGTTATCGGAAAGCTACTCTATAGTATATAAGAAGCGGCCCAAGCGAAATAGACTTTCTGGTAGCTGTAGTTAACAATCCTCAGCTTCAGACGATTTGTAATCCAGTAACACTCGAATAACGTTCAGGTACAATCGGAATATTCCGGAGTCCCACGACCTAGCAGTACCAGGATTTCTCCAATGATTTTTCGAAGTCCACATGGGGCTGATTCACCTCATAATATTCGCTGCATGGAAGTCAGCAACCGTGCGCCGGAGGAGACCACCTCAAAGCGTTCTTCTCGCCCCTATTTCTAGTGCCATTCTATTTACATTATGGATCGAGATTTATAGTTCGTTCAAATTACGTACATATTACACATATCAATTTGAGCGTATTTCCATCATGCAAATTGTTACGTGTTTACATATGTTGTGTGATTTGTATTTTTAATGCAGGCGGATAACTCACTGTTAGTATAAAGCTATTATTTTATCAAGTGTTGTGGAATGGGGTGTGGTCGATGTTATTGGGACTGGGTACTGTTTTTAGGTAATGTTTCGGGCGTTAGAAATTATGGTCTCGTTTCTATGTGCAGATTATTGCCGATTTTCTCGAATTATATGGAGCACGTTGTTGGTTGCGGTGTCTTAATGGACTGGACTTTATCTCGGCTTTACCATGCTGCATAGATTTTCTTATTTCAAATTCACACTCTATATATAAAGGCAATGTCGTGAATGACTCATCATAGCCCAGCCCAAACTACTAAGTACAAAAACTCGAGATCTGGAAGGGGTGTGGATCTTATCCGGATCGTTGAAGAAGGGCTTATTATAAATTCCATTCCTAAGGTCCTGAAAAAGGAGATGAAAGACTTTTTGAAAAAATGTCCGTATTAAGGCAATTCGAAGCTAGAATTACGAAAATTGGTATTTGGTTTCTGAGTCGGAAATAAAAATATGCGTGTTGCAGCATTTTTGGAAAATCAGCCTCTAAAGGGTAAAGCAACGGGCGAGAATTTTCTTCAGAAGAAATCGTTATCAAAGAACTATTAAAGCATTTTTAAAGCTGCATCTGTGAAAACTGGTATTTGATTTCTTGGTTGGAAATAAAAAAATAGGTGTTTCATTGTTTTTGGAAATTCAACCCCCTAAGGGAGCGAAATAAAGGATTAAAAGTTTACGATATATTTCGTTATGAAAGCATTTTCAAGGCTAAATCTATACTAATTTGTATTTGCCTTCTCTGTTAGAAATTAGAATGATGCGTGTTTCACTGGTTTTGGAAATCTGACCCCACAAGGGGTGAAATAGGGGATGAAAATTTTCAAGGAAATATTTCGTTACATAAAAAAGTTTAAAGCTAAACCTATGAAAACTGGTATTTCACGTCTTGGTTAGATATAAAGAAATATATGTTAGCGGATGAAAGTTTCTATGGAATATCACTACAAGAAAGCCAAAGGCTTGGTCAACAAAAACCTTGGCTCCAGCTACCAGAATCGCTTTTTGATCAGAAGTACTTCCGGGAAAAACATGTTTCTATGCCCTTAATTAGTGTTAAACGTTTCGAAGGCGTTGCAATTTATGAACAACGTGAAAATTCGATTAAAGAAAAAATTGTCTGTGCAGATCATACTCTCTAGGCGAGCGAAGCAGAGGGCGCTAAGTCAGCGTGGAATAATAGTAATAACAAAAAATGTAACTCTTTTGTACCAGACTAGCGTTATGTGTTATTTTTACTCTTCTTTTGAGTCTTTGCTCAACCCTGTATCTTTAATCAAAACTTAGTCATTTACTTAAATTATGGTAGTATGTAAATTTTTATCCTTCTGTAACGCCTAAACTAAATGCGATACGAGGTTCAGCTTAGGTAAATTTCTTTCCTTTGCTTTAATTGGATAGCTCTTTTTGCGTCGTGCTTCATGCGCTTTCTATATTGATTGTAGTTTTGTATATTCTGTTAAGCTGTTCTCATACGGAGTGGGTTAGCTAACATTGACATGAAGCTGTACGAGTTTTGTGACGACAGCTCCTGTTATTTTATTTTGAGGAGCCAATGTCTAGGGTCAAACACAAAATAGTTGTGTGATATTTCGGCATGGTGTTACGAAAGGTTGAATCAATAAGAGACAAGAAAGCTGACTGAGTTTTATAATTGACACGTTATGAATATATCCTGTTTCTAAGCAACAGGTAATTGAGGAGCTCTCGGAAACGCATCATCATTGGTGGTATAAAAGTACACCGTTTTAAGGCAATGGCACAGTGACGATTTATAGAAAGGGCATCGTTCTTTGTCGAATTCGTTACACACTGACAACTGTTAGGGGATACTTCCTAATATCGTGTCGGACCACCTTAGCAGCTTAGTGGCATGGACTCAGCAAGTGGTTGGAAGTCCTCTACAGAAATACGGAGCCGTGCTGCCTCTACAGCCGTCCATAAGTGCGAAGGTGTAGTCGGTGCAGGATTTTGTGCAAGACTGACCTCTCAATTATGCCCCATAAATGTTCTACGGGATTCATGTCGGGCAGTCTGGGTGGCTAAATCATTCGTTCGAACAGTCCAGAATGTTCTTCAAAGAAATAGCGAACAATTGTGGCACAGTGATATGATGCATCGTCATCCATAATAATTCCATCATTGTATGGATATACGAAGTCTATGAGTAGCTGCAAAATGTTTTCAAGTAGACGAACATAACCATTTCCAGTCATTGATCGGTTCAGTTGAAGTAATGGACCTATGCAAACACAGCCCAAGCCATTATGAACCCATCAACAGCTTGCATAGTACCTTGTTGACAACTTGGTTCCACGGCTTCCTGGGTCTGCGCCAACCTCGAACCCTACCATCTGCTCTTACCAAATGAAATCGGCACTCGTTTGACCAGGCTTCGGTTTTTCTGTTATCTAGGATCCAGCCGATATGATCATGAGCAGGAGAAGCGTTGCATGCGATATGCTATTAGAAAAGGCACTCGCGCTGGCCATAGCCTGTTGCCATAGCCCGTTAATGGCAAATTCGCCGCGTTGTCCCAACGGGTAAGTTCGTCGTCGCTTGTTTGTTAGCACTGACAACTCTGTGTAAACGCCGCTGTCCTCGGTCATTAAGTGAAGGTCGTCGGCCACTGTGTTTTCCGTGGTGAGAGATAATGTCTGAAATTTGGTATTCTTGGCACGCTCTTGATACTATGGAATGTCTCATGAATCTAGTTTCAACTTCCATTCCGCGTTTAGTGTCTGTTAATTGCCGTCGACCATAACTATGTCGGAAACCTTATATCTTGAAATGCCCGAGTACAAATGATAGTTCCGCCAATGCACGGCTTTTTTATACCTTGTGTACGCAATACTACTGCCATCTATGTATGTGCATATCACTATCTTATGAATTTTCTCACCTCAGTGTAATCAAAGACTAGTTGATAGCAAGGACGTGATTAAAGCCTTCAGGACATCGTAACATAAAATAGATAATCATTGGGTGCAGAAGTTCAATGTAATGTAGTTGGTAGAACTGTCGAGCTACGAAACAACGTTTAGAGGGTTGACGTATTTCTGTGTCCAAATATTTTTTGTCTTCAAGTTTACTATAAGATTGTGGGACCTTTTTTTATTAAATATATGTGCACTCTCTCTCTCAGGAGTGTGTCTGCTCGATTCTTTGAGGTTTATATAAGGTGATGTCTTTACTGATTGTCTTATAACATGTTCGCGGGTATTCAATTCTCAACATGACTGCCTAGTGGATAAGGAGAAACGTGCGCTATAACAGAGATAATGTAGGCATTCTAGACGCGTCCATTTTAGTAAATAAAATGTGGGGTTTGCCAGCCAAATGAAGTCGACAACTGCTGCCAGAGGGCGCTACTATCGCATATCGCTTTAACTAGCACGTCCCACGTGACGCGGGTTCTGTCTCGTTAAGACTGGACTTCCAGTCCCCTTCAGTGTTAGCTGCCTTGTCCCGTGTGAGCACGGTTTTAGACAGGCGCTTCCTTTCACGCCGGACACAAAGAAACGCGCAACGAATCGCTCGGTTACGGCCAAACTTATCCATCTCCTAGGCGTCTTCCTTGACAAACACGTGTCTCCTGCAAGGTGGAACTGTAAGCTGTCTCCTTGGAGGCAGTCGCACCCCTTCAGAACTCAGAACTAAGTTTGTATGCGTGATATTACTGAGTGCCCAAAGGGCATACCATCATTAAGTTTATGCATAAACTCCTATGAAGTGAAATGAAATGATCATGTGGGATTAATGACCGGGAGTCCCCCCCTGAAGAACTTCGGCCGCCGAGTTGCAAGTCTTTTCAGGTGACGCCACAATGGGCAATTTGCGTGTCGATGATTACGAAATGATGATAACAACACAATACCCAGTCCCTGAGAGGAGAAAATCTCCGACCCGGCTGGAAATCGAACCCGCCCCCCACCACACGTCAGTCAGAGGCGCTGTCCGCTCAGCTAAGGGGGCTGACACAAACTCCGATACGGCAAGGTCATTAGAATATCCCAGTGTTGCAGTGCGAGAAAAGATATCGGAGGAAGTAAAACATTCTCTGGTTTCTTGCCTTACCAGAGCGCAGTGTGTCCACGATGTTCGGAAGACAATCAAAGATGGAAGTAAAGAACATGTCTTACGAAACTCTTCAGGCACACTGCGGGTTGATGCAGCAGGAAATCCACGATGATTTTATTGCCCTGATTCATGATGAGAACCTTTATTAGCATATCGGAGAAGTCAGTCTGTCCAGAAAACATTGCAATAAATACTGCAAATGTATATTTCAGTAGACGGCGGGAATTTCAAACACTTCACTACATAAACAAAATGTTACTTTTTATGATTACTGTTTAGTGATTTCGTATTTTATTGCTGTTGACGATGTTGTAGTAATTAAAATGCTGAAGACTATATGTATAAGTAACGTACCTAGTGGAGAGGGACTGAATCGAATCGCCGAGAAAGTAAATTAATGGCACAAGTTCTGTAAATGTATTATTATAATTTATATTTGATGATGAATCGCAGTTTCAAATACTGAAATTTATTCCTGAAATAACTTCGCTGCAATTGGTATAGATATAGTAGCTAACGCGACATATGAAAATTTGTGCTGGAGTGGGACTCGAACCTGGTTTTCCTCTTACGGAGAGTGGTCGCCTTACACCTTAGGCTACCCGATCACGCTCCTAGGGGCCGACGGAAACTTACCTATGACATGAGTCTATCTGTTTCTTCTCACATTTTTAATTCATTACCCACACTCGTACATCTCGTAATTCCCGTGCATGTTTTTAATGTGAAAACAACGAGACGGATTCCTGTTATATATATAGAATGAGTCACGTAAGACATAACACATCTTTTATTTCGTGAACGGTTACACATATCGAAGCGCAAATGTGTTTGTTTAGTTAATTTCTTTAGCGCTAGTATCAACCGAGATATTGAAGTAACAACTTTTTTTAATGGAACGGTATACTTTTTATAGCTGATTTAGATAATTCTTGAGAAAAAAATTACAGTGATATAGCGTCTGATAATGTTGACGTTGGAACCTGTAGCAAGAACCTCGAGAAATGTTTTAGAATGGCATTTACGGTGCCGACACTGCCAAGCAGACGTCTCGGACCAGGCTGCGTAGTTGTATAGCGAAACGTAGGCCTGCACTATGATGATAAAGCCTGATTTCCCCTTGAACCAACTTACGACCTAGATCACTGCTCACCTACGAATGTTAAATATGGAAATACGACGTACGCTAGAATCCAACGTATCACGAAGAAATTAGGAAAACTATTTCGCAATTGTGTATCTTGCCATATTTACGTGAGCTGAAATAGAGAAATCAACTGTTCAATCTTCAAAAATAAAGAGGTCTTATACTTCAAAAAGCAACTACTGTATTAAATATCTAAATGTTAAAAGGAAGATTTGACCTCTCTTCTCCTGTACGTGGCTGGATGCTACTTAGAGATAAAGTATGTGGTGTCGAACAGTTGCCTCTTCCTACACTGCTCTAAATTATGTCATGAGCGATATATTCGTTCAACTAAATATTTTATTAAAATACTTTGGTTATCACTTGTACAACGCAATATTCTTATTAACGAAACGTCGTTTCATGCTGAACGTAAGTGCGTAATGGCAGTGTTTCCGTCTACGTGCAATATGCGCTGTCGACTTATTTGATATTGCAGTGCAATTTTGTGCACACGTAAATGAAATAAACAATTTACTAACAATGAAAGGTAACCACCCAATCACATAACATAAATTTTGTCTTCCAAAAAAATGACTTTATATTTTATTTAAGCATGTGTTCAAACTCTTAATCATGGACTGAAAGGCACATTTGCAATCGCCGTCGAGAGAATGATGAACAGATGTAGTTACAGTGGATGATGTGGTAGAGTAGATGATATGGTACAGCGATTCGACGACACATATCACTGGCGTAGTTGGGTCTTCGTCATATACTGCTTCTTTGAGTGCTCCCCAAAGAAAACAATCATGAGGAGTCAAATCGCAAGATCTCGCGGGCTATTTGAAAACAGAATTTTGTCCTAACCAACGCCCAGGAAAGTTCTCATTCAGAATTTGCCATGTAGGAGCCATCTACACTGTCGAATGTCCAGTGGTACCTCCTCTAGAAAAACCGGCAGAATGTTCGTCAGAACGTGTGCGTACGAATGTCCATCTAGAAAGCCTGAGAAGAAAGTAGGGTCCCACAGAGTAGTTTCCTGTGGTGCCGCACCATACGTTTCCGCTCCACGGCCGTTGATGTTGCACCTGCGAATTTTCGGCTGTCCAGTAGTGCATGTTATGTAATTCTTTTTAGCGTGATTAGTAAACGTTGCTTCATCGGTAAAGAGCACGCGTTGGGAAAACGTAGGGTCGTCTCTCTGTTCTTTGTCACTTGTAGTCTTTTTTCTTGTCCTCTTTTTGACGTTCAAGCAGCCTGTCCGCACTAGCGTCTTAATAATTCGTGCAATTTCCCGGCGCGTCGGATACTGGCGATCCAGATAGATACCCCTTAAACGGCTGTAATGTTTTTAAATCAGTTCTTTTACATTCACCGTATAAATGTAGTATATTGAACTTCTCCTCGTTTGCGTACAAGTCTGCACGCAACGAATGCTGTATCAAAAATGAGTGGCCTGCAACGCAGACAAGTAAACAGGCAAATGTGTTGACATTCTGACACAGCGTAGTACGAGAGTTCTGCTTGGCGGTATTTGCACTACCACATACAGACGAACTAGAAAATTAAAACAAACAGAAGTTAAAGGTATATAATTAACAATAGAACTCTGCAAGTGCCGACTCCGGCCACCATGCTCTCAAATTCTAGGATATTTGTGGAATTGTTTTGCGAAAAGTTTCAAAGTCGACATTAACAAACATTTTATCACTGTAATTGTCTGCTCAAGAGCTACTGAACACACACACACACACACACACACACACACACACACACACACACACACATATATATATATATATATATATATATATATATATATATATATATATATATATACGAAAACTATAAAAATATACGGTTCCCCATTTAGAAAAACCTACTTCCTTCAACATGTCCGCTGATACAAACTCTAAAAACATCAACCAAAGAAAAAAATTCGTGCCCTCGACGCTCTTTGCCGATAACCGCAATTCTATCTGTGTAAGCGCTCACTACATAAATGGGGGTGTTACACACATAAAGAGAAGTCATAGAATATCGTGGCAACGATAGTCTGTGACTTGTCGTTGTCTTCATTCTAAAAATATACACGACACGACCGAGTATGAGTTGTCAATTAATGGTCTGTGAGAAGATATAAGTAGAAAGGTGCGTGACGTGTGGAAGTTTGGGTCGGTCCGGGGAGCGTGCTTGGAAAATCTAAGTAGTACCATGCTGAAGATTTGGACCCATCATCGACACAGTATCATCGGTCTCCTCATTGATGAACTTGCGCCTCTGTCCTGCCTGGTCTCTGTTGCACTTACTCAGGTCGCGCCTTCCACATCAAAACATTTTTCCTCGATTATATTTATGTGCACACGAATTTCCGCTGTACGAGGACACCTACGGTGCGTGATGTGTACGGCCTGTTGATGACGAATCACCCCGTAAATGTGGTTGAGAGACACCACCCAGGAGCGGCGTCAGCTGCGGTGTGGCGAGCGATTCACTAAACATGTTTTGCGACGGAGATTCACGCCTCTTGACACCTAGGGGTTAACGAAACCTTTCGACAAAGCGTCGAATGCAAGAGATTGCTCAGGCCGAATCCCCAGTGTGCATCTGGTGTCGTGCGACCGACATGGATGAACGTCACCTGGAATGTGGTCCTTCAGCGGATGTGTGGCTTCTAATTCGAAAAATACTGCCTTCTATCCCCGGGTGCAACCGTGGTCAGAGCCCGGAATTCTCCTTCAGCTGATTGAGATCTACTTAGTCCAATGAAAGACACATGTCATGAACTGGATCAAACGACGTATTGTGTAGTACCTTTTCCGGGATCGTCTCAAAAATGTGCTTGACTTTTGAACTTATATACAGGCACGACACGATGAACCGCAGTACTCTTCCAGATTTCGTCAGATTTTTGTTAATTACTTAAACAGTGTAATTATGGATCCCCTCCACATTAGGGCTGTACCCGGTATGGGAGCATCTACCAACGGAACACTAAACAAGAATGTACTCCGAGAAGACATACCCGGATCCCCGCTGTGGAGAGCTGGGACCGTATAGCGTTTATTTTCTCAAGTTTCGAGTTGTCATCGCTTTTATAATGTATTACCGGAAAGGTGTCCTCAATTTGGTTGTTTTCCGTTTTATACTGCTTTATAATAAAATCCATCGCTGTCACGCAGGTTTCATTTCGTATTGTAATTTTATTTTGTTGTTAATTGTTGGGAACATGTGGATTCACTGGCTTAAAAAATGGTTGTCATCGCAAGAGGAAGAACTACAGTAAATTTTTTCTTCATCATTTTCCATCTTGTCATTAGTACGAAATTTTTGTATTTGTACATTTGGTCGAATAAAAAAGAAGATGGTTAGGGCAACCAACTTAAAAAGAAGAAAAGTTGTAAAGATACTGCCTCCGATAAACCGGAAATCCGTTTTCGAGTCCCTGTCCGGCAAAAACATTCACATGTCGCTTTAGGTAGTGCACCTATTCCTATTGCAGTTAAGTCGAATGTCATGAATAAATTTAGATTATTATGATGTTTACTCTGGCCAGCGTTGCTGTTGTTAATTTCATATGTTAGTTTCTTTTTTCTTTTTTTTTTGTTTTTGCTTGTATCATGATGTCATTTGAGTATCTGACACCACGTCAGTTCTTTGTGGCTATGTGACGTATATGCCTATGACTTATTGTGGTCAGTTTCGGATATCATTGCAAAATATTTTATATTACCATAGATAAAAAATGCTTCCAGATAGAAAAAAACCATAAAGTTCAAGCATTTTTTTCTCATCCAGATTCAAGACAAAAGTTTATCTAGCAAAATGACCGTCCCCGATAGCTGAACGGTCATCGCGACAGATAGTCAATCCTAAGAGCCCGGGTTCGATTCCCGGCTGGGTCGGAGATTTTCTCCGCTCAGGGACTGGGTGTTGTGTTGTCCTAATAATCATCATTTCACCCTCATCGACGCGCAATTCGCCGAAGTGGCGTCGAATCGAAAGACTTGCACCCGGAGAACGGTCCACCCGACGGCAGTCACACGACAGTTACATCTAGAAAAATGAGATTGAGTGCATTTTGAAAACACATGTACGAAAACGAGGGGCTGACAACACTGTCACATCGTGCAGTGCATCGAAGTGTCCAGAGGAACGCGTATCACCTCGCACTACCACACCAGCCTACGGCATCCATCAACCTGCATGTGTGTGTCTAATAACGGCGCAGTGCACAAACATAGCTGGTCCTATCAAGGTCATGTAGGGCGGCTTCCCGATAGAGTACACAAACGATGAATACGTATACATTGTTTTGGTGCCGTATGCATCCGATAACCAAGCTGCTGCTGCTGCTGCTGCTGCTTGCGCGGACGCTACGTGGTACCTTCAAAGGTGCCATCCTGGTAAGGATCTTTTTCGTCGCCTGTTGATCTTCCCACAAATAACGTACAGAGGTCGTCCAAGGACTATACGTACGCTAGAAACAAAGGACGCGAGTCTTGAAACTGCTCACCACTCACCTCGGCAAAGTACGCGAATATTACAAGATGGTTCCAGATATCTCAGAGTTGAAGAGATGCACGATGAAGAACTGTATCCATATCGTTACACGTTAATTCAGCACCAGCGCCCAGAAGACTGCATTCGACGAGCACAGTTTTGTGAATGGTTTTTGCATCAAGTGGACGATAGCGAACATTTTATAAATAACGTGATGTATACTGACGAAACTAGGAATCTGCTTGTTCCGTCTGGTCACCAGTCTTGTGATGTGTGGTGAGTGTGTAGTTGCTTTACGCCCTCATCTGTGTTTCTGGTCTTGATCCTGGTCTTAACAATTTGATCAACATGTATCTCCAGCGGAAGGGGTTTTTCTGTTGGTATTCTCCTCGAGCCGATGTCATGCCGCAGGATATGTTTGGTTGTATCCATTGCGTTGATCGCTTCCCTCAGCCACTTCCACGCTCTTTCTTTCCACTTATACCTTCCGTATTGATAGCTTCATATTCTTAACTCATCAATACGTAAAACTAACCTTATTTGGGCAAATGTACGTTGGCATAGTTTCTGTTTCAGTTGCCTAGCTATGTTGTAGTCCAAAGGCTCTACATTACAACGTCGTCTTTGTACTTTGTCGTCCTATTTTACCTACTATGCACTCGATTCGACTTCAAAGGAGACAGAGAGCTTGCGTGTCGACTCTAATTACGAAGCCATTTGTCGCGTCATGCAACAGCGCAGCATAAGGCACATGTTCTTGTCTACATCTACATCTACAACTACGTCTACATACATATTCCGTAGGCCATTATGTGGTGCGTGGCAGAAAATACCTTGTACCACTACTAGTTATTCCTTTTTGTGTTCCACTCGCTAATGCAACGAGGGGAAAACTACTGTCTATACGATTTTTTCTTTTATACTTCTTCGTCACTGTTGGAGCCGGAGATTACGACCTGGTCGGCCCAGATATGTTCTCCTTCAATGCCTACGTGCTCACTGTCATGCTCATGTGCCATACCAGTGAATTCACGTGTGTTTATATTCAGTGCGTGCTATCTGCCTGTCATATAGTTGTCTGAATGTCTCAATCTCCTGCCCCCTGCCTTTTTGCAGTCCCTTCTTCGCCGTTTTACACGGTATGCATCCTACTCTTTCAGATTCCATACAGTAAAACATTGGTGGCTATACTGCTACATTACTTTGCAGTGTGATATAGGTCAATATATACTCACTCCCTCTGGAGGAGAATGTACTGAATTCGAGGACTGACTACAGTGATATTGTTTACAACCTATTTGGCCCTTGGCCCTGTCTTGAGTCTTAACGTGACCTCTCTCGTAATCTCCTCTTTATCTATGTCGTCATTTAGGTGGATTTAATTATCGCCTCGAGTGGAAACTACGTAATATCTTTTCATTTATTTACAGGTACATGTCGGCTGCCCTCGTAGACACTGAAACCGTGCGCCACCATACCGCAGTAGTTGTCTGAGTCGCCAGAACAAAGTGGCACAAATCATTAAGAAATTAGTGTCTTGTATGGTGATTCGTTTTATGCATTTGGAGGGGAACAACGCTATAACAATTCACTAGTTGTCAGGCTGCAGCACGTAGAGTGTTGCGATGGAGTGACACTTCTGGTTTTATGTATTTGACATAAAAGAATGTGATGAACAGGGTATGTAATACATGACATAGCAAAAGGAAATAATGTTATTGCACTGTAAATCTGATTATGTTAATGTGAGTTATAGAATGCTTTACTTACTACTTATGAATGACGAATTCTACAGACATGTGAATCTCTTTCACGTTGGTTTATTCCAGATGTTTGGCAATGGCTCACGGCCGAAATTAGCTAATAGCACGATTTTAATAAAGCACTTTACAGCCTAGAAAGGTCAATGAATTCTTTTGTTAAACACTTTGAGGCTGTGGATTCCCACGGAAGGAAAACCTTCACGAAAGCAAAAAGAAAGATCAGAACCAACAGTGCTCTGTCACTATTGGTTAGGTGGAACAAACGCTTCCAGTATGATCAAAAAAAGTCTGAATGACAAATAATGAAGTGGAAGACAATCTCCTATGAAGAACCAGAAACTTGGAGAAGGCCTTGGTCATCTAAGATTGGTGTATTACAATCGAGAAGATAACGTAAATACATGGGAGAGTCATATATCAGTTTTCAACACCTAGTACCATGAGCACGAGAAAGGGTGTATCACTATGTCTGGGAAATAAAGGAGCAAAAAAAAAAAAAAAAAAAAAAAAAAACAGTGGAAACATATGGATTCAAAGAACAGAAACAGATAAAAGATCAAAACGTCAACAAGCAAGTTATTTATTTTTCGGAGTGCCATGCTGTGGAGCTAAAGACTATGGTCGTAAAGGCTCAAAAGGGGAAAACTGTTACAGGAGCATACTACCTAAATCTCCTGATGAGATTTTGACAGATTGTCGAGGGAAAGCATCAGGGGAAGCTTCACGAAGTAGTTTTTGCTCCACGACAGTGCCCCAGCTCATCCCTCACTGGATATAGATCTGCTGCGGTGCCTTGTCGAACAGCAAGGTCGATTTTTCCCGCCTCCAGAGATTTCATATCATGTGTTGACACTCATACCACGAGAGGACGGGTGGTACAGGTCATGTGATGGACTCGAGCGCCGCTGCGGCCGAGCTGGGAATAGGCATGGGCCGTGGTGGGTTGTCGGCTAGAGATACAGTAACGAGCATCATCTCCCAGAAGAGAATTCCGTGTCTGTGATCAGTGCCTGCAACGCGTCGTAGAGTCAGTTCCAGGCGCGGATGGGTATGGCAACGTCTGAGGCTAGCAGATCGGGATGTGCTTATAGATAGGTGGATGGTGGCGTAGTCAGTTACTTTGGCGACACGGAAGGAGATAGTTCTGGCTCGAGCCAAGTCGATGGCCTGAAGGAGCGGGACGATACCGGACGAGGCGACCGTCAGCAGGGGCGGGGCTGCTGTGTGAACAACAGACTGATTGAGCGGTTGCCGCCTTTCCCGTCAGACGCAAAGCATTGGGGAACAGGCGAGGGAACGGCTGCTGCAGATCATAAGGACTACAGCCAAGGCCTACAGCCTGAGTGATTTTGCAGTTAATGGTGGCATCTGGGGGCCTTGTGTTTGAGGTGGTGCACTGTGTTCTGTAAGAAAATCCACTAAGGGTAGCAAATTGTAAATAACTTTACCCGCGGCAGTATGGGAGAGCTGAGTAACAGCTTGTTTTTGTTTAACGCACGCGGGGCTGCAACTGTGTTTATTGTGTGCAAGAGCAAGCCTAAATATGTCAGTACGCGCCATTGGCGTGATTAAGCAGAGTTAAATAAAAGTTAATTATTTTCTTAGCAACGATTGTGAATCAGTTGTTTGTGCAGCTGCTTTAAGAATTGATTCCATATGAAATTCCTGTGAGTGAACCAGTGATTCTCTCACATGCATTAACATTTAGAGTTGATTACCCTATCTGAATGAATTTTCGTTTACTGGGTGTCTCAGGAGAAATGATGTGTCTAGGATATGACAGGTACAATGAATCGATCAAAAAGTCTAGTAAACATGGGCTCCAAAATGTATACATGGAGACCTAGCAGCACTTGTTCATCCTCGCTAACGTGAAACACACTGTTCTACTGAACAAGTTCTCAGAGCACCTGGGGTATGCATTTTACAGCCCATGTATACTGGACCAATTTTTCTCCTCTTTGTCCCTACCGCCTACTACGGAAATTTGGGAAGCAAAATGCTGGCAGTAGAAGAAATTTGTTTCACAGTATCGAAGATGAAGAAGTGCTCATAACTCCTAAGGTATACATTTATAGACAATGTTTGATAGACTCTGGCTTCGAATGAACATTGCTGTCCTGTCCTTGAATAATGACCATTCCTCCTGGGACACTCCATATGTAATCGGTTAACTATTCATTTAAGCCTTACCGTGGGTAGCCGGTCGGTGTGGCCGAGCGGTTCTAGGCGCTTCAGTCTGGAACCGCGTGACCGCTACGGTCGCAGTTTCGAATCCTGCCTCGGGCATGGATGTGTGTGATGTCCTTAGGTTAGTTAGGTTTAAGTAGTTCTAAGTTCTAGGGGGCTGATGACCACAGATGTTAAGTCCCATAGTGCTCAGAGCCATTTTTTTTTCTACCGTGGGTAGCTTCATAGTGTTATAGGCAGACGGTGACGTAGTTGTCGAATAACGGTAGTAGTATTAGAGCTATGTGTGGTTAGAAGCTGTACCTCTGACCCTAAAAAATTTAAGTATTACATGGCTTCGTAAGTTTTTCATTTGTCATGTAGGCTTCGAAGAGGGCAGACCGCCTGATGTTTTAAACTATTGTGATGTTGCCCTTTGTAGGGCCAGAGTGAATTGGTTTTATACTGGAACTTGCTCTTTTGTTGTAAGCGAACATTCTGCGTTTAAATTTTCTAACCTTATGTAAGTTCTTCCAGGCAACAGAGAATTATGTTTTTCTGCTGTGAGTGGTTTCTGTTTTGTCAGTACAAAATATCGATGATAAATAAATGATAGTTAAATTGAGTCCCACTCTGCACAACGTCCAGCTCGAACTCCGCTCTACCTCAGTTTTATGCTATATTGCTTCTTTGGGACATCAAACTTTGTCTTATGTACCGTATTCTCCTGACATAACACTCATTGATCCCTTTCTCGTTCCTGAGACGAAGAAACCTTTTCCAAAATGACACTGGTGGAAAATGTTCTGAACAGGCAAACGGAAGACGTCTGAAGAAAAGTCATTCATCGCTGAAAAGCTATGTAGACAAGAACTAATACCATCACCAAGTTTCGCAGACGCTGCTCGATTTTTTTGATGTGATAATTAAAGTTTTATGAGTATCCCTCACAGTTTCATGGCCCAGACCCTGAGAATATACTTAGTTTGTCAGGCTTTAACGATAGCCCGTTTCCATTGAAACAACTGCTCATATTTTGAAATATTTCGTTAGATGCCCTTTCATGTAAATTACACTAGCTTTCATTTCTTCGTACGTATCTTCTGCTAAAGCTTATACCATTAAGACTGAGACTGCAGAGGAGAGTTTTGCTGTAGCCAACGACTGAGATATCGCGACTGTTTACTTGTTCCGACAACGGTCAGTACCACAAAGTTGCAGCAGGCAGCGAGCACTCTGCAATAGACTGGAAACAAGACCTTCTTCGCATGTCACGTGATGCGTCCCCAAGGTCTCTATAGAGAGATAAAGCTGTCAGTACAGTGACGATAAGCCAGTGTCGTATTCAATCTACATTATTGCAACACTGTTGCTGCCTACCTCCTGTTAACTACCTAAAATGCGGGCTTGGGGAACGTTTTGTCTTTCACAGTGCTAGATTTCTGACAGCAGTACCACAGACGTAGACTTTATTCATAGCGTTCCTTCTCTGCCAGCTACAAAACGTTGTGCTTTGTGCGCCAAGCTGCTAACGTGTACCAAACTTTTACTAATGTTTATTTTCCAATAAAGGAAATGGAAGCACTGTTACAGCACGTTTTCTTTTTAATTTGGCTTTGGTTCTGGAACGGTGACAACTAGGTCAGGGACAGGACTTGATACTGAAGCTGTCATTAATTCAGCGCCTACGACAGCCGCCGCACTTTCGGCAGCTCGTGAGCTGCCGAGTTACCGGCAGAGCCTCTCAGGCTAATGAGAGGCGTCGCGTGTCGCGGGCGGCCTAACAGCGCAGTGGCAGGCGCCGCATAGGCAGCCCGCGTCGCATGGCCAGTACCGTAATGTATTGGCCGGCAGCTGCTGGCGACGCGTCAAAGGCCCGCATGAAGGGACTGCGGCGCCGCGAGTAATCATGCCGGCGACCAGAGGCGCATTCAGCCGATACTCTAGCAAAGCGAATCCTCCGTCTCTGAGCGGGCGGCAGCGTGGTCATTACACTGTGCGAGCCAAACCAAATGCGACAGGAAATCGAAACATTATCAATCTTCCTCTTCTCTGCTTTCCGTATTAGCCAAATTCTCTGTGACGTATTACGATTCCCATCTTTTTCCCGGTCTACCAGTATCTCTGCTTCATTTCAGTTTAAAGTCTTTATCTGACGTAGTAGTCTCTGTAGATGCATATTTTGTCTATAATTATTCCTTTTCTTTTTTATTTAATATAATTTTGTACACATTCCCCCAAATTTTCTACTGATCGAACATCGTCTTCTCATATTTTAGTATTCTTTTACATCCCTTCCCTTATTTAACAAATCGCATTACTACGCATTGCATCTAGATTTTTCTTCTTTTTTTATTCAATATAAACGTTTAGTTCCACATAATAGGGTTGATAATGTAAGTGTTCAATAAAATTTCAGTCATGTTTTTTTCCGTGTTTCCGTTCAGTTAATTCTTAGACAGATATTTACAAATATATTCAACATAATCTGCGTATGTTCTTCGTATTCATACCACATTTTAAATCCAAGATTTTCAAAACATTTTATCTGTTCTATTGTTTTTCACCAACTACTTATTTCTCACTGAATATTTTACGCAAAATGACAATGACTTAGAATTACTAGAAGATATTTTCATGTTATATTATGTATTTAGTTCATATCTTCCTTTCTGTAAATTGTCTTCTTGGGAAAAAATCTGTGTCACCAGCATAGGGGATTGACCTCAGCTTTACCGAATTGCTTAGATGCATTCCAAAGTCTGTCCTAAAATTCTATCTGCAAAATGCATCGTAGATGTAAATCCTGAGTAGCATTGGGGATAAACTAGTCTTACCTCACCCCTTTATCTACCTGTATCAGTTCTCTGTATAGTGATATTTTATTATAAGTATTACAATTATATTATTGCCATTTCTTTAGACAATCTTTTGATAGCTGATATATGCTCTAAAAAGTAACATATGTGCTCCATTATTCTCCACACGTTTTCTACAACCAGTTATCAAAATCTTTCTCAAAACCTATAAAAGCAGTATCTGTCTATTTGTTAAACTCTCTGTGATTTTCAATAAGCCGTCGTAAAATAAAAATTGATGTCTATGATCGCTGTCTAACTCGACCTGCCTTTCCACTAGTAAAAAATCTGCTCTTGTTTTCAGTATTACGTTTAAACTTTTTGCATTGATTCAAATAAGCTTATCCCAGTGTAATTTTCTCAAATGTTCCGTTCTTCTTTCTTGTGTATCGATTTTACTTCTTCTTTCTGCGAGTTTCTGGTACATCTACAATGAGGTGACAAAAGTCATGGGATAGCGATATGCATATGTACAGATGGCGGTAGTGACGGCTACACAAGGTATAAAAGGCAGTGCATTGGCGAAACTGACATTTAGACTCAGGTGATTCATGTGAAAATGTTTCCGATGTGATTACAGCAGCATCACGAGAATTAACAGACTCTGAGCGCGGAAAGGCAGTTTGAGCTAGACGCATGAGACATTTCATTTCAGAAATCGTTAGGGAATTCACTATTCAGAGATCCAAAGTGTCAAGACTGTGCCGAGAATACCAAATTTCAGGCATTACTTCTCATCACAGACAATGCACTGGCTGACAGCCTTCACTTAACGACCGAGTGCAGCGGCTTTTGCGAAGAGTTGTCAGTTCTGACAGACAAGCAACACTACGTGAAATAAACGCAGAAATAAATCGGCAGGTACAACAAACGGATCCATCAGGACAGTGCACCGAAATTTGGCGTTAATGAGCTATGGCAGCAGAAGACTGAGGCGAGTGCTTTTACTAACAGCACGATATGGCCTGCAGGCAATCCTCGTAGGCTCGTGACCATGTTGGTTGGACTCTAGATGACTGGAGAACTGTGGTCTGGTCACATGAGTCCCAATTTCGTTTGGTAAGAGCTAATGGTAAGGTTCGAGTGTGTCGCAGACACCACGAGGCTGTAGACCCAAACTGTCAACAAGGCACTGTGCATGCTGGTGGTGGCTCCGTAATGGTGTGAGCTGTGTTAACATGGAATGGACAGATTCCTGGCTTCGTTCGACCACTTGGAGACCACTTGCAGCCATTCATTCATGGACCTCATGTTACAAACAGCAATGGTAATTTTATGGATGACAGTGCACTATGTCACCAGCAATATTGTTTGCGATTGGTGTGAAGAACGTTCTGAATCATTCTGTGGTATATTTTGGCTATCCAGACCGTCCGAAATGTATCCTGTCGGTTTATGGGATATAATGGAGAGGTCAGTCCGCGCTCAAAATTCTGCACCGGCAACTCATCCGCAATTATGGACAGCCATAGAGGCAGCACGGCTGAATATTTCTGCAGGGGACTTCCAACGACTTGTTGAGTCGATGTCACGTCGAGCTACTGCGCTACACTGAGCAAAAGGAGGTCTGAAACCATATTAGGAGGTATCCCATGACTTTTGTCACCTCAGGGCATGTGTCCAGAGATTTTATTTGAAATGACACTTTCCTCAAGAAGATGAATTTCACCCTATCCCAAAGGTTCTAGTCTCTATCTTCAAAAAGACAGTCCAATATTCCACCTTGACTGGATCTTAATGACAGACAAGGTGGAAAACTGAAATGTCTTGTAATAAATTTGCGACTGTTGCATCCGGTAACAAAAACTTATTTCTTAAGACACGTGGTAGTAATGTTATATTGCAATTATATAGCTTCCTGAGAATCGATAAATGCCCTCTCTGGCATTTCCAGCGTCTTCGGACTTTTCTGAATTTTCCCTTGAACTGCATGTTCTACAGAAATAGCCATATCTTACCAACGTATTTCATCTACGAAAGTATTCAGTTTTTTAGTTGCTTTCTTCTTTACGTCTTGTGCTACAGAAACTTGGGCAATAATTTTACCAGTCTTATTGTTTCGGTCGGTGGAATATATGCTCACTTGTATCGAGCAGAGGTTTCGATTTCAAAAGAAGGGAAAGAACATATCTATAATACGATGGTATGATTTATCTCAGTATTTTGTATCTAATGCTCGCGGTTTGCTTCCTTTCATTGCCAAAAAAAGGGGTGTATTAATTACTATAATATGAAATTCGATCATGGCAGTTTCCTAATCCATCTGCACAGAATTAATTTGTTAGATTCTCCCAGTTGTGACTGCCACAGCGATCTGTGTTTCAGTTGTATATGGTACATTTGAGGAAAACATAATTTCCCTTATGATTTAATGTAACTAATTTCTTTGCATTCCCGCTAAAACAAGTCAAGCAAAACCGTCTAGAGGTGGTCTTTGGTGTAAGTTAGATCTAGTGTTGGGGTCGGTCATGGCTGTACTCTCACTGTGTTTAGAAGTTTGATAACCTGGCTGCCAGAGGAGGCATGTCCAGACTATAGCTTAAGATCCCTGAAAGTTACTAATGAATTTCTTGTGTTTTACTGAAATTTCATGAAATACTAAAGCACCTGCAGCACTTGTGAAGCTTTTTGGCGTGTTTGCCGGCTGTTAAAACCAGTTATCCTGTATCAGTCTTAAACGGTATTAAAGTTCCTTGTATTGAAGTTCTGTTCACTTAAGACTGGTCATTGTTGCCATAAACAGGTCTGTTTGGCAGAGGCATTGTGATCCTTAATGAATTTTGTATGTAAAATTCAAGTGTTTTACATTAGTTGGTTTCGCCGTGGTAGGCATTTGTTTATAGTCTCGCTGTAACTGATTAGTGCTTTATATTTTGTTTTTTTTTCGGTGTGATAGGCATTTACCATTGGGCCTCAAGTCGTTTGCGCAGTTGCGCAATGTAATTATTTGCTTGATCTGTTGATGTTCTTCACCTGTAATTGTCCGTTAATGAGAAACACCCTATGTCAATTAATTAATTTTCTGCAACTACTTAGTATTTTAACTTTCTTCTAAAATTTTATTTTTTCCCGCCAATATAGGGCAATCTTTGTTATCTTTTTAAAGTATCATCTTGCATTTACGCATTTCAAGGATTGTATTTATTGATGTGATGAGCCATGGCCTTTCCTGCCTTATTCATCAGTCATTAGCGCTCACACTGTTAAGTTGAGTGTTATCTCAGTGTAAAGAATTGAACTCTCCCTGATAATAAACTGCTATACAGGTATCCTTTATGTTGCGGTCCCAGTACCTTACCATTCCCTCAACGAACTCTCTACCACTGCAGTGAAGTTTTGGGGCCGCATTTCGTGATGCCGTGGGTCCACTCGTCCACGTTACTGTGAGGTTCATCAGTGTTTATTTTTTCTCGGTGTCGATGTGTTGCCCTTTTTTCTGCATCTTCTTGGTGAGTACGATGTGGAAACTATCGTCTTCCAAGATTACAACAACTGTGTCCTTAGTGCTCTATACCTGCATTCCTAGTTTATCCTATAAGCAGCCCCACTAGAGTACCAAATAATCCAATTTGAATTTTATAGGCAATGTCTGAGACTGTTTGGATCATCGGGTGAAATGTAGTATCACCATCTCCGCAGTTTGGTAGCTTCGTGGGATCTCATCTTCTATGAATGGCGTCAAGTGGACATAGGACATATCTAAAGAAACCTATGGCCTCTCTTCCTTGACGAATTGAGGCCACTATCAAAGACGTGGTGTTACACGAGTTCAGATTAATGTTTCCAGGCGATATTGTGTGTGTGTGTGTGTGTGTGTGTGTGTGTGTGTGTGTGTGTGTGTGTGTGTGTGTGTGTGTGTCTGAGATGCCCACTTCATCTTTATGTTACTTGCACGAGTTTAAATCTGTTACAGCACAGGAAAAGTTGGGTGTACTTCGCTTGTGGCTTAATGACTGGTGGACGAATGCCCACTACGTGAAATAAAAAGTGAATAAAAACTAGTTATATCTGTCCAAAGACCATGCTTCGTAATGTAGAAGGCTTACTACTATCGTTGTTGTTGTTATGGTCTTCAGTGCAAAGACTGGTTTGATGCAGCTGTCCATGTTACCCTATTCTATGTAAGCATCTCCGAGTAACTACTGCAACCTACGTCCTTCTGCATCCATTGTTATATTAGTTTGAAATTTCGTAAGTCCATACTTTTTTCTGTGTTCTCTAATAATTCCTGGATATAACATGATGGCGAATATTGCGTCATTGTATGTCTTGATGTGATTCGCATTCATCACGTGGACTTACTGCTCCTGTATTTGCCGTGTTTGAAGTTAAAATTATTGGACATTAGGCCCACCTGTTACGCAAAACACTGTTTTTTCGGCACCTCTGTGCCTACATCAGTGGGTTTTCTTAATAAAATCGGTGAAGTGTGAACTCATTTTCAGCAATAGGTAATATACTAAAAATTAGACCTACGGAACAGTTCTTCTTTGTTTTTGTCATTACTGTAATTTCACATTATACGTTTATAGAGGACCATTTGTACATTGTCGTATGCTGGTAACGTGTTGTCTGCCAAAGCAAAACCTAGGTACAGCAAATATACTAGCGAAGTATCTTGGCACGACAAAATCACGTTTTAACATAATATTATGTGTTAACTTGCCAATCAAAGTCACATAAACATCGTCCAGTTGCGGAAGACATGCTATCAGTACATGAGAATGTGGAAATGGTCTTGCAGAAGCTTATAATGTGAAATTAAGCTAATGACAAGACAAACGGCAACTGTTCTTTTTTCTGATTAATTTTTCGAAGGCTTATTATCCAAAATATGTTTACATGTCACAGATTTTAATAAAACAAAACCCTCCGGTGATGGCACAAAGGTGTTGAAACAAAACCGATGTTTTGGTTATATTCAATAATAATTGTAAGAAAAAAACGGCAAATGAGAAAAAAGACTCACTTATTATAAAAAAATACACTTACTTTATTAATTCACCAGCTTGTACTGGCGGGTGGGTGAGGGGGAAGGAGGGGTGCAGGTGGTGATTCAGCACGAACAACCGAAGGAAACTATTCGACAAGATGGAACGAAAAAGATTAGGTTTTACCGACATGTCGGTGATGAGATGATTAAAGACGGAAATCAACTAAATGAACTTACTGAAAGTAAAGTACGTACTTCTTCTATCCCGTTAAGCTGCTTGCTCCTCACTAACGATACTAGCAAAATCAGTTGCACTGTCAGACACAGAGTTCCCACAAACCAGCCGGAAAAAGTTATGCGGATTTTGATCATTCCGCAGCGCTACCTCCGCGTATAATGCCGTTCAAAGTAAGGGAACAGAGGGAGTTTCCAACTCGCTGCGGCTCGCGGCTTTCTCCGCAGGCTAGGGCCGGATTTGCCTTTTCACGTTCATTAGTCGCGCCTCTGAGGCAGCGATAACGCTGTCGTGCGATTTAAAAGTCAAATCGCGACACTGTTGCCACGCAGAGGGTGCGTCCCGACAGCGTACCGCCGTGCGAAGAAATTCGCTCTGCTCTCTTTATGGGCTGGCGGCGAAAGCCAGTCCAGATGCCCGCTGCTGCTACTGCTGCTACGTACATTAAATCAAACGACCGCCCAAGTGGCAACTTGTGTAACGCTCTACTGATCTAAGAAGGCCAGCGCACGAGGTACGTTTCAGCATTTCTTTATGGCCGAACCTGGTTACGTGAAGTCAAATAGGAAGAAAGTCATAAGAAGAGTTCAGGAGAAGCCTAATCGCAATTTCTACAATCTGCAGCCTCATGATTACTCTGCAATTCACAATCAAGTGCCTGTCAGAGGGTTCAACGACCACCTTCAAGCTATTTCTCTACCGTTCCACTCTCGTGCGAACTCTGATTTCTCTTCTTATGATGACCATTCGTCCCTACGTAGGTGGGCTCCAACAAAATATTTTCACACTGAGATACCAATATTGGTAACTGCCGCAACAAAAAACGTCTTTCTTTTAATCACTGACATCTCAATTCACGTATCATATGCATGGCACTTTCAAGCCTATTTCACGATAATACAAAACGAGCTGTCCTTCTTTGAACTTCTTCGACATCATCCGTCAATCCACCCTGATGCGGATCCCACACCGCACAGCAGTACTCCATAAGAAGACAGACAAGCAGAGTGTAAGCAGCCTCTTTAGTTGAAATATCGCATTTTCTAAGAATTTTGCCAATAAATTGCAGTCTATGGTTTGCTTCCCTCACAACATCATCTATGTGACCGTTCCAATTTAAGTTATTCATAACTGCAATCCCTAAGAATTTAGTCGAATTTGCAGCCATTTTTGATTTTTGTATTTTACATTATAACCGCAATTTAGGGGGTTCATTTTAGTACTCATGCTGATGACTTCCCACTTTCCATTAACTTGAGTAAAGTGCCACTATTGGACCATATAGATATCTCGTGTAAATTATTGTGTAATTGGTTTTGATCATCTGTTGACTTTACAATACGGTAACTGATGGCATCATCTGCAAACACTCAGCCGGCCGGAGTGGCCGAGCGGTTCTAGGCGCTACAGTCTGGAGCCGCGTGACTGCTACGGTCGCAGGTTCGAATCCTGCCTCGGGCATGGATGTGTGTGATGTCCTTAGGTTAGTTAGGTTTAAGTAGTTCTAAGTTCTAGGGGAATGATGACCTCAGAAGTTCAGTCCCATAGTGCTCAGAACCATTTGAGTCCTTTTTGCAAACAGTCTAAGCAGGCTGCTCAGATTGTCTCATAAATTGTTTATGTAGATCAGGAACAGCGCAAGGCATATAACACTTTCTTGGGGAACGCTACTTCTTGCATCTGTTTTACTTGACGACTTTCCGTCATTTAATACGAACTGTGACGTTTCTGACAGGAAATCATCAATATAGCCACATCACTGAGGCTACGACAAAAGCCTTCTGGAAATCTAAAAATATGTAAATAATTTGACATCCCCTGCTAAAGTCGTATTTCACAAGAACTCATAATTAGTGTTGTTAATATTTCAAATTATCCTTATTATGCAGATAAGAAAAGTACTGTCTTTTGCAAATAAATAATTTATTTCCAACCAAACATGTTTTGCTATTCGTACTAGAGATCAGAATAGGTTTTTATTTAACCGTTCTTTCATATATCCATGATCTTCTGCAGGCGCTAAACACACACCGTGCAAATTACCCACTGACAGTATGTTAAAACTTACACAATTGAGCATACACGACCCGTCCCAACGAAAAGTGAGCAAGACCATGTGCAATGTGTTAACAGGAAAGGTTATGTGTAGTGAATTGTATAAATATGACCTACTATATTAAAGGTGCCTCTAGTACTTCAGGAGGCCGACTTGGAGTAGGAGAGGCACGACAGGGCATTTTAATTTCCACTGTCTATACTTTTACAAATGAGTTCATAAAACTGTCAGCATGACCAGGAAGGATTCAGAACTCACACTCATAGCAGTGGAAGTTCGAAAACATAACAAAATAAACTTTTGTTACATGTGAAATTTTATCTTTTTTTTTCACTTACTATTGACTGCATTTGTTGCTGTGGGTAAACTTCTCTTTGTAAGTAAGACAGATACTTCGATGAATTTTGCACAGCATACAAACCATACTTACAGGTGTATGAAACTTTAGAATTTTTCAAATCTGTTAAAAAGTGTGGTAAAAATTGAGATTTTTAACTATAAAATGTTAGTTTTTTTGAAATACGATGTTTGAAATGTAACAGCTCTTTCATTTTTTCACAAATTAAATAAATTCTAGAGTTAGACTTTATTGGTGCATACGTGGAAAGGCTATGCAACAAGACGACAGGCACCACCTTATTTACCAGACGTTGATAAACGTGTTCCCCTCATTGTTTTGAGCAGTGTACTTCACTGGAATGACTTAGTTTAGCAGTGGAGGCTTGATACCAGCCCCACACCATCAACAGAATCCCCAAGCGACCATGTTCTATATTAAGCAGGTCATTAATATTTCATCCTGTGGGCTTAGCATACATTCTCTCGCGAGCATGTTACAATATAGTGATGACCAGTTTCGGATGGCAAGCATTCATTATAGTTTCAAACAGTCATTAAGCTTTCGTTTCCTGTTGATAATGTTTCGGATAGTCATTAAGTTATCGGTTCCTCCTGAAAATGTGTGCTTGCCATTCGAAATCGTACGTCAATAAATTATAACGTGAAAGCGAAACTCTATATCACGAGCTATTTTCTGCTCAGTTGCTGTCGCTGTCTGCCACAGCGGCGAATATTATACTTACAGTAACTGGCTGAAATTATATCCTCATACTCGTTGGGAATGTACATGCTATTGGCGTTTCTATATTTAATTTGTTACTGAAAACTCAAAGTCTAAGTGCTTCAAGAAGTGCCAGTGCACAGAAAAGCATTGTGCGCGAATTCGTTTCTCAGACTTTATCAGCACACTTCATACTTCACAACCTTGAATAACACATTTGTAACGCCATAGAACAGTGAAAGCAAAGTCAGAGTAAGAAACTTAAAACACTTATGGACAAAGAAATACAGTCAAACGCCCCAAAAAGGCAGACACACGTACATCAGTTCCACCCACCTCTCATAAAACTCACACGCCACAAACTTAAGGATGAAGAAACACAGCTACTACAGGGAGGTTTAAAACACAAAAGTAAATGAACATTTCATAGAGCATTTCTCCATAGAATCTGAGAACATATTGTGTCAAGAACAGAGGAAGGACAGAAGAATCACTTAGAAGGCTGTGACAACATTTAAAATTTAGATTAGAACAACTAACAATGACAATATTACGTAATGGTATTGTAGTTTGAATCAGACATAATTAACCTGTCACATAGAGATTAAACACTATCAATATCTGCTTTCCCTGCAGACAAGAAACAGGGCAGAGAGGAAAAGATCTATAAAACTGGTCCAGTCCAAGCAAATGTTCTAAGATAAAAACACAAGGAAACATTTATATAGACTTTAAAATTTTTTGCATCATTTCAGATCAGACAATTTTTACATCATTTCAGATCTTCGGAGGGTGTGGATTGTCTTTCATAGGGTTCTATCACACAGCTCCACAGAATGGCGTTGGCACAGTTTTCGTAGTCGACTCGACGACGCCATTGAATGAACCTTCAGTCTACAAATATACTCACGTAGAGAAATTCATTAGTTTTCATTGTCTATTACCGTCACAAAACTTGTATTCATAAGCAGCGTCATTCCTTCTCTTGCCGTATTCTCGACATACGGGGTATGTGCAGAGTGGCTAAAATAAAAATGTTTGTAAGTTAGACGGGAGATAAATTACCCTATAAATGAACAGACGTGCTGCTCTTTACAGAAGTAGCTAGGAATGTTTTCCGTCTTCCGCGTTAAACGTTGCATTAGAGATTATCTCAACGACTGTAAAGGGTGGCTCATCACTTAGTTGTGGTGACGAACATTAGCTTAATTGTTTATTGGATTTGTTGTATAATGAAATCAGCCCGTGTGTGCACAATGCTGCTAGCGTTTGTGAATATTAAAACGCGAAGTGCTCAGCACAAACACACTAAATGTGTCCTCTAGATGGGATGTCACATTTAAAAAGCACAGACGAACTAAAGAATTTCATCTTTTTTGCAGTGCTCGAACTACAAAGATCTTGAAACTTCCTGGCAGATTAAAACTGTGTGCCCGACCGAGACTCGAACTCGGGACCTTTGCCTTTCGCGGGCAAGTGCTCTACCATCTGAGCTACCGAAGCACGACTCACGCCCGGTCTCACAGCTTCTGCCAGTATCTCGTCTCCTACCTTCCAAACTTTACAGAAGCTCTCCTGTGAACCTTGCAGAACTAGCACTCCTGAAAGAAAGGATATTGCGGAGACATGGCTTAGCCACAGCCTGGGGGATGTTTCCAGAATGAGATTTTCACTCTGCAGCGGAGTGTGCGCTGATATGAAACTTCCTGGCAGATTAAAAAGCCATGTCTCCGCAATATCCTGTCTTTCAGCAGACACGTAAACGAGGCTTGAATCAGGTCAGAGAGGTAGGATAGACATCAAAAGACATCAACCTATCCGACGTAACCATTGATCCGTTGCATATTTTCCTATCAAAAATGATAAATTTCTATGATGCTGATAAAGAGTCTACGCATGTATGATGCTGATAAAGAGTCTACGCGCTGTGTCTATGGATTCTGAGAAAGGTGAATGACTTGTTTTCTGTCGAGCGGGGGTTGTAATGGGACTAAGGTTACGTTGACGCAGTCGGCGAAACAGCTATCAGGGTTTCTTGGCTCCCACTGGCGTATTTCCAAGGCTTAGTAGCATTATGACAATCGCCTAAAGACTGTCCGCAAAACATTAAATATTGCGACAACTACAGTGGGCCTAATTTCACAGACTTTTAGGAATTTTTGTTTTTCACCGCTGTAGAAAAGTAAGTTGGCAACGTGCTGTGGATCGAGTGGGGTACGAGTGTGTCAAGTGAGAGAGAATTCCAGACCATATCGGTGAAATAACAAATATCTGAGGTAGGCAAAAAATTCTATGATTGAAATTTATGTACTTTTTTAAAAAAATATATAGGAAATCAAACGAGCAGTTCCAATGAAGAGAGTTCTCTGTACTACAGAAAGTGCCGTGGTTGCAATCGTCGAACAATGTTAATTGCTATTTTATAACGAGGGCCGTGTATATACTGAGGAGATTCTACAGGTACATGTGGCAAAGTTAATACCGTGAGTGACTGCTCCCCTGTTCATCGCGAAGGGGACTCTTGAAGACTGTGCTTTAAACAGTATCCCCCCCTCCCCCTCCCCAACCAGTTCGTATCGATTCTGTGTTATGTATCAGATGGCAGCAATGAATTTATGTACTTGCATACTATGTATGCAAGTACACACAACCTGAAATAAAAAAAAAATTAACGCTTAAGTGGAATTTTTCTTTCCTCGCTACCGTTAACGAGCTAAGTAAGCAGGAACCAAATATATAATACCACAGCCACCATGCAAGCCAGGCTTGGTACCCGAACCTGCAGAAGGATTTTATTGGACATAACTGATAGCAGTGACAATTTAAGCCACCTATGCATAGTTTTCACACGCATTGTTTTCACTAAATTATTGTCTCTGTCGTGAACGCTGTACACAGTAAACACCGAGCGAAGCAGTGCAGTGATCAGCTCGCTTGTAGTGGGACTCAAATTTTCATTCGATCGTCCTGATTTACATTTACTGCGGTTTCAATAAATCGCTGCAGGCGCACGCGGGGACAGCAGCCGATACAGTTCTCGGTACTGGCCTTGCTTTTGTAATTATCTTAAAGCCGCGGAGGACGTGAAGAAGTAGTCTTAGTTTTCCTTCCACAGTTTTATTTGGTTACTATACCGAGAATTGGAGATGTGTAATTTAATGAGTTATAATACCATCGGAAAATTTATATGCGCTATCATCAATCAGATTTCGTGTAATTATAGCACAGAACCACAGATACTCTTTGTCGAAAGACATTACAACGACTACCTTAGTTTTCATGCTAAAGGCATACACGCACCTAAATGAATTGGTAGCATCTATTTGGTTTTGGCAGGTCTCCATGGAGATTTGGAAATTTATGTTTTACAACGCTTTCCACACTTGTATTGCGCTCAGGATGATGAAAGTGAGTTTATAATCTTAATAATCTCTCCGTTCTGCAAGTTTGCAACTGGATAATAGATCGATAACTCCACAGCCCTAGTGATGTGTAGCAATCAAAGAATTAAAACCAGCCAAAGTGCATCAATATGAGGGCTAATTTATAGTATTACATTCCAGCTTTCTGTGGCATCCGATTTTAAGAATTTTTCCGACAGCTGTAGAAGATTTCGTGGAGAATAAATCAAGCACGAAAATACTTAGCCACTTCCACAGATGTTCATTTTCCTTAATATTCGAGAAATCTTCATGTAATGGGAGAAAATTTACGTTTTTAATCGAGCTGGTAGCAGATATCTCTAGCCCAGGGACAATACACTGTATTTGGAAGAGATCTCATCCTCCACTGAGCAGGAAATGATCACATAAGCGGAATGTTACCATTGAGGACGGAAGCATAATCCAGTAGTTCAAGAGTAGCTTCGACAGACAATAACGCTTCAACAGACACACTGTTCTTCCGACAAAGGCAGTAAACTGCTTGTTTTGAGCCAGAATAATTATAGCGTGTGAAGCAGAAATTCTGACCTATCATAGAAGTTCAGTTTCTCTATCGATACGCTACCGTAAATATAGTTGCAAAAGCCGTATGTTTTTTTTTTTTTTTTTTTTTTTTAGTCTTGTAACCGACAGAATCGTCTGATCAGTTAAAATTAACTATGCGCTCCTCTACTGCGTTTCAGCTGATCCTCGCACACTTAGGTGCCATTCAACCTCTGGTATTAAAAGAACAGCTATTAATGCGGAAACACTAGTTTCTTGACCGTGGGTTCTCACGACTACAGCACGTGAACAACCGACGTTTCCAGGTACACTGCCTCTTTACCTACTACCCAGCAAGGAGATTATCATTTCGCCACGGCGATAAATCGACTCATTCACTCGTGACCTCAGCGACCAACATACACTCCTGGAAATGGAAAAAAGAACACATTGACACCGGTGTGTCAGACCCACCATACTTGCTCCGGACACTGCGAGATGGCTGTACAAGCAATGATCACACGCACGGCTCAGCGGACACACCAGGAACCGCGGTGTTGGCTGTCGAATGGCGCTAGCTGCGCAGCATTTGTGCACCGCCGCCGTCAGTGTCAGCCAGTTTGCCGTGACACACGGAGCTCAATCGCAGTCTTTAACACTGGTAGCATGCCGCGACAGCGTGGACGTGAACCGTATGTGCAGTTGACGGACTTTGAGCGAGGGCGTATAGTGGGCATGCGGGAGGCCGGGTGGACGTACCGCCGAATTGCTCAACACGTGGGGCGTGAGGTCTCCACAGTACATCGATGTTGTCGCCAGTGGTCGGCGGAAGGTGCACGTGCCCGTCGACCTGGGACCGGACCGCAGCGACGCACGGATGCACGCCAAGACCGTAGGATCCTACGCAGTGCCGTAGGGGACCGCACCGCCACTTCCCAGCAAATTAGGGACACTGTTGCAACTGGGGTATCGGCGAGGACCATTCGCAACCGTCTCCATGAAGCTGGGCTACGGTCCCGCACACCGTTAGGCCGTCTTCCGCTCACGCCCCAACATCGTGCAGCCCGCCTCCAGTGGTGTCGCGACAGGCGTGAATGGAGGGACGAATGGAGACGTGTCGTCTTCAGCGATGAGAGTCGCTTCTGCCTTGGTGCCAATGATGGTCGTATGCGTGTTTGGCGCCGTGCAGGTGAGCGCCACAATCAGGACTGCATACGACCGAGGCACACAGGGCCAACACCCGGCATCATGGTGTGGGGAGCGATCTCCTACACTGGCCGTACACCACTGGTGATCGTCGAGGGGACACTGAATAGTGCACGGTACATCCAAACCGTCATCGAACCCATCGTTCTACCATTCCTAGACCGGCAAGGGAACTTGCTGTTCCAACAGGACAATGCACGTCCGCATGTATCCCGTGCCACCCAACGTGCTCTAGAAGGTGTAAGTCAACTACCCTGGCCAGCAAGATCTCCGGATCTGTCCCCCATTGAGCATGTTTGGGACTGGATGAAGCGTCGTCTCTCGCGGTCTGCACGTCCAGCACGAACGCTGGTCCAACTGAGGCGCCAGGTGGAAATGGCATGGCAAGCCGTTCCACAGGACTACATCCACCATCTCTACGATCGTCTCCATGGGAGAATAGCAGCCTGCATTGCTGCGAAAGGTGGATATACACTGTACTAGTGCCGACATTGTGCATGCTCTGTTGCCTGTGTCTATGTGCCTGTGGTTCTGTCAGTGTGATCATGTGATGTATCTGACCCCAGGAATGTGTCAATAAAGTTTCCCCTTCCTGGGACAATGAATTCACGGTGTTCTTATTTCAATTTCCAGGAGTGTATGTCAAATCTCTGTGAAAATTTCAGTAACTGCTCTTCCCCTCAAAGAGCACACCGGTCGCTTTGGACCGCTATAGATGAATTCAGACGGTCATGTGCCAACCACCGCTGGCGGTAGGACATGGTCGTAATGTGTGCCTGCCATTAATTTGTATGGAGCTAACGCAATAAGAAGGGGTGAAGTGGAGACACGACAGAACGGAATAAGGCTTCTACCATGTATGGTCGTGCCCATGACCACACTGTGGATGTGATTGCCAGATTTGTTGGTGTATCAATGGTGACAATCTAAAGTGTCAACAAGGAATGGTTTATCAGTCACAACGATGTAACACAGACGGAGAACGGTGGTCGCTAAAAGCTGCTAACCGACAGGCCCTAGGGCGAATGTCAATGCTATTCGTTTTCAGACCCGACAAAAAGTGCTACTGCAAGGGAATGCAAGTGCATCTAGAACAGATTCCAACTGAATGTTGCAAAAGAAATCGCATGTAATGTACATTAGCGGTAGGGTACATCGCACAACGTAATTACCCGCAGCATCACACGAAGCTGCACGTCATCTGTGGAGCAAATAACACAAACACTGGACATAAAAAACTGACGGCGTGTAATACGACCGGAAGAGACGCGAGTTCTCCTCTCCTGAAATGGCGCAAGGCGCAGAATTTGGGCTAACAGAAGTGGATCTGTGTTGATTATTCGTACCATGATTGGGAGCCTACTCATTCGCGTTAGCGTGAACGTCAACTGATACTTTTTTTTCAGCATCTTCATGCTATGAACACTCCTGCCTCCCACAACTTCTGTGCTGCTACGGAACACCAGCACCGTAAACTACCAGAAAGAACGCCGCACAGCACGAGTTACGGCATAGAGAAGTGAAGACGACCTACAGCGCTAGGAAGTGGTCGTAGCACCAGCAACAGACGTCGCTAGCGGCGCCCAGAGAGGTCACTAGCCGCGCAGAGCTGTTCACTTCCACACCGAAAATAGTTCGCCACGTATAATGCCACCCAACCACTATTTAGCGAGACGCGGTATCCACAGTGAGCCAGTTACGTCGGAGCGAGCGGAGTCTACTAGGTGCCGAATACATTAGTACTTCTCTAATCAGAGCTCGCTCTCCACGTGTCATCAGCCGTACAACAGGGTCGTCACGCGCTCCCTCCAGGACGTCGCTAGGTGATTTGGGGCTTCCCCTTAGACAGTCAAGTGATAGTGATTCAACGTCTTCAGTCAAGTGCACCGTCGCAGTGTCATAATTCCTCCAATTTGTACATTTTTTCCCCTGAACAAGTTCTGTCCTGCCCAATTGCCGAGCGGTTCTAGGCGCTACAGTCTGGAACCTCACGACCGCTACAGTCGCAGGTTCGAATCCTGCTGCAAGCATGGATGTGTGTGATGTCCTTAGGTTAGTTAGGTTTAAGTAGTTCTAGGTTCTAGGAGACTGATGACATCAGAAGTTAAGTCACATAGTGCTCAGAGCCATTTGAACGTTTTCTTCCTGAATTAAGACAGTCTGAAAAAAGTCTTGTAGTAGTGTTTCCGTTGTTGAGGTTGGGAGTTCTGTTTATGGGTACTGCGCAAAAAATGCGAGAAGAGCGAAATTTTGTTAATTTACTTACTTGTTCTGGAACTTTACAATTTGTGAATAAATTTTCAAGTTTCGTTAAAAGCTACCTGGGCTTATATTGTGGCAGTCCCCTCAATCGACGGGTACTTCAACAATGACAACAGCCGCGCTCCTATGACTTCAAGCATACGTTCCTAGTTTGATGAACAATCTGGCATTCTTTTTCACATCGACTGGCCATATAAATCATCCGATCTCAATCTCATGGAAAATGGTTGAGACTATCTGAAACGGCAAGCGTAGCGTTACAGATAACATGTCTGCAATTTGATCGTTCTACAGGATCAAATTGTCAATGAGGTACTAGATGGATGTGCCATACATGAAGTGGACTCTCTTTATCGCCCAACTGAAGTATGCTAGCTAGAGGCAATGTTACACTGGGTGACAAATTTTTGTCCAATCCACTTCTTACGACTCATTTCCTGAGCTATTCGCTGTACAGGCAGTGGTGCCAATAGCGGATGTCGAAAGCGTACTAGCGGCCATGGAAGTGCGTATTGTTGTGCAGTGTCTGGTGCCTCCACTGGACCAGAGGCGCAGAGCCCCTCAGCGAGACAGCAGAGGAAGCCCTTATGATTGCAGAATAGGCGGCGGCGGGCGTGGTGCGGCAAGCTAATGAAAGCCGGCTGCGCAGCCGCCGCCCCCAGGGCGCGCTTGCGGCAGGCCGGGCCCTGCATAATGCCCAGGGCGCGCCTCGGCCCCCGAGTCCACTCGAGGGCCGCCCTAGTCCTAATGAGGCGCTCTGACGCCACCTGCCAGCCGCACTACCTCAAGCTTTTCTCTCTGCTCACAGGCTCCTGCTACCCGACTGTGCAACTTCAACACGAGCCACCAGGCTCCTGTTATCCAAATGTGGAACTTCAATACGAGCTACGACCCAATTCTGGGCGAAGAACAACAAAACCGACATGTCCATTATAATTATCCGGGCTGTTATGCCGTGGTCGGTTGATGAATGCTGTGGTGATTCCCAACGTTTCGTCTCCGACTGCGGGAGACATCTTCAAGGGGGTCCGTAGCTTGATGGAAGGTCCAACACACACACTGGCTCGCTACTGACTCAGTAGCGAGCCAGTGTGTGTGTTGGACCTTCCATCAAGCTACGGACCCCCTTGAAGATGTCTCCCGCAGTCGGAGACGAAACGTTGGGAATCACCACAGCATTCATCAACCGACCACGGCATAACAGCCCGGATAATTATAATGGACATGATATTTCCGGCCGTGAAAGTTTACATTTTAGTAACAAAACCGACAATCTGCAGGAATGGATTCCTGGTTGGAAATGAACGAACAAATCGTCCCATGAACATGTGTCGTTTGCCACAATAGATGGCGCTGACGCGTGAAAGTTCCTCTGATCACGTACCGCTTGTTCCCTGTATGTTGCACGCTGTATGTTTGACCCAGCGTACTGTAAGCAGCAGAATGATCCGGCCTTCATGTCGGGAACAAACCGAGATGGTGTTTGTGTGGATGGATTGGTCAAGAGATAGCACGTCTATACTAAAACAAGTACCCTCACAGACACCAAAAACGTAACTAACATTTCAAGCCCTCTTTTCAGTTTGCCTGATAATACACTATTGGCCATTAAAATTGCTACACCAAGAAGAATTGCAGATGATAAACGGGCATTCATTGGACAAATATATTACACTAGAACTGACATGTGATTACATTTTCACACAATTTGGGTGCATAGATCCTGAGAAATCAGTACCCAGAACAACCACCTCTGGCCGTAATAACGGCCTTGATAAGCCTGGGCATTGAGTCAAACAGAGCTTGGATGGCGTGTACAGGTACAGCTGCCCGTGCAGCTTCAACACGATACCACAGTTCATCAAGAGTAGTGGCTGGCGTATTGTGACGAGCCAGTTGCTCAACCACCACTGACCAGACGTTTTCAGTTGGTGAGAGATCTGGAGAATGTGCTGGCCAGTACAGCAGTCCAACATTTCCTGTATCCAGAAAGACCCGTACAGGACCTGCAACACGCGGTCGTGCATTATCCTTCTGAAATGTAGGGTTTCGCAGACATCGAATGAAGGGTAGAGCCATGGGTCGTAACACATCTGAAATGTAACGTCCACTGTTCAAAGTGCCGTCAGTGCTAACAAGAGGTGACCGAGACTTGTAACCAATGGCACCCCATATCACCATGCCGGGTGATACGCCAGTATGGCGATGATGAATACACGCTTCCAACGTACGTTCACTGCGATGCCACCAAACACGGATGCGACCATCATGATGCTGTAAACAGAACCTCGATTCATCCGAAAAAATGACGTTTTGCCATTCGTGCACCCAGGTTCGTCGTTGAGGACACCATCGCAGGCGCTCCTGTCTGTGATGCAGCGTCAAGGCTAACCCCAGCTATGGTCTCCGAGCTGTTAGTCCATGCTACTGCAAACGTCGTCGAACTGTTCGTGCAGATGGTTGTTGTCTTACAAACGTCCCCATCTGTTGACTCAGGGATCGAAACGTGGCTGCACGATCCGATACAGCCATGCGGATAAGCTGCCTGTCACCTCGACTGCTAGTGATACGAGGCCGTTGGAATCCAGCACCGCGTTCCGTATTACCCTCCTGAACCCACCGATTCCATATTCTGCTAAGAGTCATTGGATCTCGACCAACGCGTGCAGCAATGTCATGAAACGATAAACCGCAACTGCGATAGGCTACAATCCGACCTTTATCAAAGTCGGAAACGTGATGGTACGCATTTCTCCTCCTTACTCGAGTCATCACAACAATGTTTCACCGGGCAACGCCGGTTAACTGCTGTTTGTGTATGAGTAATCGGTTGGAAACATTCCTCATGTTAGCACGTTTTAGGTGTTGCCACCGGTACCAACCTTGTGTGAATGCTCTGTAAAGCTAATCATTTGCATATCACAGCATCTTCTTCCTGTTGGGTAAATTTCGCGTCTGTAGCACGTCATCTTCGTGGTGTAGCAATTTTAATGGCCAGTTGTGTACAATATCTATAACTCTTCGAAGAATCAGCATCGTTTATTTTTGAGAGGTAGTTATGGAGCCTGAAGATGGCATAATGGAATACCATCACCAGTAGTTAAAATAAAATAAAATAGCATCTCAGCTACATGGATGTTGGGGAATTACATTATTAAATACTTCAGCAGCAGCTGCCCTACGTTCACAATGGATCAATCGTCATACAGTTGGTCTGATACTCCATAGGCTTGTATTTTGCTCATTATGGGGGCTCGCAGAACTGTATAGAATGTCTTTCGAACTCCATACGTTCTTGGGCGCCTTCATCTCTGTTTTCTGTGTCTCCTGAATAGACAGATCGAGCTGGTCTACACACGATCATTGTTTTCGGAACTGTCAGTGATTTTTACATCAGAGATTCTAGGTCTCTGGAAACGTCATAATATGGGAATTTAAAACATGTTCCAGAATTCTTCAACAGACTGATGTTAGAGATATAGTGCGTCTGTTCGACGACCCTTCTTGAAAACGGAACTGTCCTGCGATTTTTCAAAAACATTAGGAATTCTTCGCTCTTGGAGAGACGTACGGTACACTGCCGCTAGAAGATTGGCAAATTCTTATGCATACTCTGTTCCAACGTACCTTCACTTCTTCTACTGGCTATTGATGGCGGAGACTTGGCATGAGCTCGTACAAGTGATAATTTGCACAACGGATATTTTAACGCTACTGAAGTCGCCCTGACATTTATACGTCCCCCAGTAGGACTACGTTATTCTCATTAATTACATAAATTGTCATGTGATAGCCTACCCGTTTCCTAATCTTATCCTGTGGATACGATAGAATATTAGGATAAGCCGACAAAATCGAAATCCAGTCCACCTTTTAACGAATAAGTTATAAAATGTACACAAGAGACAAGAGTAATTGGTACAGAAAAATACAATCTACTAAAGGATAGCCGGCCGCGGTGGCCGAGTGCTTCTAGGCGCTTCAGTCCGGAACCACGCGACTGCTACGGCCGCAGGTTCGAATCCTGCCTCGGGCATGGATGTGTGTGATATCCTTAGGTTAGTTAGGTTTAAGTAGTTCTAAGTTCTAGGGGACTGATGACCTCCGATGTTAAGTCCCATAGTGCTCAGAGCCATTTGAACCATTTTACTAAAGGATAAATGCCGTGCTTTAACAAATTTATTCATCATAAAAATAATTTAAAGAAACTAAGTCAGGCTTACCGGATTCTCCCCGTATTAATACTGTCCCTTGAACTGTCTGGCTCTGCTCTATAATGTACTCGCGATCTGTGATTAAGCACGGAGTAGCTGACATCCCCCGTTCTGCTAAATAGCAAGAAGGAACTACTATATTAATGAGCAGTGTCAAACCTCAGTGCAGAATGGAGAATAACACGTGATTCACCAACGTAGATTCAATTTCCTACACCCCGGTGCATAAGCAAGATCACTGTAATGATCAGAAGATATAACCGCAGAACTTCTCGCCTCAGCGAGATAATAGCAAAAGTGTACTTCACCAAAATTACAGCCGAAGACGTCAGTAGACTGCCGTGGACCTCCAAGACGACTCTCCTGTTCCACGACCCCGCAACGACTCTCTTCCTCTTCTCTCCTCTTATCGCTGCTCAGTCTTTTCTCCCCTTAATTTTTGGTGGCGAATCATCTTTCCGGAAGGCGCTCGTTTATGAACGCGGACCAATCGCAGTTTAGAATCCAAATCGAAGTTTCTGGAAGTTCTTTCTATGTCCGTAAGAAAGTACGCGAATACCTCTCCCCAGATGTTTTGGCCGACCAAGACGCCTTCTCACGCCTGCCCGCCGGACACGCGTTCCCCCTTTTTGCAGGCGGTCCAGCTCACGGGCGGGTTCCGGGCTTAACACCGGAAACGGATGTGCCGTCCTATTGCCCGAAGGAATGTGTGAGCTTCCTGTGTCCTTCCGTTCTTCCAAGAGTTTCACAGCTCTGCTTGTTCCCCAGTCACCCAACATGCAGACATTATACAATAAATTAACTATTCGAGACGATGCCAGTCATATACATTATTTTAATGAACGAGCACAAACCTGTCTATTCTATCATTGAAGGGGCTTGCTTATGTAGTATTGGATGTAAACTCGGTTTGTAAGTTGCACCTTACACTGTGTAATAGAGTATAGACCAAAGCAAGATTCATTATGGACGTTGAAGACAAAGGTTGTGTGTTAAAAACATCACTATTGAGAACTGAAAGAATGGGGAACATGCTGTCCAAAACATTAAAAAGTTCTACATTTATATGATCGAAAAAATATATACTTGGTGTATTACAATTAATGGTGTAAACACATACTGCTGAAAGTACACAGTAGTAGAAGTGAAATAGCTCAGTAAATACAGATCGGCTACCTTGTGGTTATCACCCACACTAACTTCATTTTATGTAAACGTCATCCCAGATAAGGAAAGGTAACAGTACTGTATGGCCTTAACCAAAATTGCTAGTGGTACTTTGGTAGAAGTCCAGATATTTAAAAAGAACACAAAAACGTGTATTTAGGTAGGTGTTCAAAGTGTCGTCCTTGTACCCGTGCCGCTGTGGGTTTCGAAGCCTTTCAGGCACGTCTGGATCATTACGAAATTCTTGACAAGCATTGACAAATCTCGGCTCCAGTTTTTCAACCGTGTTAACCGGAGTGCCGTACATTACACTAGACATCCATGGGACTCAGATCAGGTGATCTTAGAGGCCACGGTACAGGTCCTCCTCGACCAATCAGTCTTTGGCCATTTCGGTGCGTTAGCTCTCGTTCCGTCATAGTAGGAAAATGTGCCGGGGCTCCATCATGGACGTACCACCTCTTCTAAGGGAACATGCTCAAGCAATTCTGCAACATGATGCCGCAGAAACCGAAGGTAATTCCGTCCACTGATATTGGTTGCTAACATGTACGGCCCACTACGACGATCACCCCTAACCCCTCATTCAATGAGAAATGTTGCTGATGTGGAGACTCACGCGCAGCCTAGATCAAAAACAACTTGTTGTTGCATTCACTGGCGAAACATTAGTCTAGGACCTAAGTCCGCCTCACTGAGACACTGAACCCATTGGAGGTGGTACGGATACATCGCATTGCGACGCATTATTCTCTAAACACTACTGTCGAGTTTTCTGGAGAGTGTTCCACTGTTTCCGCCACCACGCCTTCAAACACAGGTCTTATTCGTGCAGGCATGCCCGCTCCCACAGTATATGCAAAGCTTCCATTTACTCGGAGGCATTGATGCTCAATTGTAAACGTTCGATGCTTTATGTACCTTCTCGATATAAGCGTGCTGCCTCCCGTGCAAAGGCGTTAGCCCTATTATACATGGAATGCACAGTCGCATAGTTCTCACCACTGTAATATTCCATCTCACCACCCACACTCCTACACCACAATCGATGCTCCGCATGGATGTGTGTGATGTCCTTAGGTTAGTTAGGTTTAAGTAGTTCTAAGTTCTAGGGGACTGATGACCACAGATGTTAAGTCCCATAGTGCTCAGAGCCATTTGAACCATTTGATGTTCCGCAAACCACTGAATTGAATGGCACTTTGGCTGTGTACTGTACTGTCGTATTCATTCTGTTTACAGTGCCAGGTCCCTAAAATATAAACAAGGACCATATCACAGCTCGGAGTGCGGTGATTACACAGAATCATCTCGATAGTGCATGGTAACCACAAAGTCGTAATTATATCACGGACGATTCCTTTTGCATATCTATGTTTACTGAGACTTTTTTGCTTCTAGTATCGTATATTTTGAAATAAATGCGTTTACGCCATTATTGTACATAGAAACACGACTAATAACACTCAGAAGGAAATAAATAGCACCTTTTCAATTTTTCCTTTGTATCGTGTTTCTTTCTAAGTGCCAGACAACATCAAAATTATTTTTCTCACAAAAAAAAATCTGACGTCGTCACTGTTGTAGCAATTTTCACGAAAAATGTTTACTTCTTTGAGCATAGAGCAGACTTTCTTAGTCCGCAGCTCGTGGTCGTACGGTAGCGATCTCGCTTCCCGCGCCTGGGTTCCCGGGTTCGATTCCCGGCGGGGTCAGGGATTTTCTCTGCCTCGTGATGACTGGGTGTTGTGTGATGTCGTTAGGGTTAAGTAGTTCTAAGTTCTAGGGGACTGTTGTCCATAGATGTTGATTCCCATAGTGCTCAGAGCCATTTGAACCAGACTTTCTTTGTTGAGGTTTTGTGTCATGCGACTAGTTGGAAGTGATCTGTTATCACTTCCTCTCCTGTGTCAAGATCTTCATCTCAGGTTGACACTTATGAGTTATGTGTACTCGAATACATGTCTTTCCCTACAGTTATTACCTAGTACACCTTCCTCTAGTACTATGTAAGTTATTCCCAGATACCTAAATTACTTTTCTAAGAAAATGAAACGCCTATACGAGCGCAGGAGCGAAGGGACACCATACCTCTGGGGTAGCGATGAAGTGGGATTTTCTCGTACGAATATTTCACGAGTGTACCGTGAATATCATGAATCCGGTAAAACATCCAATCTCCCACATCGCTGCGGCCGGAGAAAAATCCTGCAAGAACGGTACCAACGGAGACTGAAGAGAATCGTTCAACGTAACAGAAGTGCAGCCCTTCCGTAAATTGTTAAAGATTTCATTGCTGGGCCATCAACAAGTGTCAGCGTGCGAACCATTCAACCAGACATAATGGATATGGGCTTTCGAGTCGAAGGACCACCCATGTACCATTGATGACAGCTCGGCACAAAGATTTACGCCTCGCCTAGGGCTGTCAACACCGACGCTGGAGTACTGATGACAGGAAATTTGTGGCCTGGTCGGACGAGTCTCGTTTCAAATTGTATCTGGCGGATGGACGTGTACGGCTATGGAGACAATCTCACGAATCCATGGACCCTGCATGTCAGCAGGGGACTTTCCAAGGTGGTGGAGGTTCTGTAATAGTGTGAGGCGTGTGCAGTTGGATACGTCTAGATATGACTCTAACAAGTGACACGTAAGTAAAGATCCTGTCTTATCACATGCATCCATTCATGTCCGCTGTGCAGCAATTGATTATTCACACAGAACAAGTAACGAGGTTACTTATCACAAGAACTGCCTCAACAGCTGAATCCATCACTGCACAACTTAAACTAACCCTTTAGGGTTAATATAATTAATCATACTAACAGTGTGCAGTTAATAATTTGAACTGTTCTCCCTCACAGCGCACACTCTTCCATCCCTGTGTTCCATCAGTAAACGACCACAACTCGTCACACGGCAACTACTGACTTCGGTGCGAAATTTGTGGGTACTAAACAACGGTGGTGCAGCACTCGTATACCATTCATTTCACTGTATCAGCCATAAAACCACCAGTTTGCAACCGTCAGCTGAAAAAGCGCTCAGGTAGTGCTCCTCTTGACACGGAGAAGCAGTGCAGATCGTAGTGCCGTCCGGCTGACAGTACCGCAGCACACTAGCTTCTCGAGGTCCTCGCTCACGGCTCTGCCCTGAACACGCTCGTTCGTCCCCGTGCAGTGACAATCTCCAACACCTGGAGGCCCAGCGCACCGTTACGAACAAATGTTCAAATGTGTGTGAAATCTTATGGGACTTAACTGCTAAGGTCATCAGTCCCTAAGCTTACACACTACTTAACCTAAATTATCCTAAGGACAAACACACACACCCATGCCCGAGGGAGGACTCGAACTTCCGCCGTTACGAACACCCCGGCCGCCGCGCAGCGGGCTTGTCCACTGCTCCACCAAGCTGTCCTCCACAGGAAGTTGCTGGACCCACTTGCTGCAACTAACTGACCGCTCCTCCAGCCCTGCTTCCGACCGGTTCGGCCACAGCGGCCCTCGGACAATCACATACCGGCGGTCCGAACTCCGCGGTTTTAGCACGACACTCCACTTAAAAAGACCTGGAGACAGGGGAAACAATCGTGCCTTTCGACAAGACGCAAGAATTATGTGAGAAAAAAGTAATTTAGTTTTTATATGCCCATCCTATTGATAGGAGATCTTGGGAACCGCGTTCGCTTACTATTGTAAGAAAATGAAACACATACAGCCGTACTTCTGATTTTATTTATTTTGTAGCTACCAGTTTCGGTGCTTCAATGCTCCCTTAGGCCGTAGTTGATGCTGAACGAATTAACACAATCCCTATATATACCGTATCAATGGCCTACATAATTGGTTACGCAGACTATCTGTGAACTTTGATGTCAGCACTCCTACCATCAGTGTCAAGTTGGAAGTACTTAAGATCAAATGAGGTAGAGGGATAGATAACATTACATCAGAATTTACAAAATCATTGGGGGATGGGACAACTAAACGGCTATTCACGTTGGTGCGTAAGGTGTATGAGACTGGCGACATGTATCATCTTACTTCCGGAAAAATATCACCCACACAATTCCGAAGTCTGCAAGAGCCGACAAGTGCGAGAATCAGCTTAACAGGTCATCCATCCAAGTTGCTTATAAGAATAATATACAGAAGAATGGAAAAGAAAATTGAGAATGTGCTGCATGACGATCAGTTTGGCTTTAGGAAAGGTAAAGGCATCAGAGAGGCAATTCTGACGTTGCGATTGATAATGGAAGCAAGACTAAAGGAGAATCAAGACACGTTCATAGGAGTTGTCGCCCTGGAAAATGCGTTCGATAATGTAAAATAATGCAAGATATTAGAAATTCTGAAACAAATAGGGGTAAGCTATAGTGAGAGATGGGTAATATACAGTATGTACAACAGAAAATAATAAAAGTGGACAACCAAAAACGATATGAATATGGTAGCCGTTCTTTCGGACATGCCAGATAGAACAGATACCATCTTCATATAGTTAATGCTAACCGGCCATTGACCTTCTTCTGTGCTGGATGCACACGCATTGCCCGAACTCTTACGGGATTCGGTAAGATTGTCTGCCGCGAGTAATGAGTGTAATGGCCAGGGGCACTACGAATGACGTGTGTCGACATTAAGTTGTGAATGTGGGTCTCACGGGGAGGGTGCAAGGGATAAATCCCTGCAGTCGCACTATTCTCTGTGCTCTCGGTGGCTCAGATGGACGCCGGCACGGTAACTCAGCGTGTTCGGTCAGAGGGTTATCTGCCCTCCGTAATAAAAAAAAAAAAATGAGCTAATGGATCAACGACGAACTGAAACGGGTGTCTTGCAACGTCCGCCCCGAGCACATACAACGAACGAAAACGAACAAAATGAGATTACACAAAAAAGATGGATAGAGCGTCTGCCATGTAAGTAGGAGATCCCGGGTTCGAGTCCCGATCAGGGCACACATTTTTGACTGTCCCCATTGTTGTACATCAACGCCTGTCAACAGCTTAGGGTCTTGATTTAATTCTCATTTCAACCAAGAACGAAGTGCTCGGATTAAAAGGGCTTTAAGACATGGATGAAGACTATCACCCCTACTATTCCATTTCTATCTCGAAGAAGCAATCATATAAATAAAAGAAAGGTTCAAGAGTGCGATTAAAAAATCAAGGTGAAAGGATGTTACGATTTGCAGAAGACATTGCTATCCTAAGTGAAACTGAAGTAGAATTATATGATCTGCTGAATGGAATGAACAGTCTAATGAGTAAAGAATATCGGTCGAGAGTTAATCGAAGAAAGACGAAAGTAATGAGAAGGAACACAAATGAGAACAGTGAGAAACTTAACACCAGGATTGATGGTCACGAAGTAGATGAAGTTAAAGAATTCTGCTACCTAGGCAGCAAAACAACTAGTGACGGACGGAACAAGGAGGATATCGAAAGCAGGCTGCCACTGGCAAAAAGGGCATTCCTGGTCAGGAGAACTTTACTAGTATCCAACACAGGGCTTAATTTGAGGAAGAAATTTCTGACAGTGTACTTTTGGAGCACAGCATTGAATGGTAGTGAAACATGGACTGAGGGAAAACGGGAACAGAAGAGAATCGAAGCATTTGAGATACGGTGCTATGACGAATGTTGAAAATTAAGAGGACTGATAAGTTGTGGTTTGCTAAGGCTCTACACAGAATCGCAGAGGAAAGAAATTTGTGAAAAACACCGACAAGGAGAAGAAACATAATGATAGGACGTCTTTTAAGACATCAAGGAATGACTTCCATGGTACTAGAGGAAGATGCAGAGGACAAAACTGACTGTAGAGGAAGACAGGGATTGGAATATATCCAGAATATTATTGAGATTCGAACATCACAGATATAATCTTATCTTTTCCTTTTCTGTAGAATTAATCAGACAATCTTGACGTAATCATCTTTTGATCAGATTAATTGCTTATCACATACTTACTTCTGTACTACATGGGAATTCTGCATCCAAATTATCGAAAAGATGGTTGTTTCTTTCCCTTCGTTTTTTAGTGTACTATGCCTTTTAACATCGAAAATATCAAAGATACAGTGTGCGACATGATCGACTATCATTTGCCACTTATCAAACATACACCAAGAAAAGTTTTGTATCACCTCGGTTTCGAGAGTTCCGGAAGCTGTACAGAAAATTGGAACAGAGATCAACATAAACATCATTTCCGCCCTTTTTATTGCTCATGAAAATCACACATTGCATGTTGTACCACCATACAGCGAGACCTTCAGAGCTGGTTGTCCAGATTGCTGTACACAGCGATACCTTTAATACTCAGCTGCACGTCCTCTTGCATCGATGCATGATTGTATTCGTCGTGGCATACTATCCACAAGTTCATCAAGGCACTGTTGGTCCAGAGTGTCCCACTCCTCAACGGCGATTGGGCGTAGATCCCTCAGAGTGGTTGGTGGGTCACATCGGCCATAAACAGCCCTTTTCAATCTATCCCAGGCATGTTCCGATAGGGTTCATGTCTGGGGAACATACTGGCCACTGGTCGAGCGATGCTGCTATTCTGAAGGAAGTCATTCACAAGATGTACACGATGGGGGTGCGAATTGTCGTCCATGAAGTCGAATGCCTCGTCACTATGCTGCTGCACTATCAGTCGGAGGATGGCATTCATGTATCGTACAGCCATTACGGTGCCTTCCATGACTACCAGCGGCGTACGTCGGCCCCACATAATGCCAACCCAAAACGGCAGGAAACCTCCACTTGCTGCACTCGCTGTACGGCGTGTCTAAGGCATTCAGCCTGACCGGATTGCCTCCAAACACGTCTACGACAATTGTCTGATTGAAGGCATATGCAGCATCCATCAGTGAAGAGAACTTCGGCATGTTGTTGGGCCCATCTGTACCGCGCTGCTAGGTGTCGTGGATGCAAAGATGGACCTCGCCTTGGACGTCGGGAGTGAAGCTGCGCATCATGCAGCCTCTTGCGCCCAGTTTGAGTCGTAACACGACGTCCTGTGGCTGCACGAAAAGCATTATTCCGTAGGTAGTGGTCATCCACTGCAGTAGTAGCTCTTGGGCGGCCTGAGCGAGGCATGTCATCGACAGTTCCTGTCTCTCTGTATCTCCTCCATGTCCGAACAACATCGCTTTGGTTCATTCTAAGACGCTTGGGCACTTCCCTTGTTGAGAGCCCTTCCTGGCACAAAGTAACAATGTAGACGCGATCGAACCGCGGTCTAGGCATGGTTGACCAGACAACATGAGCAGTTTACCTCCTTCCTGGTGGAATGACTGGAACTGATCGGCTGTCGGACCCCCTCTGTCTAATAGGCGCTGCTCATGCATGGCTTTTTACATCTTTGGGCGGGCTTAGTGACATCTCTGAACAGTCAAAGGGACTGTGTCTGTGATGCAATGTTCACAGTCAACGTCTGTTTTCTGGACTTCTGGGAACCGGGGTGATGCAAATCTTTTTTTTGATGTGTGAATAAGTAACAAATCGGGTGGAGCTTAATGACAAGCTAAAATCTCCAATTCATGAGTGTGGGTCGAAATAGTCGCAAGTGGTTCTCAGATGCCTCGAGTACATAAGACAAGTGCATAGCATTTGGCATGCCGTACAAAGGAAGGTGATCACTAGAAGGCATTATAAAATCAAGACTAAAGCCGCTTTGAGTGCTTAAGAGGAATCTTTCACAGCAGCGGGCTTTGTAAAAGTGGAATTCTTCTAAAGGATAAGCTCTTGGACTACACTGGCTGTTATCCTGCTTAAATTTCTTTTCTATTAACGTCCCTCAGCATATGCTAGTATCATCCCAAGGAAAAGTTTCGGTAAGAACTCATATTCATACTAGAGAATCGAAAAGTGGGAATCAGAAGCAACCAGCTCATTTTTATTTAAAGGACAATGAATGCGAGAATATTCTGACATGAATACTAGTAGATTATATTCTGCAGTAAGTGTTGTGACATACTCGTCTTTCTTTCGAGTAGGTATCTCTGTTTCACTGTCAGCGTAAGTTGCTTCGGAAACACTTTGCTGCAACCAAAACAGTTCTTTCCACTAGATAAATTTCCCCAGTGAGCGTCTGTTAATTTACGTGGATGGCCAGCAGTATCCAGACGTTACCCAACATGCAACAGTTCACCACGCAAAAGCAGCCAGTTTCGCGTTTACGTCATCGATAATCTGAATAACAGTAACACACATTTTCTTTCCAGGAAAAATTGATAAAATGTTTTGAGAAAGATATCGATGAGTTAGAAACAATTCGTATTATACGAGTCGCTTGCCTTGATTAATACCAAAGGATAGATATCTTTTGAAGAAAATATTTACCTGTTGTAGACGTTTCAAATTATTGTGCAGATATAAAAGTACTAGAAATATCGCTGATTTCAGAATCTCGAAGAGTTATTTCTTAATGAAATCAGGAAATCGGAGACAAATAACACGAAATAATGTAAGACAATGAACAACCGTATTTTGTAAAGGTGAGAAAGGTGTGTAAGTCGAAAGCTTTATGACTGCTCGCATTTTTATAGATTCATTTGTAAGAATAACCTATTTCTAATGGTACGGCAGTTAGTTATAATGAGTACTTGTTGGGAGGGGGGGGGGGACGAAAATTATCACAGACCGTTTTAATAATAATAAGATTGAAGGCTTTAGGGGCCTTTGTCAGTTACAACAGAAATTATTGCTGTTACAATTATGATCAAACGGTGGTGTTATTACCGTCAGGACTGTCAATAAAATTGGCAAACAAACACGGAAATTCACCTCTGAGTTTCTTCACTTCAAGAAAGAAATTAATCTGCCTGTTCCATGTGACAGTCAACAAGTCGATGTTTACAGTTTAAACGTAATTTTTAAAAACTGTGTAATGTTGATGCATTAAGTTGTTCTGAAAGCGGTGCTGATATTCAAGACAATAAAAGCGGGTTAAAAGCCGTGAGCTATCTGGGGAAGTTAACCTAGCATTACTGAGTAACTGTTTCACCAGGTATCCAATCTAGCTTACCTAATTCCCAACCAGACTAACATTAATTATAATCTTTTAATAGTCATCTTACGACAACCGGTGATTATATATATATATATATATATATATATATATATATATATATATATATATATATATATATATAATGTGTGTGTGTGTGTGTATAAAGAGAATTTAAATAAAAAGAAATAAATCAGTTTATATTTGGACATTTATTTTAACAATTGATCATAGTTCCGTTAAAATTTCAGCATATTGCACTTGATTCATAACTAAACTGGTGTCTTATTTAGGATTGTGAAAATGTGAGTTTGTAATCTTATGGAACACATCAAATATGGAACCAAGATTGGGAGACTGCATACAACACTGCGTTCATAAAATAACACACGAAGAACATTGAAACATATGCAAGAGGAAATTAACCACAACCAATCGATTCAATTTTCACCCAAAGAAGTTACGTTCGTAGTGCAATCCTGTCCGTCATGAAATTACCACACACTGGTATACTAAATTCATACTAACTCTCTGTGAAATCTTCCCGAAGAGAATAGCTGAGGGCTACTTTGATGATTACACCACATGCTTCACGTGGTTAACTTGGTTTACACAAAGAGTGTAACTCCACAATAATTTTGATAATTAAAATAAATTACATTGAAACGCAATTTACATAAGAAAAACCTCGAACTGGTTAATATCGTCTTACTAGTAACCAGATGGGTCAAACAATTGTATAAGCACGTGGTACAGGTCTCACGAAGTACACCCCGCATGGGTTGAACATTAAGAAAAGTTGCTGTATTGAAAAATATTGTCAAGAGGAGACGATATGATCTCACGCACATTCGCATTTAAGATTGATGATCTTAATTAGAGTTACGGATCATCAACTCGTGGTTCCACTTTACTCACAAAGTAGTGACAAAGCAACTACTGGAAGATATTCTGAACTTCACACTCGAATTACACTGAGTTACAATTTAAGATAACATAAGATATTTTAGATCTAAACCTGAAATAAAGGTGATTAAATTTTCAGTTAGACTGAACTTAAGAAATCCATTGTCCTACGGACTTAGCAGAGACGCGCTTAGCCGTAGATCTTACCACTTCAGACGCTCGCCGCGGACAGACTTACGTGGGCCCGTACCGAGGGTGTTTCACAGATACAAACGGAAGTGACCAGAGAGGCAGCTTCCTATACCAACATGACAAGGGACGGACAAGACCATACTAAGAATAGAAACCTCTTTGGTTTTAGAAAGCGTAGCTAACTGTTCCGACGTTGGATCATATTTTTAGCCTTAGACAAATAAGTGAGAAGGCGTATTGTAAGGGTCTACATCTAATCCAGAATGATATTTTCACTCTTCAGCGGAAAGTGGGCCGATATGAAACTTCCTGGCAGATTAAAACTGTGTTCGCAGAAGAGCTTCTGTAAAGTTTGGAAGGTAGGAGACGAGGTACTGACAGAATTGAAGCTGTGAGGGCGTGTTGTGAGTTGCGCTTGGGTATCTCAGTTGGCAGAGCACTTGCCCGCGAAAGGCAAAGGTCCCGAGTTCGAGTCTTGGTCCAGCACACAGTTTTAATCTATCAGTAAGTTTCATGTCTACATCCAATATTTGTGGATTTATAAAAGGCGTATGATTCTGTACCCTTCAACGGATTATGGGAAGCTACAGAGTATATAGATACAGAAGCACAACAGATATCCCTAGTCCAAAGAGTAGACCAACAATAGTACGCAGCAGTTAAAGCAGGGAGAAAGTCGAGTGAGAAATTCCAAACATCTAATGGACTTAGACAGGGCTGTAGTATGTCGCCGATTCTGTTTAAAATATGTTGGATTGTATACTGGAATGGTGAAATCATTCATGCGGAGATGTGGGTTTTCGTTTCCAGTATGATACTATCTACTCATTATTTGCCGATGATGAGGTACTGACAGCGCAGGGGAGAAGGGTATCAAATCAGTGATAAAGAAGTTAATCGAAGCATTTGAATGAAGCGGGCTTGCCGGCCGCGGTGGTCTAGCGGTTCTGGCGCTGCAGTCCGGAACCGCGGGATTGCTACGGTCGCAGGTTCGAATCCTGCCTCGGGCATGGGTGTGTGTGATGTCCTTAGGTTAGTTAGGTTTAAGTAGTTCTAAGTTCTAGGGGACTTATGACCTAAGATGTTGAGTCCCATAGTGCTCAGAGCCATTTGAACCATTTTTTTGAAGCGGGCTTCAGATAAACATGAGCTAAACAGAATATCTAGTTGAGGGAGGTGATGAAAGGGATATAGTACTGCCGCAAGGAACTATTAAAGCTGTAAAGCAGTCTAAATACTTTGAATTGATTATCCATTCCTCGAGAAGCTGTGAAGCAGATATGGGACGCAGGATCCAGCAGGTAAGAGGAGCAATTAAAATGGTAAATAGAGTTCTATGAAACCTGACAGTATCAAAAGAAAGAAAGAAGAGGGTCTGCAAACCGTATAGGAAAGTATACTAACACACTGTGCGGAAGAATGGACCCTGGAGCAGAGTACATGCAGTTGAGAGTGATGGAATAAGAAGGGCAGCCAGAACATCTAGGACAGAACGGAGAAGAAATGAGGAAATCAGTGATAATGAATATGGAACAACCAGACGTGCAAATAACTGAGAAGAGAGCTCTTCAACGACATGGCGAATAGAGAAAGGACGATGGCTAAAAGCAGCCCTGCAATGGTCACTGCCAGGAAGTAGGAAGCGTGGACGGCAGAGATTAACTTGGAGAGCTGGCGTACTATGAATGATGAGGAAAAGACGTCTGGAAGAGCAAGACTGCCGTGGTCGTGAAAGCTAACGAATGGGAATAAAGGGAAACTGTTGAAGAGTGGAGAAACCCTTAAAAGTAAGTAAGTCACTATCTTTCTTCTATCACTGCTTTTATGACTATCTTTCCTCTATCGCTGCTTTTACTTGCGTGCTGTGAAAATGTTGACTGGTCTCATCTCAAAGTAAATAGAACAAATGTTAGGCATTATCTCTCTCTATTGGAGGACTCATTTGTCCCTTGTAATTCTGTGCAGTTTATATTAGTGCTACAAAGCACACGAATCAGTGTGGTTTTGACAATGCATTAGTAGTTTTCCTCTACTTACTCACTAAACATAAAGTGGCAGTATATTTGTACCACGAAGGAAAGCAAGAAGTTTGGTGTTTAAGTTAACTGCTTTCAAGAAACTTCCGAAAGCTTCAGTCTGTATGGCCGAACAAGATTTGAACTTTTCGAATGCAAATCCAATGCGTTAACAACTCCAGCACGTCAACGCGCTAAATTTGTCGGTAAGGAGTAGAAAATACATTACCACTAGACGTGATATTCTAAATATAGTACACAGTTTTGTGACATGGTATTGGATTCGTAAACGCAGTATCGCTAAACGCGTCATAATGTGATTGGACCACACTGCACAATTGCTCACGGGTAACTAACCTGCTGCTGAGTCCTTGCTGGATGGGTGCACATTGTATACGGGGTAACTATAATTAAAGTTAAACTTTCAAAACGCTGTACAAATAACATCACTGGTGAGAATGACGTCAAATTGCAACGGAATATTATCGGGGAAAGGGGGAAACGTATGGCAGAAAAAAGTAGCGTGAAAATTGATCATTAGATGGCGCTGTTTGTGTCAGAATAGTTAAATGAAAACACCTGTCATGCGCACGACTCATTGAAGTCGGTATCAACACACCGGGTACACGGCTTTTCCTCTTTTCGCGTCGGCGATGTTCACCATGACTGTCTCAATGCAGGATAGAGCTCTGCTTATAAAGCTGTATTACAAGAATGATGCCTGTGCACAAATCGCTCTGCAGAAGTTTCGGACACTGTAGGGTTTGGCAAAAGGCGTTAGTTCGATGACTGCCGTGGGTCTGAAATGATTCGGAAAACGAAAAGACGGATTCTTTTGGTGTACAACCTGGTACAGGGAGGAAACGAATTGATTCGACGTCAGTGGAAACAGTGGCCACAGCAATACAGTACACGACGAGTGGTGGTGTGCAAACCTGTGGTGCACGGAGAACTGTATAAACATTGGACGTACTCGTCAGCACGGTGCGTAAAATTCTTCGAAACATCCTTCTTTGCTGTCTATTCTGAATCACCTATGTGCACGAGTTGCTTTCTGTTGATGTGCCAGCAAGAGAGACCTTTGCCTTAGAACTTCTTGCTCACATTTCTTTTTTGTCATCAGTCTACTGACTGGTTTTTTGCAGCCCGCTACGAATTCCTTTCCTGTGCTAACCTCTTCATCTCAGAGTAGCACTTGCAACCTACGTCCTCAATTATTTGCTTGACGTATTCCAATCTCTGTCTTCCTCTACAGTTTTTGCCCTCTACAGCTCCCTCTAGTACCATGGAAGTCATTCCTTCATGTCTTAGCAGATGTCCTATCATCCTGCCCTTCTCCTTATCAGTGTCTTCCACATATTCCTTTCCTCTCCGATTCTGCGTAGAACCTCCTCATTCCTTACCTTATCAGTCCACCTAATTTTCAACATTCGTCTATAGCACCACATCTCAAATGCTTCGATTCTCTTCTGTTCCGGTTTTCCAACAGTCCACGTTTCACTACCATACAATGCTGTACTTCAGACGTACATCCTCAGAAATTTCTTCCTCAAATTAAGGCCGGTATTTGATATTAGTAGACTTCTCTTGGCCAGAAATGCCTTTTTTGCCATAGCGAGTCTGCTTTTGATGTCCTCCTTGCTCCGTCCGTCATTGGTTATTTTACTGCCTAGGTAGCAGAATTCCTTAACTTCATTGACTTTGGGACCATCAATCCTGATGTTAACATTCTCGCTGTTCTCATTTCTACTACGTCTCATTACCTTCGTCTTTCTCCGATTTACTCTCAAACCATACTGTGTACTCATTAGACTGTTCATTCCGTTCAGCAGATCATTTAATTCTTCTTCACTTTCACTCAGGATAGCAATGTCATCAGCGAATCGTATCATTGATATCCTTTCACCTTGTATTTTAATTTCCTTTATTTCCGTCATTGCTTCCTCGATGTACAGAATGAAGAGTAGGGGTGAAAGGCTACAGCCTTGTCTTACACCCTTCTTAATACGAGCACTTCGTTCTTGATCGTCCACTCTTATTATTCCCTCTTGGTTGTTGTACATATTGTATATGACCCGTCTCTCCCTATAGCTTACCTCTACTTTTTTCAGAATCTCGAACACCTTGCACCATTTTATATTGTCGAACGCTTTTTCCAGGTCGACAAATCCTATGAAAGTGTCTTGATTTTTCTTTAGCCTTGCTTCCATTATTAGCCGTAACGTCAGAATTGCCTCTCTCGTCCCTTTACTTTTCCTAAAGCCTAACCGATCGTCACCTAGCGCATTCTCAATTTTCTTTTCCATTCTTCTGTATATTATTCTTGTAAGCAGCTTCGATGCATGAGCTGTTAAGCTGATTTTGCGATAATTCTCGCACTTGTCAGCTCTTGTCGTCTTCGGAATTGTGTGGATGATGATTTTCCGAATGTCAGATGGTATATCGCCAGACTCATATATTCTACACACCAACGTGAATAGTCGTTTTGTTGCAACTTCCTCCAATGATTTTAGAAATTCTGATGGAATGTTATCTATCCCTTCTGCCTTATTTGACCGTAAGTCCTCCAAAGCTCTTTTAAATTCCGATTCTAATACTGGATCCCCTATCTCTTCCAAATCGACTCCTGTTTCTTCTTTTATCACATCAGACAAATCTTCACCCTCATAGAGGCTTTCAATGTATTCTTTCCACCTATCTGCTCTCTCCTCTGCATTTAACAGTGGAATCCCCGTTGCACTCCTAATGTTACCACCGTCGCTTTTAATGTCACCAAAGGTTGTTTTGACTTTTCTGTATGCTGAGTCTGTCCTTCCGTCAATCATATCTTTTTCGATGTCTTCACATTTTTCCTGCAGCCATTTCGTCTTAGCTTCCCTGAACTTCCTGTTTATTTCATTCCTCAGCGACTTGTATTTCTGTATTCCTGATTTTCCCGGAACATGTTTGTACTTCCTCCTTTCATCAATCAACTGAAGTATTTATTCTGTTACCCATGGTTTCTTCGCAGCTAACTTCTTTGTAACTATGTTTTCCTTCCCAACTTCTCTGATGGCCCTTTTTAGAGATGTCCATTCCTCTTCAACTGTACTGCCTACTGCGCTATTCCTTATTGCTGTATCTATAGCGTTAGAGAACTTCAAACGTATCTCGTTATTTCTTAGTACTTCCGTATCCCACTTCTTTGCGTATTGATTCTTCGTCACTAATGTCTTGAACTTCAGCCTACTCTTCATCACTACTATATTGTGATCTAAGTCTATTTCTGCTCCTGGGTACGCCTTCCAATCCAGTATCTGATTTCGGAATCTGTGTCTGACCATGATGTAATCTAATTGAAATCTTCCCGTATCTCCCGGCCTTTTCCAAGTATACCTTCTCCTCTTGTGATTCTTGAACAGGGTATTCGCTATTACTAGCTGAAACTTGTTACAGAACTCGATTAGTCTTTCTCCTCTTTCATTCCTTGTCCCAAGCCCATATTCTCCTGTAACCTTTTCTTCTACTCCTTCCCCTACAACTGCATTCCAGTCGCCCATGACTATTAGATTTTCGTCCCCCTTTACATACTGCATTACCCTTTCAATATCCTCATACACTTTCTCTATCTGTTCATCTTCAGCTTGCGACGTCGGCATGTATACCTGAACAATCGTTGTCGGTGTTGGTCTGTTGTCGATTCTGATTAGAACAACCCGGTCACTGAACTGTTCACAGTAACACACCCTCTGCCCTACTTTCCTATTCATAACGAATCCTACACCTGTTATACCATTTTCTGCTGCTGTTGATATTACCCGATACTCATCTGACCAGAAATCCTTGTTTTCCTATCTTCACTATATCTAGATTGAGCCTTTGCATTTCCCTTTTCAGATTTTCTAGTTTCCCTACCACGTTCAAGCTTCTGACATTCCACGCCCTGACTCGTGGAACGTTATCCTTTCATTGATTATTCAATCTTTTTCTCACGGTAACCTCCCCCTTGTCAGTCCCCTCCCGGAGATCCGAATGGGGAATTATTCCGGAATCTTTTGCCAATGGAGAGATCATCATGACACTTCTTCAAATACAGGCCACATGTCCTGTGGATACACGTTACGTGCCTTTAATGCAGTGGTTTCCATTGCCTTCTGCATTTTCATGTCGTTGATCATTGCTGATTCTTCCGCCTTTTGGGGCAATTTCCCACCCCTAGGACAAGAGAGTGCCCTGAACCTCTATCCGCTGCTCCGCCCTCTTTGACAAGGCCGTAGGCAGAATGAGGCTGACTTTTTATGGCGGAAGTCTTCGGCCTCCAATTCTGATTATTTACCAAAATTTTGACAGTGGCGGGGATCGAACGCGGGACCGAAGACGTTTTGATTATGAATCAAAGACGCTACCCCTAGACCACGGGTAAAATTCTCGCTCGCATAGTAGTGGACAATGATTAGCCCTGGAAGATTTTGTGGACAGACGAAGCCCACTTCCATCTGACAGGGTGTGTCAATACGTAGAGTTGTCGAATATGGGCAACGGAAAATCCACACGCCAATCAACCAGTACCACTTCATCCTGAAAAGGTCACTTTGTGGTGCGGGTTTTGTAGTGGGACGCGAAATTGAAGTGTCACCCATCCATCAGTGTCAGCCCAGTTTGCAGGTGAATATAAGTTAATTTAGTGTTTTTTTTATGTATTTTTGTAATATTTGTAATAGTTGTGAATTGTCGAAAGTTTTGTATTTAATTTTTTATGTTTCATGTACGGAGAGGGCGGCGCAACGAACGGAGACAGCATCTTCACTGCCGGGACCAGAGAGAAAATTGCTGGTCACTATACGTCACGGGTCGACAGCCAAAGAGCAACAGAAGATCCTGAAACCGAGTTGTTGCGTCGTGCTTCTAAAAACTGGAAAAATAAGAATTTGTAATGTTTCTACAACAATGATGTCATAGAAAGTTTAATCATGTTGTAAATGGTCAGTCCTATCTTGTCAAGGCTCAGGTTCACGTCTATATGTAGGAAGATAATAAACTAGTGGATATTACTAAAGTTCAAATACGTGTTCCGAAAATTTATTTATGAAGAATTATGTTAATGAATTATTAATTTATTTGACAAGATTATTAATTGTGACAACGTTCATCGCAAGTTTGAATCTGGAAAGTTTATTAAATGTGGTTCTAATATTTGTTAAATCAGATAACTTGCATTAATATAATTTCTGAGAAGAAACAAAACGACATCTAAATTGAAAAAAAAGTTTGCACAAAAAATTGGACTTAGTGACGTAATTCTGCGCATACGACTCAAATGATGATGTTTTACACTTTCGTTCAAGAACCATTCAGAGACAATTTAAAAAGAATTTAAATAATTTTTAAGTGTGTTGTAACTGACGTAGGTGACGAAGTCTGCACATGGTCATATGTCAAAAGAAAATCCTTTATACAAAACTTGCGTCGTTATACTACAGTTTACGGTATCATTTATCATAGGGCCATATTTTTTCGAAGAGACAGACGCTTCTGGTCCTGTTATCTGTACCGTCACTGGTAAGCGCTATGAGTGTCTTTTGAGCACCCACGTCATTCCAGCTCTCCAACAGAGTGGATCTGTCGATGGGATCATTTTTATGCAAGATGTATCCAGTTAAGCAGCTGCTGAAGCACCATTTCGGAAATGCTAGAGCCATCAGCCGCCATTTCCCTTCAGCCTGGTCTTCCCAATAACCTGATCTTAGCCCTGTAACATCTGGTTGTGGGGCTATCTGAAAGATGTGTTCAGTGTTCCGATTGCAAACTTAGCTGCATTGAAGGCACGCATTGCGCAACACATTCCGAACGTGACTCCGGAAACACTTCGATCAGTTGTGGAAGATGCTGCTTGTCGATTTCAACTTGTTACAGAAAACGGTGGACAGCATATTAATCGTGTTTTGCGCCAGTCACTCGGAAATTAATAATCCGATTTGATTTTGATTGATTGCTTTTTACGCGGCTTTTGGCCTCAGGACAACTAAAATCCGATTTTTCACATCCGATGTGGTGGATGAGCTTAAGTAACTAACAGTATCTCACCTATACGCCCTTGCACACTGAGTACTACAGTTTGTGTAACGTCATTGTTGTATGATTCGTATGACATTTGTAGGCGACCACAATTAAATTATGATCAATAAAAACTTTTTTTTTTCTTTATTGTATTTCAATTCCCCATCGGAGCGGGCTGGTAGCAGCATATGCGCTGCTCTTCAACCGAAAGGTATAGAACAAACAATAGAAGACATTTAAAAATAACAAAGGAAAGAATATGGTGAACATAGATATACAAAAGGGGGAACATCGTGGAAGGCAATAGATAAAAAACGGGGGTGACTGTAAAATGGAGATAAAAAACTGTTTAAAAGTAGCACACGCAAAAAACCACACACTGCAACAATTAAAATAACACAAGGCACAGTATGACTGGAGCATAAAAGGTATCGACGGATGGCGTAGCACAGAACAAACACTGACGGCGAACCTCAAGGCAGTACACAATTAAAATCACACCTCTTGATGCACAGGAGAAACAGCACTAAACACAACACTGATGTGGCACACTGACAATGATCAAAATGGAGGATCTGCCAGGCGCAAGGAGACCGGAAGAAGGGAGGGAGGGAGGGAGGGGAAGGGAGGGGTGAGATGAGTGGGGGCGCGCTGAAGAGGGCCAGGTAGGGAGGGATGTCGGAAGGAAAGAGGCAAGTATGGGGTGCAGGGTCTCAGGGGGTGGGAGGAGGAAAATCCGTTCTGGGAGAAGGAGGGGAGAGGAAAAAGGGGGCCCTGTGGAGGGGGGGGGGGAACAAGGCCAGGTTATAGTTGGAAGGAAGGGTAGATGTCACGGCGAAGTTCGTCATCCGGGAGGGGGAGGCGTTGGAAATTGCCCTGATGAAGGAGATGGAGGGTGTGGAGGTGGAGAGAGGGAGGGATACAGCGATAGAGCGCGGCAACGGGCGGGGGGTAGAGAGGAAGGAGGAAACCAGAGAGTGGGGGGGATCAAGCCTGCGTGGGGGAGGGGGGGATCAAGCCTGCGGACAATGTAAAGGATGCAGAGATGTTGGAAGTGGGGAAAGGGGATCAGTTCATACAGGAGCCGTGTGGGGGAAGGAAGGCGGATACGGAAGGCAAGGCGGAGCGCATGGCGTTCAAGGATTTGGAGGGCCTTGTAAAAGCGGGCGGGGACGGAGATCCAGGCAACGCTGGCATAACAGAGGATAGGATGGATGAGGGATTTTTAGGTGTTCAGGATGGTAGAAGGATGCAATCCCCATGTCCAGCCAGACAGGAGTTTCAGAAGGCGGAGGCGGGAATCGGCTTTCTGCTGGACGGTCTGGAGATAAGGAGTCCAGGTGAGGACTCAGTCGAGGGTGAGGCCAAGGTATTTCAGGGTGGGGGTGAGCTGGATGGGACGACCATAAAGGGTGAGGTAGAAATCATGGAGGCGAAAGGAGCGAATGGTGTGGCCTATGATGATTGCCTGGATTTTGGAGCGGTTGAGACAGAGGAACCACTGGTTACACCAAGTGGTGAACTGGTTAAGGTGGGTTTGGAGGGTACGTTGGGACCGTTGAAGGGTAGGATAGAGAGCCAGGAAGGCGGCGTCATCAGCATACTGGAGAAGGTGGACTGGTGGGGGTTCAATAAAAACAATACCCATCACCATTATATAGGTTTATTTCTAGACAACCAGTTTCGACGTTACGCTACGTTCTTCAGGCCAAAACTGCTCCAACCCAGTAACCTTCTTTTTGGATGACGTAGTGTAACGTCGAAACTGGTTGCCTAGAAATAAACCTATAAAACAGCGATTGGTATTGTTTTTATTGAACATTGAACCAGAAGATGGAGTTACATTAAATTATGATGCTTACAGCGCCATCTATTGCTACATTTTGTAACTATTTATTTTTCTTCTGCCAGACATTTTCCCCCTTCTCCGATAATATTCCGTTGCAGTTTGACGTCATTCTGACCAGTGTTGTTATTTCTGCAGCGCATTGAAAGTTTAATTGTAATCACCCTGTATATGAACTCCGAGTAAGGTATTCATGGGTAGGTGATGCTACGGTAGTAGTGCGCAACAGCTGGGAATTTGGGTCGGATAGGTAGCGCGAACAGAAATCCGGGTTCGAGTCCCGGCCTGGCACAAATTTTCATCTGTTAACATTGATTTATTTCACTACTCAAATGCGGCTAAGGCCATTAAAAAGCACTGAACGGGGCAGACATTCAAAACAAGGGTCTAAGGATCGTTTATTCCGCTTAGAGGGACGTTAGGATATTTCAGCATCTGAAAAGAAATTAAATTAGGTAACAACTGCCTACGTTTCTGGAAAGGTTACTCAAATAAAATAAGATGAAGATCGCAAAAAATCGAAGGCAACCCTGGTTAATCCCCGAAGAATAATTGGAGTAATTCGCGTTTTACACAGTAGACCTGTACAAATGATAGTTTAATTTGAAATGGGCCTTTCGCAGAAATTATTCTGTATTATGCAAGACATTTTACTCTCGAAACTTAATGTAATAACTGTCAGTATAAACTGCTATGACAGAAGGTGCGCGGGAGAAACGACGTAAATGAAGTAAGGCAGAATAAAACGCAGCTCGCCCACGCTGAGCAAATGCGAATTTCACTAATGACTGCCTCGTTATATTGCGCCTGTTATTCCGCAGGTCTTTCTACTTATTTGCTTTTATTGTCGTGATTCCGGACCACTGGACAGATTGGCGATAAGGAGAAACAACGGAAGGCGAAAGTTTACAGACTTCCGCCGGCAGTTGTGAGGCGGCGCGCCGAAAATAAAACAGTCGGCGAACCCGGCAGGTGGGGCGGCAGCCGCGCTTCCGGCCGGCGCGCCGCCCACGCAGCCAGAGGGTCTCCTTCTGGCTGGTCTGCCGGCTCGGCTCCGCCCCCGGCTGACGGGATATTACTTCTTTTCCGGAGTCATTGTACAACACTGAAGAGTTTAACGTTTGCAGTGAAGTCAGAGTTCCCATTAGAGGAAACAACACTTTTGAGACTTAAGTTAATTTACACGGAAGTTACGCAGGTGCCTGCGGATGCAGTTGTGGTATGAAACCAGTATCTTTAAATAACTTCCCCTTTTACACTTTTGTCCATTACACTCTGAAAGTCTTTCGTAAGAGACATCAGTTTGCAGTGTCAAGGGCTTGAATGTCTGAAGTACACTACGAAACCAGTCTCCTGTAGGCATTTGCATGCTGTACTATGTATTGATATGCGTATCGACTGGTACTCACATGTCGAATAGAACATACAGTCAGTGTTCTGCTTGCTACAGTAGCTTCATATTTAGTTAATAACCGCAAATGCACGTCGTAGCAACACTACTTAAATGGCCTCTAGACGGTCAATAGTATTAAACAATAATAATGTACAATATTATTGACGTTCTCCCTAGACTGCTCAGTAATATTGCCAGTTATATTATCAATAATAGTGAACAATAACAGTGTTTTTCGAAATTTTGAACGATAAAGACAGTGCTGCAGTGATAATTGCTCTGTTTTGTTGCAAGCAGAAGAAACGTGGATGAAAAGTCGGTTCAAGGAACGTCAATGATCACTCAGAAAAGCTCGTTGAGAGAACTGAGGTTGAACGAAAAAAGAAGATTATCTTATATTTATTATATTACAACCAGAAATGATTCTCCCCACACATTTCCTGCATCTCCCCCCCCCCTACCACCACTACCACCAAGAATAAATAAATAATAAATTGAGAGACGCAGTTTCACCAAGTCAGCACTTCTCTATTACGCTATGATACCTTGTTACTGGCAATTCTTTCAAAGACATGGAATTTACAAGTGCAGTTTTAGCACACAGTATTTGAGATATAATTATGCAAACATTTCATACTTTAAAACGAGCACGACAGGGTTACATTCGGGTAAACACAGAGTGTATACATAGAGATAAATTTTTATTCATAACTTAGCATTAGCAAATTTTTTTTTTTAAACCGTCTTCGTCGTGACCGTTGTCTATATTTTCTGAGCAACGAATGATACTGAAAAAGTTTATATAATTTATTCACTGGGTTACTGGCAACCGATTTCGGTACACAATAACATCCTCAGACTATCTCCCTGCGTGCAGTCGTCACGTTCGCTTCCCAAGTAGATATATCAAACCTATCTGATGATTGTATACCGAAATCGATAACCAATAGGAAAAATAAATAAATAGCGACTACAGATTAAAACAACCTTCTTCATCTTCCATACACCAAGAGTGGCACTAGAAGTACATAATAAGCCACTGACGGTGGGCTATAATCCCGAAAACCGGATTGGCCAAATAAAACATTCCTAGTGCAGTTCACGGTGTATGGAAGATATCTTTTAATAAGTATCTGAAAGCTGGGGAGCACCAAGCATTCAAGATTTTTACAGGCTTTTTGAGTTTTCTATTGACCGCTGTTCGGCTGGCAGTATGTCGGGAATATGTAACAAACCATACCATTCAGCACTCTTAACTCTTTGTTCTTTTACTCATCGGCACTAACATTCCACAATGCCGGCAATGATTAATACACTCCAATGCACTCTTATAATTATGCTCGTTCGTCTTGTTTTGAACTCATTTTCTACTCAAAAACAACAAACGTATCCTAACATAAGCTCCATGGTCTGTGTAGCACGCGACCAACTGTCAAGGATGGCGTCAGTACAGCCCACAGATGGCACAATACTTCCACACAACGCCATATATTTCCAAAGTTTTATATTTTCTCCGTAGTATTGCAGAACCTCTTAATCTCACTCCTAGACGATCAATATCATTGCGTATCCCAAAACATTACAAATATTATTGACCGTCTATGGACCACTTTAAACTTTGAAGTTACAGATTAGTGAGTCAATGGCATTACTTGACACGAAGATCGCTTAGCAAGGCCCCTCATGATTTCTGGGGTAAACGAGCACTCTTGGTTTCCGCCTGCTCTAGTGTACACTATCTACTTTCCTGCTAATTGGACATGACATTCTATTTAGTACAGATGCTTGTCTTCTGATACTGAAATGAGCACAGTCTAAGGTTGTGGTGAGGTGGTTGTCTGCTTGTTCAGCCGTTCCGTAATTATAAGATCTGTTGTTTTTAGAAATTTTTCAGCTCAATTTTCATGTGAGCACTATCTGCTTGTTTGATCGACTTCACAACTTGGTTGTAACATGGAGGAATCGATACGTTTCCCGTTGATTCATCCGAGTCTGCAAGTAGTTTATCCGGTTGATTTTTTCGCTCTTTAAATAATATTATGGGTGTTAACAAGAATGGTTCAAATGGCTCTGAGCACTATGGGACTTAACATCTATGGTCATCAGTCCCCTAGAACTTAGAACTACTTAAACCTAACTAACCTAAGGACAGCACACAACACCCAGCCATCACGAGGCAGAGAAAATCCCTGACCCCGCCGGGAATCGAACCCGGGAACCCGGGCGTGGGAAGCGAGAACGCTACCGCACGACCACGAGATGCGGGTTGTTAACAAGAATATAGGATTGTTATTTATAATATTTGGTGATGTAAATCGTCCGTTAAAGGGCGCTTGCATGTAAGACATGAGACTTTGTATACCTTTTCTGCATAATACATTAATAATGTTTATTCAATTTTAATGTAATTTGCGAAGTTTATAAGTTCAGTTTCCATTCTTATGAATTCGTTTAAATCCTCACATGTGCTCCCTCAAGAATACCGTTCAAGAGAGAATTAACTTTAGTTTTATTATATTTCACAAAAAAAGCGAATGATTGGCCTTCAGCAGAGAGATTATGTTATTGTTTAATGCAGTTTTCTGCTAACATGTTAAGTGAGTGTCGCAGTAGACTTATAATAGAAAACACAATCACATAAGCTAGTTGCACTTGATACACGTGGGTTCCATAAGTATATATAGGAAATTAAAAGTCAATTACATACTCAGTTTCATATAGTCAAGCAAGAATAGAATGATTTACCTGCCGGCCGCGGTGGTCTAGCGGTTCTGGCGCTGCAGTCCGGAACCGCGGGACTGCTGCGGTCGCAGGTTCGAATCCTGCCTCGGGCATGGGTGTGTGTGATGTCCTTAGGTTAGTTAGGTTTAAGTAGTTCTAAGTTCTAGGGGACTTATGACCTAAGATGTTGAGTCCCATAGTGCTCAGAGCCATTTGAACCAATGATTTACCCTTTTCTACTTACGTCAAGTTCTGGTACTTAAATGAAAGTTTGTGTGTTTAAATACTCGTTATGATCATTTATTCCATATTTTAAACAGTTGTTGCGCCTTAGATTGCGCTGTTGGTTTGATATAGAGTGAAATTTAAAAATTCCACGTAATGGCGGATCAAATGGTGGTCAGCGATAATCTGTTTCGCCTCCGCAGCAGCTGTGAGAAATTGCTGGAAAAATCTCAAGTACGTAGCAGATGGGGTCATTACCTAAAAAATGTATGCATGTACATTCATGTTGCTTAATAATGTATTAAGAAACATAAGCGTGATACATTTACGACAATACTGACCTATAATTCCAGATAAAAACAATTGTTCTTATAACAAATGAAACAAAAGTAGATCGATACGACTTACGAGCTACAAGATCAAAATAAAACAAGCAATGCAGATCAATAGACATGGATTATAATTGCGAGTTGCTTGTTATACACTATTTACTTTGGCAGTGATTCGTATATGCTGGTTGCATCTATATCTCTTCGATTGTTTTTCATATAATTAATATCTGACATCGTTACACAAAATATCATTTCATCACCGTTTGTTCATTTTTATGCGTTTAAAAATTTTGTTTCTTAATTTTTAGTGTCACTTTTTCTGTACATTATGTACTATTTTGAATTCTCTATCCAACGGACGCAATATTTTATATGATATCATGCTGTTTGAACTCTGCTCGTCTGTAAAGTGTACATCGTATGGCTGGCGACTGAGCTGTGTCAGACACACGACAATCCATGTTCAGACGTTTTCTATCAGTGAGAGATCTGCTGAATGTGCTGGACAGGGCAACAACCGAAAACACACTGTAACGAGGTAGGTGAGGACACTCAAAGCAACATATTCCATTGCGATATCTTGTTCAAAGATAACGACGAGGAAACTGTAATCCCACTGAGCCGTGCGTGGCTCATGGCTCCGCCAGCCATAATGTATTTTACACCCTGTTTTTTTTTTTTGACGTTCTTCCACCACACTACGTTAATTTAAATTAATAAGTCACTGAGTTGCTGCTTTTCCTGACCCTTAGCGGCGTTAGCAGCGCGTATTGATATATCCCCTCTCGCTCTCGCAGTATTTTTGATCGACTGATATTACTTCCCGCTCGCTGTCTGTTTTAAGTGAGTTGGTCGCAGTTCGGATCGCGAATTCTAGGCTGCCAGTCAGTTGGAACGCGTCTAGAGCGCGGTCCGGACCTGCCAGTTGGGAGCTTCAATGCGGCACTAGTGCAGTCGCGTTGGAGCAGCAGTGAGGCCTGCGTCGACAAGGCTCGCCCGACCATTGCCGCCACGCATCACTTGAGCCGGGCCACGGCCTCGGAGGATCGTCGGCCGGTCGCCCTATCGGACGACGCGCTTTGGCTCGCCGATCGTTCATGAGTCGGCTGTGTGTGTCTGCATCGACTCCCGAATTGTCGACTCCCGAATTGTCTTCCTGCGTGTTTAGTTACTGTTGGGTATCGTCCAGGTCTTCGTGCAAGTGTTCGTTAGGTTGTGTATGTAGTTAGCGTAATTCCCTTTGACAAGTTATTTTAAATGTTTTCGGCTTACTGGCTCTGAGAGGTCAGTCTCTCATAGGGCGACGTGTAACTGGTTCTCTGAGCGCTTTTGGGCCCCTTCAACAACCATCTTGTGGAACTTGGGTCGGACCTTTCCTGCTGCACGGCGTGTTTTCTCTGCATGGTTGGGTCTGAGCCAGTATTTCCGCCGTCGTATGTCTGGAAGTGAGTCGGAGACGTACCAGCAGTGCAGTCGCGACGGAGCAGCAGTCGCACACGGATCATCAGGAATCGGTCGGTCGTTGCGGACGAGGGAAGTTATCTCCGTGCGATGCAGTCGGCTGGGACCGCTGGCAGCCCCTGCGCAGTGTCAGAGCGTGTGTGGAGCTGTCCCATCGCTACGAGCTTCGTGGTTCGCCGACTCAGGACGTCAAAGTTGAGTAGTGGTTTCAGCTACCCAAGCCACGTCTATTCATGTTGTCATGGTTCGCTTCGGTGGTTTGCTGTTGGGGAGGTTTTTTGGTGAGTAACACCGAGTGGTTCTACTGCTGAGATTTAGCCGCCATGCGGTGCAATTAACTATTTTGGTCGACTACGATTTGAGTGCCCCAGTGGAATTTTCTGTCTTGTGGCCATTAGTGTTCCGGTTACCTGCCCTGGCCACTAATATAATTTCAGGCAGCGTCCTTTCCTCACCTGTTGTCACTGTCCAACATTGTGTGTAATTTTGACAAGTAATACGTACTCCTTTGTGGATTATCACGTTTGTAACATTGCCAGTTTGGATTCTCATGTACTGCTTGACGGGAAGGAAGTTGTTGTGTCAGTCGGTCTGTGGCTGCCCCTGGTCGGGTTCCGACGGATCAAACGAGGGCAGACCGACCTTCCTGGAGGCCATCTGAGTGCCAAAATAGCTGTTGTCAGCTATTTTAAATTTTATGCTTATGGTTATTGTTTGTTTCTTGAATTTTGCAAAATTAATTTTTAAATTATCCTTTCAAGCTTAAACTCTGCGGTCTTCTGCCTTTAAAGATTACCGTAATATTTTTTTTGAAATTTTGAAGTTAAATTGTGGCCCTCAGCCATTGGTATTGCACCTTGCATATGTTGTTTCTTTAAATTATTTTATTGCTGTCTTAATTGGATTTTTATCTTGTTGATTTTTAAGATTTCTTGTTGTTAAACATGCTGGCCTTCTGCCTTTAAAGGTCTATGGTAATATATTCTGAAGTTTTGGAAATTAATTGTGGCCCTCAGACATTTGCATTGCACTTTGCGTATGTTGTTTTTGGAATTCTTTTATTGCTGTCTTAATTGGATTTTTATCTTGTTAAGATTTCTTGTTGGGGGCCTTCAGCTGTGAGAGAGTTGCTACATTACAATAAATGACGATTAGAAGCAGAAACTGATCGTAACCCCTGGCCCTTTCCACAATCCAATTACCTGTTCTGCCCAGTGGGTTTAGCGGGCGTCTCACCCACAGTTTATTACCATCAAAATCCCAGAACGTACAGTATCATCATCATTCAAGCTTCCAGATCTCAGAGATATGTCCTATGGCCTCTCATCTGCTCCAAAATTTTTTTAGGACAAATGCTGGTGTCTCAGTACTGTCTTGTATTGTCTTCCGTCGTAGCCGTCTTAGTGAACGGCTGGAATAAAGGGTACTGTCTTATGATGTTATTTTGTATTATGATGTTATTTTAAAGAAGCCGAATCACAGTAACATGAATATTTTAGTTTATTCATCTGTTCGTCAGCAAATATTCATCGTTGGTCGTCTAAATACAATAATGCAGTTGATCGGCGGCCATTGTCCCCGTCTTAAGTGCTCACAGCTTGTTCCAGAAAACGAATTTATCTTCATTCAAATGCATGACAACGAAGTCCGATGCCGATTTATGAGCGACGTCATACTGCAAAGTTAATTCTGATGCCCAAAATTGATTAATCATCTTTGCATGGTCACGTGTCATCGTGTAAAAAATGGAGCTACAACACAGGCTTCACCGATTTTCGTCGTTCATCTCATCATCATAATCGCCCTTTTTCTCCTTTGACTTTTACATTCACTGCAATCAATATTAACAACTTACTAAATGGAATGAGCGATTATAAAACCTAGAAGATAAGAAATAGTCACTGGCAATTATCATCATCATCAGGATTTCCTTCGAGCGAGCAGGGTAGGAAGTTGGTGAACGATATGCCTGCATTGATTTCCGTCCTGGTATAGCTTTTCCCTCTCCACTACATCCCATGTTACTCCTCTCCTCTTGAGATATTCCTTACCATGGTCTGTCCATCTATTTCTAGGCCTCTAGACTATACATCAGGACTGGCAGGAGATAAGTTTTATACATGGTCTGTTTGGCTCTTAGAGGGACTCACTTGTCCCAGATTAGATTCCGTATTTGTTGGAAGAAGCTAGATCCTTTTGTTATTGTTTATGACTTCTAGTGTGGAACTTACATCTCCTGATATGATGCAATCCAGATAATTGAGGCTTTTCACACATTCAACGTCCTCCCCCTCCAGCATGGTGTTAGGTGTGGGTGCCCTGCTCGTCTTCATTGCCACTGTCTTGTTCCTACTCACAGTTATCTTGAATTTTTTAAATTTTGTGTTTCAGTAATCTAGTCTCCTCTGAACCTCCATTTCTGTATCTACCCAAATGGCGATGTCATCAGCAAAAACAAAAGCACTGAGACCTTCATTTTCTTCTTACTTTATTTCTTTCACGATCGAGTCCATAGGTGTAATGTAGAGTAAAGCGGAGAGCGAACTGGCATGCTGAACATCTCTCTTTATCTTAAACCATTTTGATCTTCCACCTCCTACTTGTACACTGGTTTCACAACCATCGTACAGCATCTGGACTTTTTTAATTAATGAATCAGGAACATTATGTTTTCTGAAGCATTCCCATATTTTATCCTTTCGTACACTGTCCTGTTTTTTCCAAATCTATGAACACTACTATAGAGTCTTTTCCTTTTTCCCAATACTTCTCCATTAACTGACGGAGGGAGAATATGAGATCAATTATTCCCCTATTACTTCCGAACCCACGCTGTTGGTGCTCTAGAATCTTTTTTCTATGACCTTTTCCATTATCTTAAGGCAGTGTGATAACAGTGTGATTCTTCCGTAGTTGGTACATTTCTTTCTACTACCTTTCTTGAACGATGGTATTATAATTCCTTTTCTCCATTCATCCGGCACTTTGTTTTCATTTCATATCACCCCAGCACCCGGCGTAACCAATGTATTCCATGGATTCCTCCGGCTTTAATCATATCCGCTTTCAGCCCATCTACTCCAGTCGCCTTCCCATTTTCATCTGTTTCAGGGAATTGTCAGTTTCTAACCAAGAATTTGGATCCTACTCCTCCACTGATTCAATTACTTCGGTGACAGTTTCTTGTGCACCTTCTCCACGAAGTAAGATTTCAAAATAATTCATATCTTCTCTGATACATTCCATGTCCCTCATAATATCCCCATCCTCTGTTTCAATGGCTTATATGTCTTCTCTGTTAGATCTTTTACTTTCCAAAAACCCATACAGCAATTTTTGTTTCCCTTTGCTATCCTGCTCTAGGCTCTGGGTGAATATTTCCCAACTCTTCTCCTTTTCTTCTTTCACAATTCTCTTTGCTTGGATTTTCTTTTGTCGGTATTCCTTCTCCAGTGTTGTCACCTTGTGCTCATCTTTTGGCACCAGCGCCTGGTTCTGATTTATTTTTTCAAACTCCATGTTTTTCTTCACCATATAACGTTTTTTTAATGCATTTTTTACTACATCGTTCCAATAACTGATTTCTTTATCTTTTACTTTACCCTATGTACCCTATATCTGCACAGCACTATTAACTACTGATGTTTTAAAAGGTTCCACTCTCCCCCTACACTACCCCTTTCAGTTTTTGGCAATTTTTGCGCTACTAGATTTTGGAAACTTTTCTTATTTTCTTCTTCTTTCAACTTCCATTCCTTAATTTTTGGCATTCTTTGAACATCATTCAAACTTTTCATCTTATAATTTAGATCAGCTTCTAGTAGCCTGAGGTCACTATCAAAGTACTCACTTGGTATGACTTTAGTGCCCCTTTCTTTTCCTCCAATTAATTTGTCTGTTGATATATAGTCTATAACTGTCTTAAATTTGCCATCCCAGCCATATATAGTAATCTTATGGCTATCTTGTTTCTTGAAGAATGCATTCTACACTATAAGATGATTCCTTATGCACAGATTTAGAGTCTCTTCGCTCTCCACATTTCGTCTTCCGTATCCAAAAGGGCCCATCACCTCCTCAAACCCACTTCTATCCGTGCCGATCTGAGCATTCAGATCCCCAGTTATCATAATGTTATCTTCTCTTAGTTGGTCTTCCAGTTCTTCAAAGAATTTGGTTTTTTCTTTCTCACTGCTCCCTTGCTGAGGCGAGTACACTTTGAGTATAGTAAAACTATTATTTCCCAATTTCACTCTTGCTCTAATTATCCTTTCACTTACAAAGCTCACAGCTGTAACTGGGTCAATTTCTGTCAATGTCTTTGTGAAACACAAACCCCACTCCATTTTTTGCCCCTTTATTGTGACCCTGCCAGTGTACTTTGTACCCAACTCTCAGCAACGTAGAATTTTTTCCCTTCCACTTGGTCGTACTCAATCCGAGGATTTGAATCTTTCTCCTCTCCATCATGTCTAAAATCTCTTCAGTCTTTCCTGTCAAGGTTATTACTTTTAATATTCTCACTCTCAACTTGTTTTCGTAGTTTTGTTGGTTTCTAGTACTCTGTTCTTGTTTAGTGTATCTCCTTGCGTTCCTTGGTTTTTCTTCAGCCGTCGTTCGTTGCAGGGGACAAGAAGTGCTGTATACATTAGGTATTTTTAATCCGAGGCTCGTTGTTTTATTGAAAGGAATAACAACTTTTTTCCATCTGCTGGCCTGCTAAGCCTAACGCCTCTGAAAATTTTCTTTCAGGGTTTACTCCCTCAGCCTTCGAAGATCCCTCTTCACCACAACGCAGTGGTTCCACTCCTCATTTGCCCTTAGGAGGGAAAGGGTGCCTCCTCCGCCAGCTGCGCCGTACTAAAGATGTTCTTCTCCGCCGTAGCTGCCATTAAGGACTTCGCCATATCCCTAGCAAGGATTGATAATAGTAAGGAAAAAGGAGAGGCTTAGGATAGGATTATAACGTCAAAAATGTATCGCTGGCTGCGTGAAAGTTTTGTTATCAGAGACAATCCCAGTAATTTTTAAATGAAATGACCAGTATCTACATGCTTCGGTCGTTGTCAGATCGTAAAATACATGTGGTTCAGCTATCCCATCGCTATAGAAACAAAGCTGTCGATCAACTGACTGAACAAGGTAATCGCGTAGTGTACCTATCTGCGTCCCCTACCGCCACGTTAGATACTGCGCTCTATGGCAATGACGAATGGAATCTAGCTACGGCCGTTCTCTACTGAGCCTTCACACCCAGGCATCCGACACTCATATACTGTTTTTTTTTTTTTTACAGAGGACAGATATTCATCTGGAAAGCCGCAGTGCCATTTCTATGCCCATCGCTGTCCTCGGGAGCAGCACTGTCTGCGCACCTTTTCTGCACCCGCCTCGAGCAGAGAAAGAGCAATGGTCGTCATGCTGACACTCAATGGTGCTCCTACTCGGTTCTTGCTGCGAACAAGCCCATTTCCTGATTATAGGAACACGAAACGCTGTGTGATCCTGCATGAGCGAGGGAAACGTGTAGCCTTATTCCCATGAACTAATCGCACAGGAGTCGCTGAGATCCTCCTTGACCTTACGATTCTCCTGAACCCACGGATCCAATATTCGTATTATACCCATGAGATCCTCACCAACGCTGTCAGCGGTATTGCCAAACGATAATCTACGGTCTCCATAAGTCACGAACCTATCACTGTCGAATCCCAACGCTAGCTAATAGACGTTTTTCGCTCTACACAAGGCATTAAACATCTTCTCAAGAAACAACGTCAAGATATAATTTTTGAATGAGGAATCCACTGCGTAATTCAAAAGACTCATGACACTCGACTCTATTGCAACAATTTATTTATTTGCTCCCTTTTCGGTTAATAACCATGGTCTGGCACCTTAATCAACATTGAAAAACAAGAGCGACAACAAAACCTCAATACTCAAAACATCGTAAACACATGGACGCACAAAACATACCTTACCAAATCTTGGCTAATACAAGTCACTTGTCAATCACGTTGAAGCATAAAATTACAGCCGGCCGGTGTAGCTGAGCGGTTCTAGGCGCTACAATCTGGAGCCGTGCGACCGCTATGGTCGCAGGTTCGAATCCTGCCTCGGGCATGGATGTGTGTGATGTCCTTAGGTTAGTTAGATTTAAGCAGTTCTAAGTTCTAGGGGACTGATGACCCCAGAAGTTAAGTCCCATAGTTCTCAGAGCCATTTGAACCCTTTGAAAACATTTTCACCAACTAGTGCGTAATATTCATAGTACTGATTCGAGATATAGTTGTACGATGGGCTCACGACAGATAATGTTTCTTCAGTTATACGCATGCGTTTAATGTGACGTACTACATCGCGTGATATATAAAACCGCTCAATTCTGTGCCCTTGTTATGTTTTACGATAATGTCGCTTTAAAAATACATGGTGTTACAAAAAGGTACGGCCAAACTTTCAGGAAACATTCCTCACACACAAATAAAGAAAAGATGTTATGTAGACATGCGTCCGGAAACGCTTAATTTCCGTGTTAGAGCTCATTTTAGTTTCGTCAGTATGCACTGTACTTCCTCGATTCACCGCCAGTTGGCCCAATTGAAGGAAGGTAATGTTGACTTCGTTGCTTATACTGACATGCGACTCATTGCTCTACAGTACTAGCATCAAGCACATCAGTACGTAGCATCAACAGGTTAGTGTTCATCACGAACGTGGTTTTACAGTCAGTGCAATGTTTACAAATGCGGAGTTGGCGGATGCCCATTTGATGTATGAATTAGCACGGAACAATAGCCGTGGCGCGGTACGTTTGTATCGAGACAGATTTCCAGAACGAAGGTGTCCCGACAGGAAGACGTTCGAAGCAATTGATCGGCGTCTTAGGGAGCACGGAACATTTCAGCCTATGACTCGCGACTGGGGAAGACCTAGAACGACGTAGACACCTGCAATGGACGAGGCAATTCTTCGTGCAGTTGACGATAACCTTAATGTCATCGTCAGAGAAGTTGCTGCTGTACAAGGTAAAGTTGACCACGTCAGTGTATGGAGAGTGCTACGGGACAACCAGTTGTTTCCGTACCATGTACAGCATGTGCTGGCACTATCAGCAGCTGATTGGCCTCCACGGGTACACATCTGCGAATGGTTCGTCCAACAATGTGTCAATCCTCATTTTAGTGCAAATGTTCTCTTTACGGATGAGGCATCATTCCAACGTAATCAAATTGTAAATTTTCACAATCAACATGTGTGGGCTGACGAGAACCCGCACGCAATTGTGCAATCACTTCATCAACACAGATTTTCTGTGAACGTTTGGGCAGGCATTGTTGGTGATGTCTTGATTGGGCCCCATGTTCTTCCACCTACGCTCAATGGAGCACGTTATCATGATTTCATACGGGATACGCTACCTGTGCTGCTAGAACATGTGCCTTTACAAGTACGACACAACATGTGGTTCATGCACGATGGAGCTCCTGCACATTGCAGTCGAAGTGTTCGTACGCTTCTCAACAACACATTCGGTGACAGATGGATTGGTAGAGGCGGACCAATTCCATGGCCTCCACGCTCTCCTGACCTCAACCCTCTTGACTTTCATTTACGGGGGCATTTGAAAGCTCTTGTCTACGCAACCCCGGTACCAAATGTAGAGACTCTTCGTGCTCGTATTGTGGGCGGCTGTGATACAATACGCCATTCTCCAGGGTTGCATCAGCGCATCAGGGATTCCATGCGACGGAAGATGGATGCATATATCCTCGCTAACGGAGAACATTTTGAACATTTCCTGTAACAAAGAGTTTGAAGTCACGCTAGTATTCTGTTGCTGTGTGTTTCCATTCCATGATTAATGTGATTTGAAGAGAAATAATAAAATGAGCTCTAACATGGAAAGTAAGCGTTTCCGGACACATTTCCACATAACATATTTTCTTTGTTTGTGTTTGAGGAATGTTTCCTCAAAGTTTGGCCGTACCTTTTTGTGACACCCTGTACAAGAAACTCTGTTCCAGTACACAATTCAACGCAGAATAAAAATTTCTTGCACGAGAACATTTTGTAAATCATCTCTGACAATAGCTATGACGTCGTTACGAAGAATGTGTGAGAATTAACATTTCCACCCTGCTTGAGATGTGGGGAGCTGTACGTACGGCTTGGAGAGCTCTGTCGCGGTAAGTCGTGCCTGAGCCGACAAGAGAACGTACACACAGTAGAATTCAGCACCACAGAGCCGACAGAACCCCAGAGGTCGGCGTCCTCTACCCGCACGAAGAGCACTCTATGTTGTGGCTTTTACATTTTAAACGGGTAGCTACCTGCCAAACTACGATCGTTCATTCCGTAATTCCCTTCCAAGAAATCCATTCCACAAAACTAGTAAATTGGAAAGTTAAAACGTCTTTTTTGAGTACCAAACGTAGAAAGAATGAACTCTAGCGTGTTTCATGTTTTAACAGATGTCATAGTATTTACATGGCTGCTGTCTGTGAATTATTAACGGTTCCACTAAACTTAATTCCACATGTACAAGTACATAACTTAGGGTTGCAACTCGCATTCTGCCGTACAGCTTTAATCTGCCAATATTTTTCTCACAATTTCTAGCCCCCACTCAGTTTTTACTTGTGTTTTGCAGGGATACCGTTTCTGAAAATTTTCTCTACTTTCGGATGCTGAATTTGGTGATGAAAGAATTAGACAGCTTACTTTGCATACCGATATTCATTGTCTAATGTACAATAAATTTTGTGGGGCTATTCCACACATGGACACAAAGTATTCACTGGACAGCAACACGCTGCAAGCATTATACCTGGTGTCCTTCGTCGAATTACTTTTAGGTAAATGTTTACAAAACTAGGCATACTAACAGCAGTCTCACATTACATTCCCTCTCTCACAACGATTGTGTGAAAAGTCTCGCGTAATTGGAAAATAATAATATCATTCATAAAGTAATTTAGTAACCGAACTAGCCTCTTGTTTGCAGAAATTAACATTACTCTTTCCCAGAAAGCTGCAAATTATGTAGTCATAAAATATTTGACCATCTACCTGGTGAATTAAGGGTACTGTCAGATAATGAAACTTTTAGAAAGGAATGGAGCCCATTTCTGTTTAACGACTCCTTCCACTCCATACATCAGTATCGGAGCAGATGGTATGTACATGGTTGGATTACATTTCTCCAATTTTGTCGTTGATTAAGATTAAAACAAAAAGTTCAGTTCTGTAAATGGTCAGCAAACAGCCACATTTTCGTGGTGAAAACGCGCTTTATTTGTAAACCTCTTGGTACGTTCCACATATTGGCTAGATGTAATGCAAATGATCTACGTAACATGTAAAAAATCTAAAATGGACTAAAGAGTGTGTTATGTCCTTAGTTTAGTTAGGCTTAAATAGTTCTAAGTTCTAGGGGACTGATGACCATAGATGTCAAGTCCCATAGTGCTCAGAGCCATCTAAAGAGTGTTAGCGTAGGAAATTACGAGTATACACCCTATGCTTGGTTCCAGAAAGTTGCAGTCATTGGCAGAATGTTCACTCATGTTTCAGAAGAGGTGAAATGCTAGCCACTCTCGTGACATAAGAGACATACATGTGCCCTTTATTCGTTGCTCTCACGAAACATCGCGATGACCGTCTCTGCTTGTTTCGATAATTTGACTCGAATCGCTTCTATCTCAGAAACTTTTGGTATGCGAGATGTCAGCGGTGTCTGCAGTGGCACATCTTTAGTTTCTCACAAAGAAGCAACATCAGGATTTTCCATATCGTTATTGAATGAAATTAATGTAACTTGAAAATTAATAACATATGACACTTTCAAGAATGTTCTGCTTGAAGTGAACAGACAAAATAGAGAAGCATAGTGCTACGACCCTTTAAAATTTAAAACAAACGTGATTTTCATTAATGTAAATGCGAGATAACTAAGAATGGCGTCGTTATTACAAAGAGATGACGCGACTCTGAGGATTTGGTTCAAATGGCTCTGAGCACTATGGAACTTAACTTCTGAGGACATCAGTCCCCTAGAACTTAGAACTACTTAAACCTAACTAAGGACATCACAGACATCCATGCCCGAGGCAGGACTCGAACCTGCCACCATGGCGGTCGCGCGGCTCCAGACTGTAGCGCCTAGAACCGCTCGGCCACTCCGGCCGGCTCTGAGGATTTCAGCAGGTATGACCGATGTAATCAAAAGCGAGATGGTTAGATCAGTAACCTTCGAAGGACGTCTTCACAGTGTCACTGACTGCAATAGTGAGCTGCCAGAACATGGGTCAGGTTGTGTAGCAGCGTCCTGGGACATCGGGCTACAGCGGCCTTGTGCTGTTAACGAAACCGACGCTTTACATAGTATCACAGAGCAGGCCACAGTGCTACTGAGCTCTGATCCTTAGTAAACTCTGTTGGTCGGTTTAAACAAAAAGACCATTGAGGAAGGTCACTTGCAACAGTGAGCGAAACATCGGTAGTTTTACATATTGACAATACGGTCAGAAACACAGAAAAATTTAATTGACTGTGACAAGCCGGCCGGAGTGGCCGAGCGGTTAAAGGCGCTACAGTCTGGAACCGCACGACCGCTACGGTCGCAGGTTCGAATCCTGCCTCGGGCATGGATGTGTGTGATGTCCTTAGGTTAGTTAGGTTTAAGTAGTTCTAAGTTCTAGGGGACTTATGACCACAGCAGTTGAGTCCCATAGTGCTCAGAGCCATTTGAACCATATGACTGTGACAATGGTCGCGCAAACCTACGTTTATGTTGGTCGGCTGTTTGCAGATTTGAATTTGGCGCACGGTGATGAACCTGTGACTAGAGTTCGATTCAGGACACACACACAGTACCTGATCAAAAGCATTTGGACACCCAATTATGGACATTAAAAAGAGGTGTATCCGGCTTTCGCCCTTATGAGGTCGTAAACTCTGCTAGACGCACATTCAGTGAGGTGTCTGAATATCTTTGGAGCAATGGCAGTCGAACGGTCTTCAAGCGTCGAAACCAAAGAAGGGACGCTGCGAATCTGAGGCTAAGTCAACGTTCTGACTCATCCCAAAGGCGTTCCAGTCCGTTCATTTCGGGACTCTGGGCAGGCCAGTCCATTTCAGGAATGTTGTTGTCCACAAATCGTTGCTTAACAGATATTCTGATGTACGACAGGGGTGTATTTCTCAATATCTTTCTTTCGAATATTCCAAGCGGATTTTCATCGAATTTAGTTAGAGCCCAGGTTTTAACATCGACGCTATTAAAGTCTGATACGTCATTACATTAGTTTTCTGAACAGCATCTTGGATTGCAAGTGCTTTTCGAGGCCTGGTAGTAACATTTGTAAGCGATCAATATTTGGTTTTGAATTCCATAGTTGATATTGTCCTCACAGCAACTTCTTGATCCAAAAAATGTTCGAGGGCATCCGGAAAGTAAGATCCGATAGGCCGCGAAACGGAAACGACAGTGAAAATCCGATGAACCTTTGTACAAACGTGCTGGGCAGCAGTCTCTAGTACGCCTCTCGACCGCGTCACGTCGCTGTCTTCAGTTCTGAGAACACAGTGAGCGCGTGGAGACGCCTAGAACAACAGTGTATGGAAGCCCGCTGAGAGGTTTCGGCCTGGAACAGTAGCATCTCCGGCCAAGTATGAATTCCCGCTGAGAGATTTCACCTTATTTCATGCGATCCCACGTAACCAGATATAGACTGGGAGACTCAAACGTTTATAACGGTTGGCAGCAGGGACAAAGAATCCAGTGAAATACTTTTAAGTGAATTATCTGAAAATTACCTTGAGCAGTTAAACAGAGAACCGGCTCGTGGCGATAACATATTAGACCTTCTGGTGACAAACAGACCCGAAATATTTGAAACAGTTAATGCAGAACAGGGAATCAGCGATCATAAAGCGGTTACTGCATAGATGATTTCAGCCGTAAATAGAAATAATAAAAAGATAGGAAGCTTTTTCTGTTTAGCAGAAGTAACAAAAGGCAGATTATGGAGTACTTGACGGCCTAACACAGAAGTTTTGTATCAGGTACAGATAGCGTTGAGGATCAGTGGACAAAGTTCAAAACCATCGTACAATATGCATTAGATGAGTATGTGCCAAGCAAGATCGTAAGTGATGGAAAAGAGCCATCGTGGTACAACAATCGAGTTAGAAAACTGCTACGCAAGCAAACGGAACTTCACAGCAAACATAAACATAGCCAAAGCCTTGCAGACAAACAAAAATTACGCGAAGCGAAATATAGTGTGAGGAGGGCTATGCGAGAGGCGTTCAATGAATTTGAAAGTAAAGTTCTATGTACTGACTTGGCAGAAAATCCTAAGAAATTTTGGTCTTATGTTAAAGCGGTAGATGGATCAAACAAAATGTCCAGACATTCTGACCAAAATGGTACTGAAACAGAGGATGACAGACTAAAGGCCGGAATACGAAATGTCTTTTTCCAAAGCTGTTTCACATAGGAAGACTGCACTGTACTTCCTTCTCTAGATTGTCGCACAGATGGCAAAATGGTAGATATCGAAATAGATGACAGAGAGATAGAAAACAATTAAAATCGCTCAAAAGAGGAAAGGCCGCTGGACCTGATGGGATACCAGTTCGATTTTACATAGAGTACGCGAAGGAACTTATCGCCCCTACTTGCAGTGGTGTACCGTAGGTCTCTAGAAGAGCGTTGCGTTCCAAAAGATTGGAAAAGGGCACAGGTCATCCCCGTTTTCAAGAAGAGACGTCGAACAGATGTGCAGCACTATAGACCTATATCTCTAACGTCGATCAGTTGTAGAATTTTGGAACACGTATTATATTCGAGTCGGAAGTTCACGGAGGCTTTTTCCGGATGATGCTGTAGTACATCGAGACATTGTAACAATGGAAAATTGTACTGAAGTGCAGGAGGATGTGCAACGAATTGACGCGTGGTGCAGGGAATGGCAATTGAATCTCAATGTAGGCAAGTGCAATGTGCTGCGAATACATAGAAAGAAAGATCCTTTATCATTTAGTTACAGTATAGCAGTTCAGCAACTGGAAGCAGTTAATTCCATAAATTATCTGGGAGTATGCATTAGGAGTGATTTAAAATGGAATGATAATATAAAATTAAATGTCGGTAAAGCAGATGCCAGACTGAGATTCATTGGAAGAATCCTAAGGAAATGCAATCCGAAAACAAAGGAAGTAGGTTACAGTACACTTGTTGGCCCACTGCTTGAATACTAGTCACCGGTGTGGGATCCGTACCAGATAGGGTTGATAGAAGAGATAGAGAAGATCCAACGCCACACACCATCAGGTGGCTTAGGGAGTATGGATGTAGATGTAGATGTAGAACGTAAAACTTATAAGAAACAATTTCTATGCATGGAGTTTCACAACGGAAATCATTTTTAGTTACAGCCATATACTTATTTTTTCCCCTCATTTTTCTGTAGCGGCTCTTGACTTGTAAAAGCTTCGTTCATTGCTCTTGCCGTTCTTGCAATCTCAGCCTTTCTATTACACATTGTTGAATCATGAACCATGGACCTCGCCGTTGGTGGGGAGGCTTGCGTGTCTCAGCGATAGAGATAGCCGTACCAGAGGTGCAACCACAATGGAGGAGTATCTGTTGAGAGGCCAGACAATTGTGTGGTTCCTGAATAGGGGCAGCAGCCTTTTCAGTTGTTGCAGGGGCAACAGTCTAGATGACTGACTGATCTGGCCTTGTAACACTAACCAAAACGGCCTTGCTGTGCTGGTACGCCGAACGGCTGAAAGCAAGGGGAAACTACAGACGTAATTTTTCCCGAGGGCATGCAGCTTTACTGTATGGTTAAATGATGATGGCGTCCTCTTCGGTAAAATATTCCTGAGATAAAATAGGCCCCCATTCGGATATCCGGGGGGGGGGGGGAGGGGGGGACTACTGGGGAGGACGTTGTTATCAGGAGAAAGAAAAATGACGTTCTACGGATCGGAGCGTGGAATGTCAGATCCCTTAATCGGGCAGGTAGGTTAGAAAATTTAAAAAGAGAAATGAATAGGTTAAAGTTAGACATAGTGGGAATTAGTGAAGTTCGGTGGCAGGAGGAGCAAGAATTCTGGTCAGATGAATACAGGGTTATAAATACAAAATCAAATGTGGGTAATGCCGGAGTAGGTTTAATAATGAATAGGAAAATAGGAATGCGGGTAAGCTACTACAAACAGCTTAGTGAACGCATTATTGCGGTCAAGGTAGACACGAAGCCCACGCCTACAACACTAGTACAAGTTTATATGCCAACTAGCTCCGCAGATGACGAAGAGATTGATGAAATGTATGATGAGTCACGGGTGACTGGAACTCGATAGTAGGGAAAGGAAGAGAAGGAAACGTAGTAGGTGAATATGGAATGGGAGTAAGGAATGAAAGAGGAAGCCGCCTGGTAGAGTTTTTCACAGATCATAACTTAATCATAGCTAGCACTTGGTTCAAGAATCATAAAAGAAGGTTGTATACATGGAAGAAGCCTGGAGATACTGGAGGGTCTCAGATAGATTATATAATGGTAATACAGAGATTAAGGGACCAGGTTATAAATTGTAAGACATTTCCAGGCGCATATGTGGACTCTGACCACAATATGCTGGTTATAAACTGTAGATTAAAACTGAAGAAACTGGAAAAAGGTAGGAATTTGAGGAGATGGGACCTGGATAAACTGAAAGAATTAGAGGTTGTAGAGAACTTCAGGGAGAGCATCAGGGAACGATTGACGAGAATGGGGGAAAGAAATACAGTAGAAGAAGAATGGAGAGCTTTGAGAGATGAAATAAGGAAGGTAGCTGAGGATCAAGTAGGTAAAAATGCTAGGGCTATTAGAAATCCTTGGGTAACAGAAGACATACTGAATTTAACTGATGAAAGGAGAAAATACAAAAATTCAGAAAATGAAGCAGGTAAAAAGGAAAACAAATGTCTCAGAAATGAGATCGAGAGGAAGTGCAGAATGGCTGATCAGGGATGGCTAGAGGACAAACGTAAGGATGTAGAGGCGCATATCACTACGGGTAAGATAGCTACAGCCTACAGGAAAATTAAAGAGACCTTTGGAGAAAAGAGAACCACTTGCATGAACATCAAGAGCTCAGATAGAAACGCAGTTCTAAGCAAAGAAGGAAAATCAGAAAGGTGGAAGGAGTATATAGAGGGTCTACACAAGGACGATGTTCCTGAGGATGATATTATAGAAATGGATGAGAATGTAGGTGAAGATGGAATTGGAGATGTGAAATGCGTGAAGAGTTTGACAGAGCACTGAAAGACCTAAGTCGAAACAAGGCCCCCGGAGTAGACAATATTCCATTAGAACTACTGACAACCTTGCGAGAGCCAGTCCTGACAAAACTCTACCATCTGTTGAGCAAGATGTATGAGACAGGTGAAATACCCTCAGACTTCATGAACAATAAAATAATTCCAATCTGAAAGAAAGCAGGTGTTGACAGATGTGCAAATTACCGAACTATCATTTTAATAAGCCACGGCTGCAAAATACTAACACGAATTGTTTAGAGACGAATGGAAAAAATGGTAGAATCCGACCTCGGCGAAGATCGTTTTAGATTCCGTATAAATATTGGAACACGTGAGGCAATACTGACCCTACGACTTATATTAGAAGCTAGATTAAGGAAAGGCAAACCTACGCGTCTAGCATTTGTAGATTTAGAGAAAACTTTTGACAATGTTGACTGGAATACTCTCTTTCAAATTCTGAAGTTGGCAGGGGTAAAATACAGGGAGCGAAAGGCTATTTACAATTTGTACAGAAACCAGCTTGCAGTTAAAAGAGTCGTGGGGCATGAAAGGGAAGCAGTGGTTGGGAAGGGAGTAAGACAGGGTTGTAGCCTATCCCCGATGCCATTCAATCTGTATATTGAGCAGGCAGTAAAGGAAACAAAAGAAAAATTAAAATCCATGGAAAAAGAAATAAAAACGATGAGGTTCACAGATGACATTTTAATTGTGTCAGAGACAGCAAAGGACCTGGAAGAGAATCTGAACGGAATGGACTGTGTCTTGAAAGAAGGATATAAGATGAACATCAACAAAAGCAAAACGAGGATAAATGAATGTAGTCGAATTAAATGGAGTGATGCTCCGGGAATTAGATTAGGAAATGAGATGCTTAAAGTAGTAAATGAGTTTTGCTTTTTGGGGAGCAAAATAACTGATGATGGTCGAAGTAGAGAGGATATAAAATGTAGACTGGCAATGGCAAGGAAAACGTTTCTGAAGAAGAGAAATTTGTTAATAGCGAGCATGGATTTAAGTGTCAGGTAGCCGTTTCTGAAAGTATTTGTATGGAGTGTAGCCATGTATGGAAGTGAAACGTGAACGATAAATAGTTTAGACAAGAAGAGAATAGAAGCTTTCGAAATGTGGTGCTACAGAAGAATGCTGAAGATTAGATGGGTAGATCACATAGCTAATAAGGAGGTATTGAATGAAATTGGAGAGAAGAGAAATTTGTGGCACAACTTGACTAGAAGAAGGGATCGGTTGGTAGGGCATATTCTGAGGTATCAAGGGATCACCAATTTAGTATTAGAGGGCAGCGTGGAAGGTAAAAATCGTAGAGAGAGACCAAGAGATGAATATACTAAACAGATTCAGAAGGATGTAGGTTGCAATAGGTACTGGGAGATGAAGGAGCTTGCACAGGATAGAGCTGCGTGGCGAGCTGCATTAAATCAGTCTCTGGACTGAAGACCACAACAGCAACGAGTATAATGTGCTGCCATTTTCTAAACCGTATTCTGCCACCGCTGCTTTCTCAGAACACATGAGAGTAAACATCTCTCGTGTTCTCTCTGGTGTTGTTCTACAGTGCGCACCGTTTGCTAACCTAAGAGTAGCCACACGTACAACGTATATTACATAGAGCGGGCGTATTGAGTACTGTATGTGTTGCGGTCTACAGTCCGGAGTCTGGGTTGATGCAGCTCTCCACGCTACTGTATCGTGTGTGACCCTCTGCACCTCTGAATAACTATGGCAACCTACGTACATCTGAATCTGCTTACAGAAGCCAACCCTTCGTCTCCCTCTACACATTTTACATCTCACACTTCTCTCCATTACCAGTTTGAGGGATTTTCAGGCCTCAGGATGCGTCCTGCCAACCGATCGCTTCTTTTATTCAAGTTGTACCACAAATTTCTTTTTTCTCTAATTCTATTAAATATCCCTTCGTAAGTTATCCGATCTTCCCATATAATATTCAGCATCCTTCCGTAGCACCACATTTCGAAAGCTGAGCTGCGTACTACACACGCAAGAAGTTGGAAATATCTTTGCTCCATTGTGAAAACTACTGTATTCTAAGGGTTATGCTGGATAACTTCTGTCCTTTCAGTTAATTACAGGTTTTTTCGATACTTTTGCATCCACGTCTGAAGTAGCTGGATCACCTGAGCAGACTGTCGTCGTTTTCTCTCTGTGGACGCTGCAGATCTTCAGTAGGCAGGAGCGACAATATTTCGGAACATAACTTCACTGCACAACAAATAATTTCTCGCACTTCGCAGGAATTTGTAATTAATAAGTGATGTACGAGGATGGATCAATATATAACGCAACACCTTATTTCTGAAAGGAGGTTGGTTTTATTCAAGATATAAAGACCCCAAATTATTTCGCACTCTCTTGGCTATAAAATTCTATTTTTCAACAGTCTCCGTTCAGTGCGACGGCCTTACGCCACCTTACTAGAAGCCTCTGTATACACGCATTATACAACTCTACTGGTCGGTGTCGGAAAAAATGTCTTGGTGCGTCAATAACCCCCCGGTCATCCACGTTCTTCTCCCTGCACAGTGCACCCTTCATTGGGCCATGGAAATGAAAGGCTAAATTGCGAGGTCGGGGCCGTAGGGTGGTTGAGGAAGAACAGTCCAATGAAGTTTTGTGCACAGACTTGTGTCAGGCCTTGCTTTGTTACAGAAAAGCAGAAGTTTGTTTGCATTTTGGTGGCAACGAACACGCTGAAGCCGTTTCTTCAATTTCCTGAGGGTAGCAGTGCTGTGTGCGACCAGACGGCACGGGAAAGATCGCACAGATTTGTGCGACCTTGTTGTGATAATGACAGACGCCTTGCCCAACGACTCACCGTACTTTTGTTCATTGTCAGGACCCCGTAGAGATTCTGCAAGCGCCTGTGTACATCTGCAAAGCTCTGGTTTTCCGCCAAAAGAGACTCAATGACAGCTTTCTGCACGGAAATCACCTCCGTTACAGATCCCATTTAGAAGCCTACGTAAAACGCCGCTACCTATTGGAAATACATGAAACTATAGAGGCCGAAGTTTGAATATTCCACGATGTTTCACAACAAATTCCGCATTTTTTCAATGGAAATTGGCCGAGAAAAATGTCTTTTGCATTACTTATTGAACACCTCTCGTATTAGTAACAATTAGGCACGTGATAGTAGTAGTACGCTGCCGAAAAACGTCGTACCAATGAATATAGGAACAGAAACGTGGTCGAATCCGAAAAATTGTTATACAAACCAGTAGGCTGCGGCTTCGGCGTGAAGTTGATCACTGGGTGCAGTCGTTCTTGGTACATCACATTTAGAGAACTAAGTCGAGAGGGGATGAACTCTCCTTGTGGTGTTACTACTATGGGGTCGGATAAGATAATTGTGTTCGAGTGAGTGAACGTGGCCGTTAGCTAGTTTTGGGGAGTATGTTACAGTTTATATGGGTTCATAAGACTACGGGTCTGTCGCGCAAATGTGAGCCATTTATACAAGTCAACTGCCATCCTAATTCCACCTAGTAAACCAGTATTTAGGAACATTGTCGACAGCACATAGGGCTGATATTATTGACCAGGAAAGTGATTTGTCGTACGGCACTAGCCACCAAATTTGGATATAAAGTCGAACGTGTGACATATGCGTAAATGCTGGTTTCAGCCCTCGAAATATGTACAAAAGTCGACGAAATACGTGGGAGTAGTTTTACAAATGACCTGTTGGTCTTCATTCTTCCTGTGGTTTTGGTCGAGTTATCGTTTTTGCTGATGAAATATTGTTCTTCGATATTTATCTGTATTAAAGCTTCTATGCGTTCATGTTGATGCGAGAAATGCAGTTTGGTTTGTAAATTCCCAGCGTTTTAGGTGTACTGACAACAGCAGCGGCCTGGAAATGAATATGACATTGGAAATTGGGCATGAACTGTACGCCCTATGTTTCAAGCTTTTAAAGACGGTGAAAAATTCCGGAAGATAATTATAGATTTAGTGTTAACTGTAACGCTACTCAATTCTCTTTTTTTTCTGTTTCCTGGCAAGATATGAATATAGAGATAACAACTGAGTCAAAACTTCATATTCTAAAATAAAACATAGTTTGCTTAGCAGGCAGTGTGTGCTAGAAACGTAGAATAAGTAGTAAATTGCAACTGAGCATTTCTCTCACATAGGCTGTGATTAAACATACAGTTAACATTGGCTTCATATGTGGCTTCTGAATCATTTTTCGCTGTGTTGTTGGGAAGAGACGATATGCAAACCGCTACATGTGTTAACAAAATGAAGTCAAAAAACGTTTCCAACAAGTTCTTGATGCTGTTCAGTTGTTTGGGTAAGGTTTTTATCTTATTTCTGGTGGCCATGTTAGTATTTATGACTCAGGGCGGCTTACTATACTGCATATTTCCGCAAATGCCGTGACTATCGTTGTGTGGTACGTTTGAAATCACGTCGCGACGACCACTAGCTGAAAGTAATTTGTAAAATAACAGGCCGTCCTTTTTCTAGGAATTAGTTCAGATGTGTGGCGGAAACATGAGTCATGCGCCATGTAGGGTCCGACAATTCACTAATGGGAGTGAGAGGCGAGACAAGAAATGCTTTTGATTGTGTCTGTGTGCACGGTAAATTAAGGGCATTGGACAGCAGAATTGCACCTCGTGTATGAAATCTAATTACTTTCAATCATCTCCTACAGAGAGTTAAATCACGGACGTCTTTAGCATACTATTTTGCTAGCAGATTATGTCATGCGGGTGGAGATAACGATTTCGACTAAACACTCGAAGCAAGTGCAAACTAAAACTCAATTTAAAACCACATCGCTACTGGTAGCCCATATATATTTGACGTCGCAAGCCGGAAAGTATTATTACCCCAGGCAAAAGTTCAGTCGAATGAGCAGTGATTCCTACAAGAAATCCGGAATTTCACAGAACCGACACATCGGCAATCTGGTTACCAGTATATTGTGCCGCCACGCCGTAAGACGGCACAGTCAGGTTTAGCCTCTTCCTTCCAACATACTAATATTAGAAGTTTTACGCGTCTTTCAGATAGGTAACAGGGATGACAATTAACGTAAAGGGTGCCAGTTGGTATGAAACATCCAGAACGTGTGTGTGTGCGCGGGCACACACACACACACACACACACACACACACACACACACACGCTTTTTCATTTATGGCACTGAAGAGCGAAGACTCTTACTAAAATGATTTGAGACGAGTTTGATTCAAAACAAAAGTCTAACTGAACTACACCGAAAAAGCTAGGCCGATAATTCAGAAAACTGAGGCTGACGTTCTGCTAAGCAGCTCTCTGCGACAAGACAGTAACTAAGAGTACTCATGCAAAAAAAAAAAAAAAAAAAAAAAAAAACAGGAAATGTCAGCCATCCTAATAACGCATTAAAACCTACTTGTTGATACACTCCTGGAAATGGAAAAAAGAACACATTGACACCGGTGTGTCAGACCCACCATACTTGCTCCGGACACTGCGAGAGGGCTGTACAAGCAATGATCACACGCACGGCACAGCGGACACACCAGGAACCGCGGTGTTGGCCGTCGAATGGCGCTAGCTGCGCAGCATTTGTTCACCGCCGCCGTCAGTGTCAGCCAGTTTGCCGTGGCATACGGAGCTCCATCGCAGTCTTTAACACTGGTAGCATGCCGCGACAGCGTGGACGTGAACCGTATGTGCAGTTGACGGACTTTGAGCGAGGGCGTATAGTGGGCATGCGGGAGGCCGGGTGGACGTACCGCCGAATTGCTCAACACGTGGGGCGTGAGGTCTCCACAATACATCGATGTTGTCGCCAGTGGTCGGCGGAAGGTGCACGTGCCCGTCGACCTGGGACCGGACCGCAGCGACGCACGGATGCACGCCAAGACCGTAGGATCCTACGCAGTGCCGTAGGGGACCGCACCGCCACTTCCCAGCAAATTAGGGACACTGTTGCTCCTGGGGTATCGGCGAGGACCATTCGCAACCGTCTCCATGAAGCTGGACTACGGTCCCGCACACCGTTAGGCCGTCTTCCGCTCACGCCCCAACATCGTGCAGCCCGCCTCCAGTGGTGTCGCGACAGGCGTGAATGGAGGGACGAATGGAGACGTGTCGTCTTCAGCGATGAGAGTCGCTTCTGCCTTGGTGCCAATGATGGTCGTATGCGTGTTTGGCGCCGTGCAGGTGAGCGCCACAATCAGGACTGCATACGACCGAGGCACACAGGGCCAACACCCGGCATCATGGTGTGGGGAGCGATCTCCTACACTGGCCGTACACCACTGGTGATCGTCGAGGGGACACTGAATAGTGCACGGTACATCCAAACCGTCATCGAACCCATCGTTCTACCATTCCTAGATCGGCAAGGGAACTTGCTGTTCCAACAGGACAATGCACGTCCGCATGTATCCCGTGCCACCCAACGTGCTCTAGAAGGTGTAAGTCAACTACCCTGGCCAGCAAGATCTCCGGATCTGTCCCCCATTGAGCATGTTTGGGAGTGGATGAAGCGTCGTCTCACGCGGTCTGCATGTCCAGCACGAACGCTGGTCCAACTGAGGCGCCAGGTGGAAATGGCATGGCAAGCCGTTCCACAGGACTACATCCAGCATCTCTACGATCGTCTCCATGGGAGAATAGCAGCCTGCATTGCTGCGAAAGGTGGATATACACTGTACTAGTGCCGACATTGTGCATGCTCTGTTGCCTGTGTCTATGTGCCTGTGGTTCTGTCAGTGTGATCATGTGATGTATCTGACCCCAGGAATGTGTCAATAAAGTTTCCCCTTCCTGGGACAATGAATTCACGGTGTTCTTATTTCAATTTCCAGGAGTGTAGATTAAGGCGCAAGTCAGGCTTTTGTGTGTGTCTGCGGCGGAAGGGTGGGTTTGGTGGGGGGGACGGAAGGAGGAGGGTAAGTCATCAGTATTTAACTGTTTTGATGTAGTTTCCCATGAATCCCTGCCCTCTACCATCCTCTATATCTCAAAATAGCACTTGCAACCAACATCCTCAATTACTTGTTGGCTGCGTCCTACTCAAATCACTATCGTCCACTGCAGTTTCTACCCTTTACAACTGCCCGTAATACTATGAAAGTTATTCCCCAATTCCCTAACAAACATCTTGTCATCATATTCGTTTTTCTTGATAGTCTTTTTCAAATACCCTTTCCTCGTTGGCTCTCCCGAAAACCTCTTTATTCCCTATCTCATCAGTCCAACTCATTTTCAACATCCATTCTCGTTTTTTTCTTCTTGTACACGTTGTGTATTGCCCGTCCTTATCTATAGCTTACTCCTATTTTCCTGAGAATTTCGAATATGTAGCACTATTTCACTTTGTCGAATGGAGTATTCAGGTTGACGGGTCCTAAGAACATGTCTAGAGTTTTCTTAAATCTTCCTTCCATTACCATGCGCCACTTCAGAATTGTTGTATACATGGAAGAATCCTGGAGATACTAGAAGGTATCAGATTATATAATGGTAAGACAGAGATTTAAGAACTAGGTTTTAAATTGTAAGACATTTCCAGGGGCAGATGTGGACTCTGACCACAATCTATTGGTTATGAACTGTAGATTAAAAGTGAAGAAACTGCAAAAAGGTGGGAATTTAAGAACATGGGACCTGGATAAACTTAAAGAACCAGAGGTTGTACAGAGTTTCAGGGAAAGCATAAGGGAACAATTGACAGGAATGGGGGAAAGAAGTACAGTAGAAGAAGAATGGGTAGCTCTGAGGGATGAAGTAGTGAAGGCAGCAGAGGATCAAGTAGGTAAAAAGACGAGGGCTAAATATTGAATTTAATTGATGAAAGGAGAAAATATAAAAATGCAGTAAATGAAGCAGGCAAAAAGAAATACAAACGTCTCAAAAATGAGATCGACAGGAAGTGCAAAATGGCTAAGCAGGGATGGCTAGAGGACAAATGTAAGGATGTAGAGGCTTATCTCACTAGGGGTAAGATAGATAATTCCTACAGGAAAATTAAAGAGACCTTTGGAGAAAAGAGAACCACTTGTAAGAATATCAAGAGCTCGGATGGAAACCCAGTTCTAAGCAAAGAAGGGAAAGCAGAAAGGTGGAAGGAGTATATAGAGGGTCTATACAAGGGCGATGTACTTGAGGACAATATTATGGAAATGGCAGAGGATGTAGATGAGGATGAAATGGGAGATACGATACTGCGTGAAGAGTTTGATAGAGCACTGAAAGACCTGAGTCGAAACAAGGCCCCGGGATTAGACAACATTCCATTAGAACTGCTGATGGCCTTGGGAGAGCCAGTCAGACAAAACTCTACCATCTGGTGAGCAAGATGTATGATACAGGCGAAATACCCTCAGACTTCAAGAAGAATATAATAATTCCAATCCCAAAGAAAGCAGATGTTGACAAATGTGAAAATTACCGAACTATCAGTTTAATAAGTCACAGCTGCAAAATACTAACGCGAATTCTTTACAGACGAATGAAAAAACTGGTAGTAGCCGACCTCGGGGAAGATCAGTTTGGATTCCGTAGAAATATTGGAACACGTGACCTTACGACTTATCTTAGAGGAAAGATTAAGGAAAGGCAAACCTACGTTTCTAGCATTTGTAGACTTAGAGAAAGCTTTTGACAATGTTGACTGGAATACTCTCTTTCAAATTCAAAAGGTGGCAGGGGTAAAATACAGGGAGCGAAAGGCTATTTACAATTTGTACAGAAACCAGATGGCAGTTATAAGAGTCGAGGGGCATGAAAGGGAAGCAGCGGTTGGGAAGGGAGTGAGACAGGGTTGTAGCCTGTCCCTGATGTTATTCATTCTGTATATTGAGCAAGCAGTAAAGGAAACAAAAGAAAAATTCGGAGTAGAAATTAAAATCCATGGAGAAGAAATAAAAACGTTGAGGTTTGCCGATGACATTGTAATTCTGTCAGAGACAGCAAAGGACTTGGAAGAGCAGTTGATCGAAATGGACAGTGTCTTGAAAGGAGGATACAAGATGAACATCAACAAAAGCAAAACGAGGATAATGGAATTTAGTCGAATTAAGTCGGGTGATGCTGAGGGAATTAGATTAGGAAATGACACACTTAAAGTAGTAAAGGAGTTTTGCTATTTGGGGAGCAAAATAACTGATGATGGTCGAAGTAGGGAAGACATAAAATGTAGACTGGCAATGGCAAGTAAAGCGTTTCTGAAGAAGAGCAATTTGTTAACATCGAGTATAGATTTAAGTGTGAGGAAGTCGTTTCTGAAAGTATTTGCATGGAGTGTAGTCATGTATGGAAGTGAAATATGGATGATAAATAGTTTAGAGAAAAAGAGAATAGATGCTTTCAAAATGTGGTGCTACAGAAGAATGCTGAAAATTAGATAGGTAGATCAGATAACTAATGATGATGTATTGAATAGAACTGGGGAGAAAAGGAGTTTGTGGCCCAACTTGACTAGAAGTAGGGATCGGTTGGTAGGACATATTCTGAGGCATCAAGGGATCACAAATTTAGCATTGGAGGGCAGCGTGGTGGGTAAAAATCGTAGAGGGAGACCAAGAGATGAATACACTAAGCAGATTCAGAAGGATGTAGGGTGCAGTAAGTACTGGGAGATGAAGAAGCTTGCACAGGATAGGGTAACATGGAGAGCTGCATCAAACTAGTCTCAGGACTGAAGACCACAACAACAACAGGTGATTTATTTAAATTTAAAATCGTATTTAGTGAAGCTATTGTAAACTAATTTACTTATTGTTGAATAAAACGTGGAAATGTTCACTCAGAGCTCTGCCCATCCCTCCCACACCCGCTACTATCAGTACATATTGCGTGCCGGCTGTTGGTTCCTGTCTTACAACAACGTCAGAATCTTACGTAAATTGGAGGTGGAGGGAGAATAAAATAAAGGGAAGGAACTAATGGTATCTCCTGCAGCGGTATTTCGTGCGGTAACAGCGGCGACGAGTGAAAATGCATGCCAGACCAGAACTCGAACCTGGGATCTCTTGCTTATTAGGCAGTTGTGTTGACCACTTCGTCAGCCGGAGGCAGTGTTCGTCACAAATGTGTAGACTGTCTCCGGTACTATCCCCAGCTGACTCGCACTCTCACCTAGTGCCTATCAACAGTCCTCGTATATTTCCTCCATGCTCGGTAGTTTTAGATTCCTGCAGGAGGTCGAACGTAAGTGTGTATTTCACTGAAAGTAGTGAATGCATTCCCAATCGAGGCAAATCAAATTAAAGGAGCATTATACACTGAAAAGTCAAAGAAACTGGCACACCAGCGGAATATCGCGTTGTGGCGCCGTGAGCACGTAGAAGTGCCGCAACACGACATGGTATGGACACGACTAATGTCTGAAGTAGTGCTGGACGGACTTGACACCATGAATCCTGCAGGGCTTCCGTAAGTCCGTAAGAGTACGAGGGGGTGGAGACCTCAAGAGCACGTTGAAGGCATCCCAGATGTGCTCAATAATGTTAATGTCTAAGGAGTTTGATGGCCAGCGGAAATGTTTAAACTCAGAAGACTGTTCCTGGAGCTACTCTGTAGCAATTATGGATGTGTTGGGCGTCGCATTGTCCGCCTGGAATTGCCCAAGTCCATCGAAATGCACAATGGACATCAATGTATGCATATATGAAGACGGTATCTGTTCTTTCGGAAATTTCAGAAAAAACAAATACTGTCTTCATATACAGTTAAGGCTAACCGGCCATTAACCTTCTTTTTCTGTGCGGATGCACACGCATTACCCGAACCCTTATGGGTCTCGGTAAGATTGTCTGTCGCGAGTAATGAGAGTAATTGGGCACAACGAATGTAGTGTGTGGACGTTAAGTTGGGAAAGTGGGTCTCACAGGGAGCGTGCAAGGGATATAGGCCCCAGCAGTCGCTCTATCCTTTGTGCCCTCGGTGGCTCAGATGGATAGAGTGTCTGCCATGTAAGCAGGAGATCCCGGGCTCGAGTACCGGTCGGGGCACACATTTTCAACCGTCCCCGTTGATGTATATCAACGCTTGTCGGCAGCTTAGGGTGTTGATTTAATTATCATTTCATTGAATGTATGCAGGTGGTCAGACAAGATGCTTACGTGCGTGTCACCTGTCAGAGTCGTATCTAGACGTATCAGGGGTCCCATACCACTCCAGCTGCAGAATGTCCACAGCATTATAGAGCCTCCACCAGCTTGAACAGTCCCCTGCTGACGTGGAGTGTCCATGGGTTCATGATGTTGCCTCGATACCCGTACACGTGCATCCACTCAATACAATTTGAATCGAGGCTCGTCCAGGCAACATGTTTCCAGTCATCAACAGTCCAACGTCGGGTCCAGGCGCGGCGTAAAGCTTTGTGTCGTGCAGTCGTCAAGGGTGCGCAAGTGGGCCTTCGGCTCCGAAAACCCATATCAATTGTTTCGTTGAATGATTCGCACGCTGACACTTGTTGATGGGCCAGCATTGAAATCTACAGCAGTCTGCAAAAGGGTTTCACTTCTATCACTGTACAGTGGATTTTATTTTCAAAGAATATTCTTAAAATTTATTTTATTTACTAGCGATTCATCAAGAACATTAACACATTTAATCACACCATGTGAGTGTGGGAGTAGTTGCCAGAGAGTAACTGATGAAATCAAATTGCTTTTAACAAATGGGAATTTTATTCCTAAAAGCTTTTTTTAAAGAAACATTTAAAATTGTAAGCAGAAAGCACCCTCTAAATATCAAGTTGCAGTTTATTCAGAGGCAGAAAGAAACAAATTTTTGAGTGTATGAGCTTTCGGGCTGAGAACCTTGCCGCTCCCCTTTGACACGGCCGTAGTCGCTCACAACAACCTCTGAAAGACTACACTGGTGCAAATCTGCAACACACCAGATTACCTTAAAGTAAAAGTTTTAACAATTCACACAAGCACACAAACTATGCACCCCATAGGAGGGATGGAAATGGTACAAATCACTAAAATTAAAAGATTAACTTGCCACCGAAGGTGCAACTTGATTTTAACTTCTAAGAAAAGTCTTACGGTGGAAAGGTGGCAACTTCATATACTAAAATGACCATTTAAATAAAAGCCCATGAAATGCAATCTTATATAAAATTATACAAGGTTGGCCAAACGAGTTAACATGCTCTGCAGTACACATTTACCGCCTCTCAAGATGATCGGCAAGATAAAACATATTTCAGGAACTAGGCCGTTACACTCCAAGCAATAAATTCGTTAACACACCGAATCCGACAAACATGAGAAAGCCAGCTCTGAACGACAGACATACTAGCACTCCGACCGACAATCTGACCGATTTCAAACCGTCAGATCCAACTGCACAAACAACAGAGAATATCGTCCGATGTCGAGTAAACCAAGATACCTACACCTTCTAACTCGGCCTCACCAAGATCAAGGCATCAAACACGAGTTTAAAAGAAGACAGAAAACACAAGTCACAACTGTCAAATCACTACGGAAGAAGGCTGCGGGTTCCAGAAATAACGAACAAATCTTAACAGTCGAGATAGGAAGTCACTAATTACTCAACTTGAGGATCCTGCTTCGGAGGAAAGCGAAAAGTCGCTCTCGCTGCTAGCGCCTCCCAGTGCAACAGCGCGTGCCCGCCGCGAAAAGCCCCGGCCAGGCTTCGCGCTATGGAGACTACGTCGCTGCTCAGTTCCAACGAACCAACAAGGTCCAACCACATCCCGACTCGGAAAATGGTGTTCATCCTGAGGATCCAAGACGTCGTCGACCGGCCGAGCAAACGACCAACGGCAGCCCGCTTTCGCCGACAGCGGTCCCGGCGAATACTAACACCATACGGACCCGACTGTTGCTGGCTGCCAACTCTCCCCGACTGATACAGGTGTCAGTGCTCAGCAGACCACATGTCGCCATCCGACGACCAACCGACTGATCGACCAACGGCCTTCCGTCTGCGTCGACCACGGTCCCGGCAAGTACTTGCACCATGCGAACCTGCCTGTTGCTGACTGCCAACTCGTCCAACAGCAGAGTAACGACGAACTCGACTCAGTCCACAACCCAACAGCGACTGAGAGCCGACTGACAAACATACGAGTGTCCGCTTTCCGACTGACTCTGTCGACTCACTGCACAAACTCCCAGACTGACCCCTGGCGAGCTCGTAGCGACCCTTTCCCACCAGAGGGAGACACCAAAGCTGCGATTGCCACAGCGGCGCCACTGCCAGAAACGGAGGGCGATTGCTTCACACTACGCGCTGCGACGGGCTCTCCAAAACATCAATTTTTACCACGGAAGGAAAACATAGGTACAAAGAAGGTAGCTGCGAAGAAACCATGGGTAACAGAAGAAATACTTCAGTTGATTGGTGAAAGGAGGAAGTACAAACATGTTCCGGGAAAATCAGGAATACAGAAATACAAGTCGCTCAGGAATGAAATAAATAGGAAGTGCAGGGAAGCTAAGACGAAATGGCTACAGGAAAAATGTGAAGACATCGAAAAAGATATGATTGACGGAAGGACAGACTCAGCATACAGAAAAGTCAAAACAACCTTTGGTGACATTAAAAGCGACGGTGGTAACATTAGGAGTGCAACGGGGATTCCACTGTTAAATGCAGACGAGAGAGCAGATAGGTGGAAAGAATACATTGAAAGCCTCTATGAGGGTGAAGATTTGTCTGATGTGATAGATGAAGAAACAGGAGTCGATTTGGAAGAGATAGGGGATCCAGTATTAGAATCGGAATTTAAAAGAGCTTTGGAGGACTTACGGTCAAATAAGACAGAAGGGATAGATAACATTCCATCAGAATTTCTAAAATCACTGGGGGAAGTGGCAACAAAACGACTATTCATGTAGTGTGTAGAACATATGAGTCTGGCGATATACCATCTGACTTTCGGAAAAGCATCATCCACACAATTCCGAAGACGGCAAGAGCTGACAAGTGCGAGAATTATCGCACAATCAGCTTAACAGCTCATGCATCGAAGCTGCTTACAAGAATAATATACAAAAGAATGGAAAAGAAAATTGAGAATGCGCTAGGTGACGATCAGTTTGGCTTTAGGAAAAGTAAAGGGACGAGAGAGGCAATTCTGACGTTACGGCTAATAATGGAAGCAAGGCTAAAGAAAAATCAAGACACTTTCATAGGATTTGTCGACCTGGAAACAGCGATCGACAATATAAAATGGTGCAAGCTACTCGAGATTCTGAAAAAAAGTAGGGGTAAGCTATAGGGAGAGACGGGTCATATACAATACGTACAACAACCAAGAGGGAATAATAAGAGTGGACGATCAAGAACGAAGTGCTCGTATTAAGAAGGGTGTAAGACAAGGCTGTAGCCTTTCGCCCCTACTCTTCAATCTGTACATCGAGGAAGCAATGATGGAAATAAAAGAAAGGTTCAGGAGTGGAATTAAAACACAAGGTGAAAGTGATACGATTCGCTGATGACATTGCTATCCTGAGTGAAAGTGAAAAAGAATTAAATGATCTGCTGAACGGAATGAACAGTCTAATGAGTACACAGTATGGTTTGAGAGTAAATCAGACAAAGACGAAGGTAATGAGAAGTGGTAGAAATGAGAACAGCGAGAAACTTGACATCAGGATTGATGGTCACGAAGTCAATTAAGTTTAGGAATTCTGCTACCTAGGCAGTAAAATAACCAATGACGGACGGAGCAAGGAGGACATCAAAAGCAGACTCGCTATGGCAAAAAAGGCATTTCTGGCCAAGAGAAGTCTACTAATATCAAATACCGGCCTTAATTTGAGGAAGAAATTTCTGAGGATGTACGTCTGGAGTACAGCATTGTATGGTAGTGAAACATGGACTGTGGGAAAACCGGAACACAAGAGAATCGAAGCATTTGAGATGTGGTGCTATAGACGAATGTTGGAAATTAGGTGGACTGATAAGGTAAGGAATGAGGAGGTTCTACGCAGAATCGGAGAGGAAAGGAACATGTGGAAAACACTGATAAGGAGAAGGGACAGGATGACAGGACATCTGCTAAGACATGAGGGAATGACTTCCATGGTACTAGAGGTCGCTGTAGAGGGCAAAAACTGTAGAGGAAGACAGAGATTGGAATACGTCAAGCAAATAATTGAGGACTTAGGTTGCAAGTGCTACTCTGAGATGAAGAGGTTAGCACAGGAAAGAAATTCTTGGGGGGCCTCATCAAACCAGTCAGTAGACTGATGACCAAGAAAAAAAAACCACTGCTGAATCACGTTGAACGTTCTCTTCAGTCGTCGTTGGTCCCGTTCTTGCAGGGTCTTTTTCAACCCAGCGATGTCGGAGATTTGATATTTTATCGGATTCCTAATATTCACGGTACACTCGTGAAGTCGTAAGGGAAAATCCCCATTTCATCGTTTCCCCGGAAATGCTGTGTACCGACTATAACACCACGTTCAAACTCACCATTGACCGATCTAACAACTGCGGCCGACACCTGTTGTCTTATATAGCCGTTGCCGACCGCAGCGCCGTATTCTTCCTGTTTAAATACCTCCATATTTGAATAAGCATACCTGCACGTTTCTTTGTCGCTTCAGTGTAGCATAGACTGTGTTTATTGTATAGAAAAGGTTAAATGAGATGTACGAGGTGCTGTAACGAACTCTTTCGATCCGTATTTCTGGGGGTGGAGGGGGGGGGGGGGGACAGGCTATGTCGCCAGAGCGACGGCACAAGGCACAGACTCCATGCCTTGCGGCCTGCCCCTGCAGCAGCAGCAGAAATGCAGTCGCCAGGCGTGGCCTGTGGCCTGGGTGACGCCAGGACGCCGTCAGGACGTGGCTTTAATCTGAGCCAAGCAGCCTGCCAGCTCGGCTCAGCCGCTCTGACGTCACCACAGGCGCCCGCTGCACTACCCTAATTGCTTCCAGAAATTACTACCGGCACTGGTCGGGATCTGCCTCTGCGCGGGCGTCACGGTATTACCGACGAAGGAACAATTACGTTTAAGTCGCTTTTTGGGTTTCTCTTCTGCCTCGTCTGCATTGGATTTTCGTTTAAATGGCAGTCATTCCCCAGTCTGGAACCTGAGTCGATATGGACTGGGATAACATATATTTTTCCCTCCAAGTTTTACGATTATGCTCGCGTGCTGTGAATGTCATGGAGCTTATATTGTTCAGAGGGGAAAGCCTTTTACAACTACATTTCAGAAGCATTTACTTACTAATAAAGGGTAGCTTAAGCGTAATTCCGCCTTCGCTGAGCTCCTTAAATCTTTTGACAACCAGTTACCTACGCTCGGGAATTTTGGGGTTTCACACCATGCTCCCAAAAGGTAAGAGGCATTGTCTGTTTGAAGAAATCGAAACTGTTAAACATTCGCATGCTAAGAAGGATATGTAACTCAATGATCAGCTGTCAAGTAAAAATCAAGTATTCTATGATTGCACGTTTCCCATTTTTAAACAATTTATTAGCTTTTAAAAAATCAGGTTTTCTATGATTGCAGGTTTCCCATTTTTAAACAGTTTATTAGTTTTTAGCTTTTTATTACCAAGCCCTTGATGCTTGTCATGTGTATGCAGTTTTATTTTATCTTTTTAGTATTGCTACCTTTTAGCCATATATTTGTAGTCTAACCTTTATTTCATTGATCTACGTATCTTACATCATTATTCTTCTACACTGCTTTTGAGCAGAAGGGTCTGGGCATTGATTTCGATCTGACATTGCCTGCATTGTGTATATTGCCACATCCTCAATTATGTTTTATTTATTTCTTAATTTATCCATTATTATTTGAACTTTACACCCACCATTATCACTGAACACCCGATGGCAGCGCCGCATGAGTCCCTATCATTCATACGTGTATACTATGTGAATCAGGACGGGGCTCTGCGGCCGCTTACGGCTGTTTACAGTTTGCTCGCGAGGTCCTGTTCTGTGCTGCTATGCCTGTAGTCGCCCCCATAAGGCAATACGCATTTTTCGGTTTCTCCTTCGCTCACTATTCATGCCTGATCCCCATGATTCTATTTTATTAAGTTTTAATATATTGTTTTCATTTAGGTTGCCTTTTAGTTGTTGCCGTTTAGTATGTTTTATGCGGCATCAAGCCTTCTTGACGGATGTTTTTTGGCAGAAAATTTCTTATTTTTTAAAAGTGAGTTACATTACGGTTCTCTATATAATTTTATTTGGTCGATTTTTAAAGCTGATCCAGCTTAGGACCAAGCCATATTTATTGTAACATCATCGTCCCCTTATATTTTCCCGGTAACATGATGATGCGCTATCCGGGCGAAACGCGTCGTTCTTAAGTTAATAAATAGCATTCTGCAATCTATGACTCTTTTTAAAAAGTATATGTCCCTGTATTGTATAATAAACATTGTAATCGATTTCCATAATGTACCCTGAGGCCTGTCTCGTTGTTGAGGCTTGTTTTTAGCAAGGCAACCATAAATTTATTTCCGTATATCCTTTAGTAAAGCCACCATAAAATCATCATAAAGCATCGTTTCTTTCTCGATTTCTGTTAAATTCCACGCACTCTTGGCAGCCATGATTCTGTCACGCCAGATGTGTCAGAAATTTTCAAATGTGTGTGAAATCTTATGGGACTTAACTGCTAAGGTCATCAATCCCTAAGCTTACACACTACTTAACCTAAATTATCCTAAGCACAAACACACACACACACCCATGCCCGAGGGAGGACTCCAACCTCCGCCGGGACCAGCCGCACAGCCGATGTGTCAGTTTAGAGATCATTGTCTATCCCTAGGCAATATACTGCTGTTAGCCAACATAAGGGAAGCCTGTATCCATCATAATAATTCATGTTAGCTGACTTCTTCACAATTTCAATCGCCTCTCCTATGTTTCTCTTGAAGGGAAGTCGCTGCCTAGATATCACGCTAGCTTCCCGGAAGGTATAGTGTCAGATAATTGGTAAGGAAAATTGTTTAAATCTGAAAGGACATCGACAGCCGCTATGTAACCAATAAGTGTCACTCTGTGAAACAGATAAGACACATAGTTTGAGTTCCAGACTCTTGGGTAAGGAGTGAGATAGGTGATCGTTCTGAAATGATGTGCATTACATCCAGAAAATTTTTTACTGTTGTTGTCTGAAAAAAATCATTGCTTCTGAAAAAATCATTGCTGAATTTGAAGAGTCCAGGTTTTCGACCTATTTAACCGTTTGTACTGTACATCGCCTTCGACTTAGACTTTTACGAAGTCATTTATATTAACACACGTATTCAACTATCAGTGGCAGCAAATTAATTAGCCCCTCACTATGCCAGCTGCAAAATATTTTATGCAGTTTCACATTTTCATATGGCTTATTGCAGAACCAATGACAGAAATAAAGTAAAGGTTCGTGGAAGTAAAATACAGGTTGAAAAAATAATTTCCTCCTCGGTGAAAACGAAGAAAAACTGTAGGAAATACTGAATGGAATGAATAGAGTACAGAGCATTGAAGATGAACTGAGGGTAAATAAAAGAAAGGCAAAGGTAATGTGGAGTAACAGAAACGAAGTCAGCGCTAGGGTAAATACCAGAACTGGGGCCAATGAACTAGAAGAAGTGCAGAAATTCCGCTACCTTGGAAGGCGAGGCAAGACGGACATAAAAAATAGAATAGAGCAGAGGGCAATATGGCATTACTAGCCAAATGAAATATCGAACATCGACCTAATTTGAGGAAGAAACTTCTAAGTATGTGTGTTTGTAACACAGCATTGTTTGTTAGTGGATCATGGATTGTGGGGAAACCGGAAAAGGAAATTGAAGAGTTTGAGGTGTGTTACTATAGAAGGGTGTTAAAAACTAGGTACACTAATAAGATTTGAGGAGAATCTCCGCAAAGGCGTCGAGGAAAGAAATATGAGGAAAACACAGATGAGAAGGAGGAATACGGTGATAGGATATGTGTCAAAACATCAGGGCGTGATTTTCATGGTACCAGAAGGTGCTGTGCAGACATTTAGACACCAAACGTTAGAAGAATAATTATTTTCCGCGGATTAGCCACTTAAACGTAGGAATTTCAGCTTTAATTACGAAAAGGAACACATATAACGTATTTATGCAAGAGTCTCAGGAATTACATAACGTAGTGTTCTCGTGAGAGGATCCCCAATAGCAGGAGCCCTTTTGTCCTTAATCTCGTACTTATAACTCGTTTTGTTCTCACTTCGCAGTAATGAGAAGGCCAGCGCAAAACTCATTGTGCGGGATGTAATCCAACTGGTCCATCCGGGCCCCTGGGCCACTTTGCACACCCTGCACCTGTTGCTAGCCGCTAGCACACGGCTCCAGCCGGCCGGCGTTTACAGAGGCCACTTGCCGGCTGCATTATACTTGCTGATGAGCCGAATCTCCGGCACAGGTCAACATACCGCGAGCGACGGTGTATACCATACTCCGGTATTTGGAACGAAGTAATAATGCTTTACTAGAGCCAAAGTTGTATTTAGAATTCGGTTCTATGATTTACGCGCCGTGCTCCGTAGTCTGCGTCATGGACAGCCTTCAGCGACATTACGTGAGTCAAGTTAAACGTTACCAGACGGAAGCAGCCACTACAGAGTACCTCTGTAAACTATACTAAAAGTTGATTAGTGTTAAACTACTACTAGTCTTGATTTTTATGCGTGTACTGCGGGGCATTTCAGAAAGATTCGTCCGATTTCACAAGCCAGTACCTTCTATATGAATGAAGCCGTGAGTTTGGTGTAAATTTTAACTTACAAAAAGGAGTACAAAGATTTTAGAAACTAAAGATCTAATTTATGCCAGAGCACCACAGCACAACTATCATTCCATATCTCAACGGAAAAACTACCAATGAGATACCAACTATCAAAGAAGTACGGCAAGGTTGCTGCACCTCCCCAGTTTTGTTCAGCATCTGCGTACGTAAAATAATGCATGTATGGGAAACAGAATTTCAAAAAAGTATATACTCTACTTAGAAAGGCATTCTCTTAAATAATTTATTACTTGAAGTCATCCTAGCCGATAAAGAAAGGGTCCATCGGACAGGAAATTACTTGCTGAAAAAAAAAGAAGTGCGAAATTTGACATAGAGACCTCAAGAGTGAACAGACAATGGATTTCATGGGGACAGGAAACATTAGAACGAAAATAGTAACAGATCAGAAAATATTGCCAGCCCGGGTGGCCGAGCGGTTCTAGGCGCTACACTCTGGAACCGCGCGACCGCTACGGTCGCAGGTTCGAATCCTGCCTCTGGCATGGATGTGTGTGATGTCCTTAGGTTAGTTAGGTTTAAGTAGTTCTAAGTTCTAGGGGACTGATGACCTCAGAAGTTAAATCCCATAGTGCTCAGAGCCATTTGAACCATTTGAACCAGAAACTTTTATAGCAAGCAATCCACTTCAGTTACCTATGAGGTGAGGCGACGGGGCTACTAAGAAGATATAGAAACTAAGCTTAGAAAATTCAGCTGTGTATGTGGAGCAACTAGCAGAAAACTTAAAAACACAATTAGCTCCCACACTGATCCGTGCAAGCGAAATCTGGGTGACTATCAAAAAGCAAGAAAGCTATTTTTAGGCATAAGAAATGAAATTCCTCAGAAAAGTTGGCGTCATACAATTGGCGAAAACTAGAGAATTAAGACATTATAGAACATCTAAAATTTTCTAGTCTAAATGATAAAATTCTAGATTATTGAAGAAACGCAATTTAAAATGATTTCCTCTTTCGGCTTGTTGGTACAGGAACCAGTATGCAGAATGTGGTGAAAAGATTAGTCTTGATTACAGAACTGATTTTATTGCTTCATTTATGCATGACACGGATGTCGCCTCATACAAGGCACCTTCACGTTGACCAGTACAGCGCTAGTAAGTGGGTTTTGGGTGCCACGTTTATGGCATCAGAAAAAATAGACTGTCCTCTTCATACAGAGTAAAATAAATCGAAGGAAGTAAGTGTTCACTTCATATGTTAAAAGCGTAACATCCGATAACTTTGCATGTTTGTGTAGCGTAGACCAGTGGTTACAATGCAGGATCGGGCTTACAGTAGTCAGTCACATGTAAAAATACACTGGAGGCATTGTTCTTCTTTCTCTGGTCTGATACACGAAACTCACCTCACTATGGTGTATTAGACCGGAGAACGAAAAACCTGAGTTAAGTTTTGCAACAATACCGCTAGCCACCACCGAATATCCCGTGTAAGGACCCCCAAGAACGGTATGTCTGTGGATTAAAACGCAAACTCGCTAATATGGGTAGAAAGTAGCCAACGCCATGCACTGCACAGTACGAGGTGCATTCAAGTTCTAAGGCCTCCGAATATTTTCCTCCAGACTGGAAAGAGATAGAAACATGCGCATTGTTTTAAAATGTGGCCGCATTCATTGTCAATACGTCCCAGATATGGCAGCACCGTATGGCAGATGGAATTTTACCGCCAGCGGCGAGAATGAGAACTGTTTTAAATACTTAAAATGGCGACGTTTTCCTTACTTGAACAGCGTGCAATCATTCGTTTTCTGAACTTGCGTGGTGTGAAACCAATTGAAATTCATTGACAGTTGAAGGAGACATGTGTTGATGGAGTTATGGATGTGTCGAAAGTGCGTTCATGGGTGCGACAGTTTAATGAAGGCAAGACATCGTGTGACAACAAACCGAAACAACCTTGGGCTCGCACAAGCCGGTCTGATGACATAATCGAGAAAGTGGAGAGAATTGTTTTGGGGGACAGCGAGGCCGTAATCCTTACCCATTGCGTTCCAAAGGGCACTACGGTAACAGGTGCATCCTACGAAAATGTTTTTAAGAACGAATTCCTTCCTGCACTGCAACAAAAACGTCCGGGAAGGGCTGTGCGTGTGCTGTTTCACCAAGACGACGCACCCGCACATCGAGCTCACGTTACGCAACAGTTTCTTCGTGATAACAACTTTGAAGTGATTCCTCATGCTCCCTACTCACCTGACATGGCTTCTAGTGACTTTTGGCTTTTTCCAACAATGAAAGACACTCTCCGTGGCCGCACATTCACCAGCCGTGCTGCTATTGCCTCAGCGATTTTCCAGTGGTCAAAACAGACTCCTAAAGAAGCCTTCGCCGCTGCCATGGAATCATGGCGTCAGCGTTGTGAAAAATGTGTACGTCTGCAGGGCGATTACGTCGAGAAGTAACGCCAGTTTCATCGATTTCGGGTGAGTAGTTAATTAGAAAAAAAATCGGAGGCCTTAGAAGTTGAATGCACCTCGTATTCAAAACATACACATATAAGTTTAGTATTATTCTTACTTAGGGGGCGTCCATTAGATACATGAGCTCAAATGAGCTCCGGCAACATCCTATCAAATTTCAACTAAAGCGTTAACATTGTGTTTTATAAAATTAATCCTAAGCATGCACTAATATAGTTTGCCTCTATTTTTCTCAGAACTTCGAATATCTTGCACCATTTTACATTTTAGAGTGCCTTTTCCAGACCAACAATTCCTATGAACGTTTCTTAACTTTTCTTTAGTCTCGCAACGACAGAAGTATGTCTCTGGCACCTTCACCTTTCCTAAAACCAAACTAATCGTCATTCAACTCATCCTTAATTTTTTTGAATTCCTCTGTAAGTTATTCTTCTCAGAAACTTCGATGCATGAGGTGTTAAGCTGATTATGCGATAATTCTCGCAGTTGTCAGCTCTTGCAGTCTTTCTAATTGTGTGGATGAGATTTTTCCGAAAATCAGATGACATGTCGCCAGACTCATACATTCTACACACCAACGTCAATATTCGTTTTGTTGCCACTTACCCAAATGATTTTAGAAATTCTGATGGAATTTTTGAGCCGTGCTGCGGCTCGCGTTGGTGCTGTTTGTAGGTTTTCGCCCACTGTTGCAGGTCAGACGGTATCGTTTAGTTGGCATTGTTTGTCATCTTCTAGTGCTGACTGGCGCCACTCAGTTTCGTAAGCGTTGCCTGTCCACTAGTGGCAGCAGCGGCGGTTATCGATATGTATTAACTGTTGCTCTATCTTTGGGGCGACGTCGTCGTTTTTTCGGGTCGTGTGAGTGGGACAGTTCGGTTGGGGACTCAGGAGGAGCCAGGTCCACGCAGTACCAGAACACGCCCGGACCGCTGGCGGCACGCATGGACTGCCGGGCGGACGGGCTGTGGTCACGAAGATGCAAAACCTCGTCGTAAACCCGATCCAGCAAGCCTTAAGATGACTGCATTTCAATAAAAGTAGAGAAAACTCCACCATTGTGATATCTCGCGATTCTCCAGTGACTTGTGTCAGTGTTGCTGCTCGTAGTGTCGTCGAGGCGAAGAGCAGCTGTTCGAGTGCTTTCTACTCTGGTGGTATTGATACCTTCCTCGTTCCGGGCGCTCTAAACACAGTGTTCTGGGGACGTCGTGCAGACAGCCGGTTCCGGCTTTGGAGTATTGTTCCATCGTTGCATTTAGTTTATCGGACGTCAGGTAGTTTCACCATGATTATCTTTATTCATTTGTTAGACTGCCACTAATCTGAGTTACCATCCTGTGAAATGAATGCAACTCTTGGCTGCCTATTCCATAGCTCGCGAAAGTGTTTGTACCGGACCTTCTCAGAGGTTGATTCCTGGAGCACCGTCTGTGGCCCCTTGTGTTACAAAGTGTGCCATCATCTTATTTCACCAGTTTGGTGATCAGTTTCTTGTTTTTTAATTAACCTTTGCTATTGTATTTGCTGTCTTACAGCAGGTTTCTAAATTTTTTGTGTTATTGCCCTCCGTGGCGTGTAAGAGCTTAAGCCGTGATTGTGGTCACTGGCCTTAAAATTTTAATCTGGTTTTTGTATTTTAGCAATAAGCCTTAAAACCTTATTTACTGCCATTCCTAGCGTCTGATGCCTTCTGCTGTGTTTGTGGCGACTTGCCTTTAATATTTCAATACGTGTAATTTGTAAGTTGCAGCGAGTTTTAAGCAATTCTTGATTAATTGCCATTCCTGGCGTGTAAGGCCTTCTGCCCAGAACACAGTGGCTTGTTTTTAACACGTTATCTGTTGTATCTGTATTTAAAGCTGATTTGCTAAATTGTAGCTCACTGAAAACACTACTATTTACATAGTTGTTTAACATTCATTAATAACGTGTGGTATTTTATGTATTGTTGAGTCTGAAATTACTAGTTTAAAATAAATTGTGTGTAACTGTAAAAGGCAACCAGTAGTAACTGATTATGGCCCCGTCCACAATCGTAACCGAATCCTGCCTTTCCTTGCCTACCAGGTCTCAATGTGATCCATCCCTTCTGCCTTATCTGATTTTAAGTCCTCCAAAGCTCTTTTAAATTCTCATTCTAATACTATCTATCTATCCTCTCTCTCCTCTGCAGTTATCAATGGGACTCCTGTTGCGCTCTTAATGTTACTACCCTTTCTTTTAATATCACCGAAGGTTGTTTTGACATTCCTATATGCTGAGTCAGTCCTTTCGACAATCATTTCTTTTACAATTTCTTCATATTTTTCATGCAGCCATTTCGTCTTAGCTTCTCTGCATTTCTTAAGAGGATTTATCTCATTCTTCACTTCCTTGTAATTCTGTATTCCTGAATTTTCCTGGACATTTTTGTACTTTCTTCTTTCATCGATCGACTGATGTATTTCTTCTGTTACCTATGGTTTCTTCTCAGTTACCTTCTTTATACCTATGTTCTTCTTTCCAACTTATGCAATTGGACTTTTTAGAGATGTCCATTCCTCTTCAACTGTACTGCCTGTTGAGATATTCCTTATTGCTGTGTTTATAGTCTTAGAGAACGTCAAGCGTATCTCGTCATTCGTTAGTACTTCCGTATCCCACTGCTTTGCATATTGATTCTAAGGGACTAATCTCTTAAGCTTCGACCTACTCTTCATCACAACTACATTGTGATCTGAGTCTGTATCTGCTCCCGGATACGTCTTACATTCCATTACCAGATTTCGGAATCTCTGCCTCAGCATGATGTAATCTAACTGAAATCTTCCTGTATCACCTGGACTTTTCCAAATGTACCACCTCTTGAATAGAGTATACGCTATTACTAGCTGAAATGTATCACAGAATTCATTTAGGTTTCCTCCCCTCTCATTCCCTGTCCCAAGCCAATATTTTCCTGTAACCATTTCTTCTGTTCCTTCTCCTGTAACTGCATTCCAGACCCCCATGACCATTAGATTTGCATCTCCCTTTATGTACTGTATTACCGTTTCAGTATCTTCGTATACTTTCTCTATTTCTTTATTTTCAGCTATCGGCGTCTGCACATATAGCTGAACTATCGTTGTCGGTGTTGGTTTGCTGTCGATTCTGATAAGATCAATCCTGTCACTGAACTGTTCACAGTAATACACTCTCTGCCTACCTTCCTATTCATAACGAATCCCAGTCCTGTTATATCATTTCCTGCTGCTGTTGATATTACCCTGTTCTCATCTGCCCAGAATTTTAAGTCTTAATGCATTTCACCTCACTAACCCATATATATCTAGATTGAACCTTTGCATTTCTCTTTTGAGATTTTCTAGCTTCCCTACCACTTTCATGCTTCTGACATTCCACGCCCCGGCTCGTAAAAAGCTCTCCTTTTGTTTGTTATTTTCTCATAGTCACCTCCTCCTTGGCAATCCCCTTCCAGAGATCTAAAATCGGAGCTATTGCGGAATCTTTTGCCAATGGAGAGATCATCATGACATTTTTTTTTTTTTCAATTACAGGCCACAAGTCCTGTGGATACGTGTTATGTGTCTTTAACGTAGTGGTTTCCACTACCTTCTGCATCCACATGCCGTTGATCATTGCTAATTCTTCCACTTTTAGGAGCAGTTTCCCATTCCAATGACAAGAGAGCGCCCTGAACCTCTGTCCGCTCTTCTGCCCTCTTTGACAAGGCAAAATGAAGGTCACTTTTTATGCTGGTAGTTTTCGGCCACCAGTGCTAATTATTAATCAAAATTTAAGCAGAGATGGGTTTCCACCCGCGACTGAGGAAGTTTTGATTACTAATCAAAGACACTACCCCTAGGCCACAAGTCAGGCACTCCCGACATCCCCTCTTCCGTATCCAAGAGAATGGGATCCTGAAATTCTCACTAGTGTCGATTTCTTTCCAGCAGCCATCACTGGTCTAGCAGCAGCTGTGGGGTCCTCAGTATTTCCTTGCATGCTGACGACTTTTGTCTATACTACTGTTCCACTAGTGCGGGTGTCGCTGAAAGTCGACTGTAAGGCGCCATACGAAAGAGGCAGCCACGCGCCTCACCCATGACTTTCGATTTTCCGCCGCCAAGACTCGCGTTACGCTCTTCTGTAGGCGTCGTAGCTTTCACCCACAATCAGTACTTTACCTCGACGGACAAGTACTCAATGTGGTGGAGACTTATAGGTTTTTAGGATTATTATTCGATTCTCGGTTGATGTGAATTTGCATCTTCGCTAGTTTAAGCTAAAGTACTGGCTGCACCTTAATGCACTTTACTCCCTGGGTAACACCAGCTGAGGTGCAGATCGCACTACCCGTCTGCAGCTTTAGAACCCTGACAGTCCCATCTCGATTATGGGAGTAGCATTGTGGATACTGGATCCAATACACCACTGTGGGCATGACGTTAGGAAGAACTCTGCTTACACCTGATAAAATTGTTGTTTATAAAAACACGACCTGTTTCACGGCTTTAAGCCGCATCTTCAGGTGAACAACTTTAAAAGATCATAGGCATACCGTCGCTCCTAGTCAAAATTTGGAATCAACAGAATATCTTAAATTTTGACTATGAGCGATGGGTATCCCTATGATCTTTTAAAGTTGTTCACCTGAATATGCTGTTTGAATCAATGAAAGTGGTCGTTTTTTAATAAACAACAATTTTGCCAGCTGTAAGTGGAGTTATTCCTAACACCATGCCTTTCAACAGCTGCGGTTGTCCGGAATATACAATATTTTGCACCACTGGGGGTTCGACTTGCGACAGGAGCCTTTCGAACTAGCCCCGTGAACAGCCTACTCCTGGAGGCTGGGGTCCATCCACGGCGGGACGCCAACAACAGCTCTCTAAACACGGTAATCCATCTCCTGCAACCGTGGCCCCGAACAGGGATTATGATCGCAGTCCGCATCCGCTCCATCCTCTCTGAACTTCAATTGTTTCGTCTTCCACCTCTCCTCTGGACTCATTACCGTACACACATGTGGTGCATACCTCGGTCACAGCTCCGAAAGAAGTGGTTCTTCCTGTGGCCCTTCGCCATCAATTTTCAGATTTGGCCTACACTGGTGCCTCGATGGTTCCTGGCTTTGCTTATACTCACGCATTATATACTGAACTGCTCTCCTCGCTGGATGGCTGTAGTGTTTTCAATGTGTAGTTGGTAGCCATCTCTTTTGCTTTTTAGTAAATCCTTTCCTGGACTTGTAGGGGCCTTTCTCATCTGCAGCGACTCCTTGAGCAGTCTGCAAGCTGTTGACCAGTGGTACCCTCGCCGTCCCTTGGTCATTGCTATCCAGGATTCCTGTATGCAGATGATCAGTCACTTTCGTCTGGACTCCAGGTCCCATCGAGATCCCAGGGAAGTAACTCCGGGTAGCCTGGCCAAACTGGCTATCAGCACACTGACTCTTGAGATTGATATTCCGGAAAAGACCTTCGACCTGTATTATGTTGTGAAGTTTTAGGTGCTGCATCGGCCATACTTGGCTGACTCATGGTCATCTTGCTGCAGTGAGGATCCAATCCACTGTCAGTGTGTCTCCAGTTTGGCAGTGGTTCATATTCTGCACGACCGTCCCAAAAATGCTAGCTTGTGGCGTACTCTTAATATCCCAGAGCCGCTCCCCAAGTGTTAAGAGACCATCCCCAGCTGCTTAGTTTTACGCTTTATTCGTGAAGTGGGCCTTTATCACTCTTTAAGGAACGGCCACTTAACCTTATCAGGCATACTGAGGGGTTGTTAGAACACTCTGACGCCTCCTCTACCCAGTATGGACTGCAGTTTTCTCGGGTGTGCGGTCCAGTCCAATTCTCGTCCTACCTGCTCTTTTACAGTTCTTCACCACCACCCTCCCTCCCCCCGCCTCTCGAGTGGTGCGTTAAGCTCGTTCGCCTTGCCCTGTGCGTGTTGTAGTCCTTCCAAGCCAGTCTCGGGGTGGAGTACCTCTGGTAAGTGGTGGGGGCTGGGGCATGTATGTTCCCTTTTTGCACCCTGCTTTCAGGGACTTCCGGGTACTCCCCGGATGGGGCACCTAGCTTGCCTTTCTTCCTCTCACTTCCTTCTTTTTGTCTCTTAGCTCAAGTGGTAGACCTTGGGGTTTTCTTCCCCTGGATTTTGTGTGATCTACAGCTATATAGACCTGTGTGTTCGAGGACAAAGGGACTGATGACGAATTAGTTTTGTCCCTTTAACCGTCCAACCAACCGACTGTTATGGTACCTAGAGGGAGTTCTCATCTAAAGAGTTGGAGTGTTTGAGCGATTACATATCTCACGATGGCAAAATGTATCTCAAAATAATGTGTGCTGAGTTTCTTGATGCCCTAACCGAGAACAATAAGATGACTTTCTTTAGAATAACTCATTTTCTCGATGTAATTTTTCAATAGTACTACCGCGTTCTAGAAAAAAACGGTAGTTTCTTAGAAAGGCAATCAAAACGTCTTGCCTCCAGGGTTCGATGCCAGCCAATGCCTGAAATTTGAGTAAAAGTCTTCAGCATAGGTGGCCGAAGATTTTTGGCACAAGCAGTCGTCCTCGTAATAGTGTCCTTCTCAAAGAGGGCGGAGGTGCTGACAGAGTTCGGGGCCTCACTTGCCCTTGAGGAAGGAAAGTGTCATTAAAAGGCAGACGAATCAGCAATGATCAATGGCATGGAGATGAAGAAAATAATGGAAGCCACTGCATTAAAGATACATAATATGCGTCCACATGACATGTGACCTTAAATTTGGAAAGTGCGAAGTTGATCGTCGGCAAAAGATACTGCATTAGGACTTGGCGGATAACGTGATAGAAGAAGTGGGAGTCGCTATGGAAGGCATAGGGGCTCTAGAAAGACAGTTAGATTTTAATACAGTTTTATAAGACGTAATCACGTAAGGTAGACTGAAGAAGTAACATTACCCTCGGTCATTCTAAGACCACTGGGACAAGTGGCGACCAAACGACTATTCATGTCGGGGTGTAGGACCCTTGAAACTGGAGACGCACCGTCAGAATTCGAAAAAACTATCACCCGCACAGTCCTGAAGATGGCAAGACAACTATCGTGCAAACATGGTTCCAATTTCTGACAAGAATGAAATACGAATGAATGGGAAATGAAATTGAGTATCAGTCTAGGACAGACAGGGGTATACAATATGTACAAGAACCGAGAGGAAACCCCAGAAAGGTTATAAATTCTGTGAGAGAGGAATGCAGCCTTTCTTCACTCCTGTTCAATCTACAAATCGAACAAGCAATGACGGAAGTAAAAGAAAGGTTCAAGAGTGTGCTTAAAATTCAATGTGAAAGGATATCAGTCATAACATTTACAAGACACTGCCACCCTCAGTGTAATTGAAGAAGAATTGCAGAAATTGTTGAATGGAATGAACAGTCAAAAGAGCACACAACATGGTTGGAGAGAAATCTGATGGAAGAAGAAAATAATGAGGAGATGGAAAACACTGACACGAAGAAGGAACAGGACGATAGGACATGTGTTAAGACATCAGAGAAGAATTTCCATGGAAGTAAAGGGAGCTGTATAGGATCAAAACTGTACGGGAATGAATCTGACAAATATATGAGGACGTTCTGTGCCAGTGCTATTATTAATTCAAGTTACCACAAGAGAAGAATTTGTGTCAGGCTGCAGGAACTCAATCACAACATTAATGACTCAAAATAAAAATAAAATCGAGTTTCCTACTTTCACGTAATGAAGTATTTTCACATTGCAATCAAACGCATGAACGTTCAAAATTGCAAAGCGTTTCTGTTACGAGGAATGGCACAAGTCATGGTTTTGCCGTAATGTGATACAGAATGGGATTCTTTCTATAGACGTAATTCGCCCTATACGGGATTTCCAGATTGGCTCAGCTTTACCGGATGGGTATCAAAAGACTCCTTGCTGCCCTGAAAGCTAAGAACTACGGAAGATTGCCGCTGGCTTCATCTCCACTGATCTCTTCTTCCGACGGATCAAACAGAAGCCGCGAAGCTGTAGTCTTCTGACTCCTTGCTACTACGATGTATTTCAGAGCCACATTCTGCTCCATTATTGTTCCAGATTCATTTCGTAATGAGCAGTTTCCTTTCTGGCTGTCTGTATGTGTATGTATGTATGTGTGTGCGTGTGTGTGTGTGTGTGTGTGTGTGTGTGTGTGTGTGTGTGTGTGTGTGTGAAAGAGAGAGAGAGAGAGAGAGAGAGAGAGAGAGAGAGTTACGCAGCATAATCCACATGAGTATATATTTATTAGAATGCCAATTTCAGAAGTCTTAAATGAAAACTGTGCGTTATAGAGGTTCGCATTACAATTTCTACCTTAAATGCGGAGTGTATGGATTTCCTTACTGGTTATGTACAGATACTGCATGTACTCCATCTTGATCGTCAGTTTATAAAGAAACCGCTTACGTGTATTCAGTACGTGGTTTCCACTGCCTTCTGTAGCAGTCACACCGTTGATCATTGCTGATTCTTCCGCCTATCCCAATGGAAAGATGGTTCCCTGAGCCTCTTTCCGCTCCTCCGCCCTCTTTGACAAGGCATTTGTGAGAAAATAGGTGACTGTTTATACCGAAAATCTTCATTGCTGATGAATTTTATCTAAAATTAAAATAATGGCTGGGATTATATGCAGAACCCACGACGTTTTGATTACTAGTCAAAGACGCTACACTAAGATCAGGGAGTTGTTATCACGTTTATATAACATCATAAAAAATCCGAGATAGCTATGAACAGTTCCATTTTATTGGCCTAGCAAAAGAATGCAGTTATTTCACATGAAGTTTTATTTTTCTAACTACTGTTCACAGTGTCAAAGTGTCACGTATTTTTAAAGCAGTCATTCTCATGCCTTTCGATCTAATGGATAATTCGGAATACAATTTCATCATGAAATTCTTTGTTCCGGCGCAAACGGAAATTTCTGCGAAAGTTGGTAAAGGTTTATAAAGGTTATGTTTAATTATACACAGCAGATGAGATACATATGACTAAATTCGTCGTGTTGATACTCAGAGCTGATCCAACTTGATGATCACCCTAGAACTACAGTCACAGGTGAAAACAGCGAGATAGTCCCCGGTACAACATGGATAATTGAAGGCGCATGTAGTAGCTGAGGCACCTCAGAAAGGAGAGAAACGTATGTTTTACGTGCAGAAGTAATTATGAGAAATCCTTCTTTCTTTTAATGGTGTCGCCATTTAAAGACTTTCGGACAAAAGCAAAAGCAAATTTTAAGAGCTCTAAGAAAAGTAAGAATCATTTGGTGTATTAATATTTAAATGTTGCTCAGGCTTGGCTTCACTGCATAAACCTAGAAAAGAACAATAAGAGCGGTGAGTGGAAACTGAAGTCTCTAAAAAGACAAAGTCTTTTTCGTTTACCAAAAAATGTAATATGTTTGTGTACCAGCATGTAAAACGGTTCCATTTATTGATTAGTTTGCCTGAAAACAAATGGCGAAAAATATAGATGTCTTCTGTACAAATTGGGTGAAATTGACTGCCGAAAGACGTAATACCCATTCATCATTGAGACAATACACAGAGGGCAACGGGAAAACTGAGGGATTTGTAGTGTAAATTGTTTGGGACATCCGAAGTAGCAAACAGAATTGACACCCACGCCTTCATGTAAAGAAACCTGTGTCTGTATACTTGTTTGACATCAAATAAGAGGCTCTTAACAGCCTGAAGTCGGAGAGTCATATACGTCTCTTTCACGTAACGTACCCTAGAACAATTAATTTCAAGATGGTAGTGAATCATTAGGTCTGAAATATTTGGTGGCAACGGAATTCGCATTTTTTCGGTTTTCCTACATTTTAGTTTGATATAGTACATCTTTGTGGTGCGTTTCATTCTCTTCTGGGTGTTTATTCCATCTGGGAGGGCGCTATCACTGGATCCTGTAGCGGTGCTAAGGAGAGCATGCACGAACCAAGCGTATTCGAACAGTTTCGGCCGTTTACTATTAAAAATACAAACGGTTACAGGACTACTCTGAAATTGCAACAGAAGGAGTCATACTTTCGCGTGACTTGCAAACTTTCTGTTCCTACTCTAGTTTCTTTGTTAAAATTAGTTTCTTTTCCAAAAACACTGCGGAGTTTACACAATTTAATCTCAATAACATGCTAATGCAGTTGCAGTTGCGAGAGAATCCTGAAACAGTCCGTTATGAAACAGGCGGTTGAGGGCAAGTCAGATCAGTAGCTTATGAGAAGCTCATGGTCTGCATAAAAATAAACATATGATACCTTCACCTATACTACTACCTATCATTTCCTCAGCTATCGATGGCTCGTAAAATAATTAATATTTAAGTGAAAAAATCTGTCGTTATTCGTATACTACAGTAGAAAAGAAAGTTTCGCAGTTAACTTCTCGGTAAAATACTTTTCGCTCTGCATACTATCATTTGCCTAAAACTCGTTTTGATATCTCGAATCGTTTGTGAGATATCGCAAAGGTTATGAATATTTTACTTTCACTCCATCGTTTGCGCACTCGATCGGAAATGAGTACATTACATACCATCCATTTTCTCGAGAGTGAAGAGAGATATATATCTCGTCTCAAGTTTAATTAAAAAAGAATATATTGCCTACATTTCGAATGTAGCAACGTATAACTTATCATTTATCTAATCCGAAATCATACCGACACCTACTTTTCATTAGAAAGTATTCGAATTCTACACAGTACCTTAATTAATAAAGGAATATCATAACAACTATGTCCATTGACGAAACAATGGGCAGTTCACCATGAAGCTGACACATGAGATGTGGAACATCTTTTTAACCAATTTTTTCTTTAAAACCATTTTAGAAATGTTGCAGCCGGCGTCTCCAAGCTTCCATTTCTGCAGTGTAGCCTAGATGAAGAGAGAATGTTTCGTTCATAACAAAGCACACATTTTAATCGGCGGCAGTAGACTTAAGTGGCCGTTCCAACGGAGCAGAGGACTGGACTCTTCCAGTGCTGAGAACGAGAATGCGTTTCTGCACAGGGTCCTAGTTATCTTTCACAACCTCTACTGATCCATGAATACGGACGAGAGCAAGTTGAATGATGAAATGACGACAATGGAAATTTCTGCCCGGCCGGGTATCGAAGTCGGATTTCCCGCTTTACACGATTGGTTGTCTTAACTCGACTATCCGTGCACGAGTCACAGGCGGACCAAAACTTCCCTATGTCTTCGCTCATGCATCACAACCTGCACTCGTACACATTATGTAATTCTCGTACAGGGGGACGGCATTTCAATTGGAAGTCGTTGTCTGGTATCAGCGTATAAATACGATACTGCAGTGCCGGTATTGATAAGAAGTATGATGCAATTTTACTTCGGACATGCATGCATGTCTAAAAGAACATTGCATCTTAACAACATAGGTACTCCAATATCGTCACTCTACTGAACCGTCTGAATGTCTCTCTTTCCTGCTGCGATGTTTGTAACTGCTTTTTCCACAGCTGGTACGCCTCTTTTCTTGAAATTTGGTAAAAGTCACAATACAGAAGCTGCATAAATAGCAATTTCCTTTCTTTGAAGTTGGCTTTTGCAAAGCTAGATACAGTGAGCTGACAAAGGTCATGTGATAGTGCACATACACGGGTAGCGGCAATATCGCATACACAAAGTATAAAAGGGCAGTGCATTGGTGCAGCTGTCATTTGCACTCACGTGATTCACTTAAAAAGTTTTCCGTCGTGATTATGGCCGCACGACGAGAATTAACAGACAGGGAATTCAACATTACAAGATCCACAGTATCAAGAGTGTGCCGAGAATACCAAATTTCAGGCATTACCTCTCACCACGGTAATGCAGTGGCCTACTGCCTTCACTTATTGACCGACAACAGCGTCGTTTGCGTAGAGTCGTCAGTGCTTACAGGCAAGCAATACTGCGCGAAATAACCACAGAAATCAACGAACGTACCGCCGTTAGGGCAGTGTGGAGAAATTTGGCCTTAATGGGCCATGGCAACAGACGACCGACGCGGGTGTCTGTCCTAACAGCGCGACATCACCTGCAGCGCCTCTCCTGGGCACGTGACCTTCTCGGTTGGACCCTAGACGAATAGAAAACCGTGGCCCTGTCGGATGAGTCCCAATTTCAGTTGGTTAGAGCTGATGGTGTGGTTCCAGCGTGGCCTGGACCCCACGAAGACGTGGACTGAAGTTTGCAACATGGCACTGTGCAAACTGATGGTGGCTCTATGATGGTGTGACCTGTATTCAAATGTATTGCACTGACCATTGACTGGAAATGGCTACTTGGAGACATCTGCAGCCATTCATGGACTTTATGTTCCGAAACAAGGTGCAATTTTTATGGGTGCCAATGCGCCGTGACACAGGGCCACAGTTGTTCGCGACTGGGTTAAAGAACTTTCTTGGACCATTCGACCGAATTATTTGGCCACACAGATAGTTCGACATCAGTCCCATCGAACATTTATGGAACGTAATCGAGAGATTAGTTGGTGCACAAAATACTGCACCGGCAAGGCAACACTTTCGCAATTACGGACGACTATAGAAGCTGCATGACTAAATATTTCTCCAGGGGTTTGCAACGATTAGGCAAAATGAGGTCCAACAAAATAATAAGATTTATCCCAGGACTTTTATTATTATTATTATTATTATTATTATTATTATTGAATTTTTTTTCTCAGACTTAAGTCTGGTTAAAAATGGAACGTGACGCGGACCTCGATCAAGCGTGACTTCCTTGTAACTGTATGGTATATGTTATATTGCATTTAGGAACTTTCGGGTAATTGAACATGTATGAATAATTACAGATTTTTGTAGTTGTATATATATGTTTGGATGTAGCTGTATTGCATTGATGTACTGGTGGATATTGTGAGGTATGACTCCTGTAGTTGATAGTATAATTGGATAATGTCGACTTTATCCTGATGCCACATGTCCTTGACTTCCTCAGCCAGTTGGATGTATTTTTCAATTTTTTCTCCTGTTTTCTTCTGTATATTTGTTGTGTTGGGTATGGATATTTCAATTAGTTGTGTTAATTTCTTCTTTTTATTGATGAGTATGATGTCAGGTTTGTTATGTGGTGTTGTTTTATCTGTTATAATCGTTCTGTTCCAGTATAATTTGTATTCATCATTCTCCAGTACATTTTGTGGTGTGTACTTGTATGTGGGAACGTGTTGTTTTATTAGTTTATGTTTTATGGCAAGTTGTTGATGTATTATTTTTGCTACATTGTCATGTCTTCTGTGGTATTCTGTATTTGCTAGTATTGTACATCCGCTTGTGATGTGATCTACTGTTTCTATTTGTTGTTTGCAAAGTCTGCATTTATCTGTTGTGGTGTTGGGATCTTTAATAATATGCTTGCTGTAATATCTGGTGTTTATTGTTTGATCCTGTATTGCAATCATGAATCCTTCCGTCTCACTGTATATATTGCCTTTTCTTAGCCATGTGTTGGATGCGTCTTGATCTATGTGTGGCTGTGTTAGATGATACGGGTGCTTGCCGTGTAGTGTTTTCTTTTTCCAATATACTTTCTTTGTATCTGTTGATGTTATGTGATCTAAAGGGTTGTAGAAGTGGTTATGAAATTGCAATGGTGTAGCTGATGAATTTATATGAGTGATTGCTTTGTGTATTTTGCTAGTTTCTGCTCGTTCTAGAAAGAATTTTCTTAAATTGTCTACCTGTCCATAATGTAGGTTTTTTATATCTATAAATCCCCTTCCACCTTCCTTTCTGCTTAATGTGAATCTTTCTGTTGCTGAATGTATGTTATGTATTCTATATTTGTGGCATTGTGATCGTGTAAGTGTATTGAGTGCTTCTAGGTCTGTGTCACTCCATTTCACTACTCCAAATGAGTAGGTCAATACTGGTATAGCATAAGTATTTATAGCTTTTGTCTTGTTTCTTGCTGTCAATTCTGTTTTCAGTATTTTTGTTAGTCTTTGTCTATATTTTTCTTTTAGTTCTTCTTTAATATTTGTATTATCTATTCCTATTTTTTGTCTGTATCCTAGGTATTTATAGGCATCTGTTTTTTCCATCGCTTCTATGCAGTCGCTGTGGTTATCCAATATGTAATCTTCTTGTTTAGTGTGTTTTCCCTTGACTATGCTATTTTTCTTACATTTGGCTGTTCCAAAAGCCACATTTATATCATTCCTGAATACTTCTGTTATCTTTAGTAATTGGTTGAGTTGTTGATTTGTTGCTGCCAGTAGTTTTAGATCATCCATGTATAGCAAATGTGTGATTTTGTGTGGGTATGTTCCAGTAATATTGTATCCATAATTTGTTTTATTTAGCATGTTGGATAGTGGGTTCAGACCAAGGCAGAACCAGAAAGGACTTAATGAGTCTCCTTGGTATATTCCACGCTTAATCTGTATTGGCTGTGATGTGATGTTATCTGAATTTGTTTGGATATTAAGTGTGGTTTTCCAGTTTTTCATTACTGTGTTTAGAAACTGTATCAATTTAGGATCTACTTTGTATATTTCCAATATCTGTAGTAACCATGAGTGGGGTACACTATCAAAGGCTTTTTGGTAATCAATGTAAGCGTAGTGTAGGGACCTTTGTTTAGTTTTCGCTTAATATGTCACCTCTGTATCTATTATCAGTAGCTCTTTACATCCTCGTGCTCCTTTGCAGCAGCCTTTTTGTTCTTCATTTATAATTTTGTTCTGTGTTGTATGTGTCATTAATTTCTGTGTGATGACTGAAGTTAATATTTTGTATATTGTTGGTAGGCATGTTATGGGGCGATATTTAGCTGGGTTTGCTGTGTCTGCTTGATCTTTAGGTTTCAGATAGGTTATTCCATGTGCAAGTGTATCAGGGAATGTGTATGGGTCTGCAATGTAACTGTTAAATAATTTAGTTAGATGTGAATGTGTTGAGGTGAACTTCTTTAGCCAGTAATTTGCTATTTTATCATTTCCAGGGGCTTTCCAATTGTGTGTAGGATTAATTGCTCGGGTGACTTCATGTTGCAAAATTATCACTTCAGGCATTTGTTGTATCATCTTGTATGTGTCTGTTTCTGCTTGTATCCACCGTGCATGCCTGTTATATTGTACCGGGTTTGACCATATGTTGCTCCAGAAGTGTTCCATGTCTGTTATGTTTGGTGGATTGTCTATTTTAATGTGTGTGTTATCTATTGTTTGGTAAAATCTCTTTTGGTTTGTGCTGAATGTTTGGTTTTGTTTCCTTCTATTTTCACTTTTTTTGTATCTTCTAAGTCGTTTGGCCAATGCTTGTAATTTCTGCTTCTTTTCATCTAATTGCTCTATTGCTTCTTGTTGTGAGATTTTACCTAACCTTTTTCGTTTTTTGTCTGATATTTCATTTCTTATAAATTGTGTTAGCTGTCCAATGTCTTTTCTCAGTTTTTCTATTCTGATCTGTAGCCTGTGTTGCCATGCTGGTTTTGTGGGTTTCTTCTGTGTGTTGGTTTGTTCTGATCTCTGCCTAGTGTGTATATTTAGTGTAGTGAGTGCTCCTATATAAACCAGTAGTTGTAACTCTTCCATAGTTGTGTTTTCATTTATTTTGTTGTGTATGATTGTGTTGATAGTTTTTATTGTTGTTTCGACTTGTGGGTTATTTGGCGGTCTATGCAAGAATGGTCTAATGTCTGTATTTGTGTCTTTGTATTCTATATATGTCAGCTGAAATTTCTCTTCTATATCTAACACGTGTGTCTCTTCGTGTTCTATTTGTGCTTGTTCTGGTGGCTGTGTTAAGATTTCGTTTTCCTCTGATTGTTTAATTGATGCGTGTTGGTCTTTGTTTGTTTGCTCTGGGATGTTTGAGTCCATTACTGTGTTTTCTTCTTCTTCTGATTGCACATTATTTTGTTCCAGTATTTGTTGTACTTGTTGTTTGATGTTTTCTAATTCTGACTGGGGTATCCTGTTATTTTTGATTATTACACGGATCTGATCAGCTAGTCGTTGTTCTGTTAAAAATTTTAATTCCGGGTATCTGGTAATAAATGTTGTGTATACTTGTGATCTGTATCCAGTTGTGTTGGTTCCTAGGTTTGTTGCTTGGTAATAACAGAACATGAGGTGTCGATTAACTTCATCTGACCATCTCATCCTCTGTCTTTGTTTTCCTTCTAGGGTGGTTGCAGGAAGCATATCCTGCAAAACACCTCTATTTGGATTTAAATCATTTTCCAGTTGGCTAGCAGTGTCGTTACCATTGTGGGCGGGCATAGGGTTCAACCGTCGTCCCCGACCATGACGGCGCTTGTCCGAGGCTTCTTTAGTTCTGTCCTGAACCAAGTAACCACACTAAAAGGGGGGTTAGCCCTATTAGTGGTTTGTTCTTTTCGTCGCCTTTTACGACTGGCAGAACATACCGGAGGCCTATTCTTTTATTTTATTATTATTATTATTATTATTATTATTATTATTAGAGTTATTGCTGTAGTGATCTTCAGTCCGAAAACTGGTTTAGTGCAGCTCTCCATGCTAGTCTGCATAGTGTGCAAATCTCTTCATCTTTATATAACAGCTGAAATCTACACTTTAATCAGCTTACTGTAATCAAGCCTTGGTCTCTTTTTACAATTCTTCTCTTACGTTATCCTCCATTACAAAACTGACTGCTCCGTGGTACCTCAGGATGTGTTCTATCAATCGATCCCTTCATTTAATCAAATTGTATCATAAATTTATTTTCTCCTCAATTCCATTCAGTTCATTTTCATTATTTATTCGATCTACCCATTTTATTCTTCTGTAGCACCACTTTTCAAAAGATTCCGTTCTCTTCTTGTCTATAATACACCATAAGAAAAAAATCTAAGCACCATGAAGGAATTATCCGAGTGGAACGGAAATCGGTAGATGTGATATACGTAAACAGATAATAAAAATTGCAGAAAAATTGATGACTTATCGTGAGAAAGAGCTTCACAGACTCAAAAAGTCAATAAAGCGTTTATTCTTCTGTGAGCCTTATGAGAGGTTGATTGATAGTTACTGAATTGATTGATTGTCATTGAATATCCTCATGAGGCATATCGTGCCAATTGGCGTGTTGGGTCGTCAAACGTTCTCCATTGGAGGGAGATCGGGGACCTTGTTGGCCAAGGTAGGTTTCATCCAGCACGAAAACATTCAGTAGAAACTCTCGCCGTATGCTATGTGGACTGGCATTATCTTGCTGGAATGTGAGCAAAGGGTGGCTTTCTATGAAGGGCAACAAAACGGAGCGTAGAATATCGTCGACGAATCGAGATGCCATAAGAGAGCCGCGGGTGACAACAAAAGGTGTCCTGATATGAAATGAAATTGCATTTCAGACCATCACTTCTGGTTGTCGGGCCGGATGGTGGGCGATAGTCAGGTTGGTATCCCACCGCTGTTCCGAGCGTCTCCACATAGGTCTGCGTCGATCACCAGAGATCAGCTCGAAGCGGAACTCATCACTGAAGACAGTTCTACTTCAGTCAATTAGATTCCAGGTGGAATGTGCCTAACAACACTGCAAACGGGCTTGTTGGTGTACGGAGGTCAATGGTTGTCGGTGCAAGGGGCGCCATGAACTCAGATCCTCTTTGTGAGCCGCCTTTTAAGGGGAGGTTTACTATCTTTGGCCCGAAGAAAGCATGTTCTTTGAGAATTTTTTGTCGAGATGTGTTATAGATATCAATGTCAAATTTGGTCAAAACGTTTACTGATATTTCCTACACAAACTGAAATTTTTGCGACTAGAAATATCGAAGAACAAAGGCGGAAGTGGCGTCGGAACAAAACCAAATTTTGCTGTAGACCTGCACGCGCGGTATTTCAGAGGTCAGCCGGCTCGTCTGAAAACGAAATTGAGTTGACGTTAGCGAAGTATATAAGGTTCTTTAGGAGTTGTATCTCGTTTAAGTTATTTGGACCATAGGAAACAAAATGGCGGCCATTTGGAAAAAATAGGATTTTTTCATTCATTTTTCGACTTCGCCGGCCAAGTAAAAATATTTATAGTTGATTGATCGGAATAAAAGTGGTACAACTCCAAGACAATTTAGTTAGGTTCGTCGGAAAGAAAGAATCGTGCTAATTGGTTGAGTACATTTGAAGTTACCATACCACGCGATTAAAAAAAAAAGTCATTTCGAGAAAAACGCGTTTGAAGTTTTGACTACATATAAATGCAATATTATGCAACGTACGTTCAATCTGCTATTCCGAGTCCATAAACTAGTCCTTCCTCTTCCTCATAGAGGGCGTCCTGCTCGATCTGGGCCATCCTGCGCTGCTCCAGAGCCGCTCGTTCGGCCGGTGACGTTTTCGGCCGCTTGAATCCGGTGGTCATCCAAATGCTTGGCGAACTGCGTCGAATGGTGTTCCAGGGTGATGTCCATCGTTGTCATGGTCTTCAGAATTGCTGAATACCCATCGTTGAAGCTGCTCACTGCCAGGAAAGTCGCAATCTCCACAGTCCCCGCACCAGAATGCAAATACTTGGGGGCTAACTTCCAAATACACGCATTCAAACTTTAATTGAATTTTTTGTGTTTCCTCCCAAGCATCTGTACAATAACTCATCCTCCGAACGAAAAAAACTGGTGCGTGAAAAAGGCCGATTTCAGGAAGGTGCATTTTTTTTGTTCTACCGCGAATAACAAACATTTCCGTTCCGTATTCGGAAAAACCGTCTCGGGGTGGATTCAAAACACTTTCATGGATCCGAAACTGCAATTTTAAAAAATCAATTTTTTGAACCAAAAAATAGTAAACCTGCCATTAGTGGCTCTTTCGGTCACTGAAGCGCCATTTGCACGTCGGATAGGTGATAACGATGAATCCGGGGCTCTGAGTGTCTCTCTGACGATTATTCCGTCTTCACGTCCTGTCGTCTCTCTAGGTCGACTGCTCTCTTTTTGATGCTGTGTTCGGCCATTGTTTACCCTTTCCTGCCAGCATCGTCGAATAGTGGCACCGCTCCTATTCAAATGCAGAGCGATTCGTCTATTACTCCAACCGTATTCTTTGAGCCCGACTACACACCTTGTCTGAAACGCTGATATCTACGTATATTGTTTACGCGCCTGTCTGTGAGACACAGTTACTGTCCAACCGGGTACACGGAATGAAATTCGAACAGACTTTATGCCATGGTATCGACATGCCTCCTGTTTACTATCCTTGACAGTTGTATGATGAAACTGCGCTGCTGCGTCACACATTCATCCATCGGCCGCCAAAGTTTATAATTTTTCATTTTCCATCTATAATTATATAAACATCAATTTGTGACCAGTTTTCCTAAGTCCTTTGTGGTGCGTCATTTTGTTTGCTTAGAATGTATTTATTGTCCACGTTTCACCTCCATGAAAGGCTACACTCCAGACGAATGCTTTCAGAAAAGACTTTCTAACACTTATATCTGTATTTGAAGGAAACAAATTTCTGTTTTTTGGAAACGCGTTTTTTGCTGTGGTCAGCCTGCATTTTCTGTTATCTCTGATTTTGGCATTCCCAGTTATTTACGTCATACATACAATTTTTGGCGACACATGGATATTTCTAATGCTCTACATTGGACCAGAGCACTTCTACAGGCAGTCCTCCAAGCGTCGTACGACACAGGTTATGATCGTGTGGTCCGCTACATGCGCTAATACGTCTGCCGCCACAGAGAGCTCTAACACCAGGATCTACTTCCATCATCCGCCAAATGGATCACAGGCAACGATTCCTCCCCCGTTCAAAAGCTAAAAGCATCCTCACAGCTTTGTTTTGTCAGCTGTCGCAGATCAGCAGTTGTACCAGGTCATCAGCTGTTACCAGTCCCACTTGCTAAACTGTCATACACAACTGCAGCAGTTATAGGCCAGCAGCTATCTTTTATTGATCATCGGACAGTAAATACCGAGCGCCGATGTGGATATCGTTGTTAGAGTCTGAACAGCAGTGCAGACTGAACAGTTGGGACATTAGTTAGCCAACGTTCACAGAGTTTACGTTAGAGGTGTATTCAGAACTTTTACTACAGTGCCACGTATGTTCGTCACTCTGCATATTCATTTTGTACGTAATTTTATTAAATGCTTATTAATATCTCTGCCGGCCGGAGTGGCCGAGCGGTTAAAGGCGCTATAGTCTGGAACCGCACGACCGCCACGGTCGCAGGTTCGAATCCTGCCTCGGGCATGGATGTGTGTGATGTCCTTAGGTTAGTTAGGTTTAAGTAGTTCTAAGTTCTAGGGGACTTATGACCACAGCAGTTGAGTCCCATAGTGCTCAGAGCCATTTGAACCATTTTATTAATATCTCTTATTGTCTTGCCCATCTTATTTAAGTTCTATCTTAATTAGCCCAGGGACGACACTAGTTGGAAGGACGCAACCTGTATACAGCCACTAATTTTCTGTGGTAGGAGGTCCACTTTATGCTACCATTTATGCTGTGTGCCAAACTTATTTGGTATATACGATAGGTTTCTTGCATTCCAGGAGCAACCTAAAGCAATCTTGAGGTGACCATTCAGGTCACAATACATGTAATAACTAAGGATTACAAAATGCCGTAGATGAAAAACAGATACATAATGCTGGAAGGGTAGTTACTGGGTTGGTTGCAGCAACAGAGCACTGTATGACTTATCAGTTCGCAGGTAGAAAGTAGAGATCAGAAGCGGAGCTAGTCGAGTCTGATGTTGGGGATTGCATACCTAAGAAATCAAGTCGCCCCTGTATATTCGCCAATGCAAACTCAGCGCCTTATCGGCTTCATTCCTTCTTTCCTTCCGTAGCTCCGCGAGTGTAACGAATCTGACATCGATGGTGCTGCGTTCGCTTCCTAATCGACGACTCGATCTCTCTCACGGAAGCGTTCACGAGTGTATGACAAATATTGACGTACCGTGGAAGCTGAGTGACAATCTTTGTTGTAAACTAGCACTGGCAGGGATAAATGAAATCAGACGGATGACGAAGCTAGTTTTTCTGAGGCTGTGGAGGGTGTAAGACAAAAATCGAATGATACAGGGTGTTGTTCTTGTGGTCTTCAGTCCAGAGACTGATTTGATGAAGCTCTCCATGCGACTCTATCCTGTGCAAGCTTCTTCATCTCCCAGTACCTACTGCAACCTACATCCTTCTGAATCTTTTTAGTGTATTCATCTCTTGGTCTCCTTCTACGATTTTCACCCTTCACGCTGCCCTCCAATCCCTTGATGCCTCAGAATATGCCCTACCAACCGATCCCTTTTTCTAGTCAAGTTGTGCCACAAACTCCACTTCTCCCCAATTCTATTCAATACCTCCTCATTAGTTATGTGATCTACCCATCTAATCTTCAGCATTCTTCTGTAGCATCACATTTCGAAAGCTTCTATTCTCTTCTCGTCCAAACTATTTATCGTCCATGTTTCACTTCTATACATGGCTACACACCATGCAAATACTTTCAGAAACGAATTCCTGACACTTAAATCTATACACTTTCCTTGCCATTGCCAGTCGACATTTTATATCCTCTCTACTTCGACCATCATCAGTAATTTTGCTCCCCAAATAGCAAAACCCCTTTACTACTTTTAAGTGTCTCATTTCCTAATCTAATTCCGGCAGTATCATCCGATTTAATTAGACTACATTCCATTATACTCGTTTTGTTTTTGTTGATGTTCATCTTATATCCTCATTTCAAGACACTGCCCTTCCTTTCAACTGCTCTTCCAAGTCCTTTGCTGTATCTGACAGAATTACAATGTCATCGGCGAACATCAAAGCTTTTATTTCTTCTCCATGGATTTTAATACCTACTGCGAATTTTTCTTTTGTTTCTTTTACTGCTTGCTCAATATACAGATTGAATAACATCGGGAATAGGCTACAACCATGTCTCACTCCCTTCCCAACCACTGCTTCGCTTTCATGCCCTTCGACTCTTATAACAGCCATGTGGTTTCTGTACAAATTGTAAATAGCCTTTCGCTCCCTGTATTTTACCCCTGCCACCTTCAGAATTTGGAAGAGAGTATTCCACTCAACATTCTCAAAAGCTTTCTCTACGTCTACAAACTCTAAAAAAGTAGGTTTACCTTTCCTTAATATATTTTCTAAGGTAAGTCGTAGGGTCAGTATTGCCTTACGTGTTCCAACACTTCCAAACTGATCTTCCCCGAGGTAGGCTTCTACCAGATTTTCCATTCGTCTGTTTATAATTCGTGTTAGTATTTTGCAGCCGTGGCTTATTAAACCGATAGTTCGGTAATTTTCACATCTGCGAACATCTGCTTTCTTTGGGATTGGAATTTAATATTCTTCTTGAAGTCTGAGGGCATTTCGCCTGTCTCATACATCTTACTCACTAGATGGTAGAGTTTTGTTAGGACTGGCTCTCCCAAGGCTGTCATTAGTTCTAATGGGATGATGTCTACTCCCGGAGCCTAGTTTCGACTTAGGTCTTTCAGTGCTCTGTCAAACTCTTCACGCAGTATAGTATCTCCCAACTCATCTTCATCCTCTTCCATTTCCATTATATTGTCCTCAAGTACATCGCCCATGTATAGACCATCTACATACTCCTTCCACCTTTCTGCTTTCCCTTCTTTGCTTAGAACTGTGTTTCCATCTGAACTCTTCATATTCTTGCAAGTGGTTCTCTTTTCTCCAAAGGTCTCTTTAATTTTCCTGTAGTCAGTATCTATCTTACCCCTAGTGAGATAAGCCTCTACATCCTTACATTTGTCCTCTAGCCATCCCTGCTTAGTCATTTTGCACTTCCTATCGTTCTCATTTTTGAGACGTTTGTATTCCTTTTTGCCTTTTTCATTTAGAGCATTTTTGTATTTTCTTCTTTCATCAATTAAATTCAATATCTCTTCTGTTACCCAAGGATTTCTATTAGCCCTCGTCATTTTACCTAATTGATCCTCTGCTACCTTCACTATTTCGTCTCTTAAGGCTACCCATTCTTCTTCTACTGTATTTCTTTCCCCCATTCTTGTCAATCGTTCCCTAACGCTGTCCCTGAGGCTCTCTGCAACCTCTGGTTCTTTCAGTTTATCCAGGTCCCACCTCCTTAATTTCGCACCTTTTTGCAGTTTCTTCAGTTTTAATCTACAGTTCATAACCAATAGATTGGTGTCAGAGTCCACATCTGCCCCTGGAAATGTCTTACAATTTAAAACGTGCTTCCTGAATATCTGTCTTACCATTATATAATCTATATGATACCTACCAGTATCTTCAGGCTTCTTCCATAAATACAACCTTCTTTCAGGATTCTTGAACCAAGTGTTAGCTATGATTAATTTATGCTCTGTGCAAAATTCTACCAGGCGGCTTCCTTTTTCATTCCTTACTCCCATTCCACATTCACCTACTACGTTTCCTTCTCTTCCTCCTCCTACTGTCGATTTCCAGCCACCCATGACTATTTAATTTTCGTGTCACTTCACTATCTGAATAATTTATTTTATCTCATCATACATTTCATCAATCTCTTCGACATCTCCGGAGCTAGTTGGCATATAAACTTGTACAGCTGTGGTAGGTGTGGGCTTCGTACCTACCTGGCCACAATAATGCGTTCACTATGGTGTTTGTAGTAGCTTACCCGTATTCTTATTTTCCTACTCAGTATTAAACCTACTACTCCGTTACGCCTATTTGATTTTGTGTTTATCACCCTGTATTCACCTGACCAGAAGTCTTGTTCCTCCTGCCACCGAACTTCACTAATTCCCAATATATCTAATTTTAACTTATCCATTTCCCTTTTTAAATTTCCTAACCTACCTGCCCGATTAAGGGATCTGACATTCCACGCTCCGATCCGTAGAACGCCAGTTTTCTTTCTCCTGATAACAACGTGCTCTTGAGTAGTCCCCGGCCGGAGACCCGAATGGGGAACTATTTTACCTCCAGAATATTTTACCCAAGAGGACGCCATCATCATTTATCCATACAGTAAAGCTGCATGCCCTCGGGAAAAATTACGGCCATAGTCTCCCTTTGCTTTCAGCTGCTCGCAGTACCAGCACAGCATGGCCGTTTTGGTTACTGTTACAATTCCAGATCAGCAAACATCCAGAATTTTTCCCCTGCAACTACTGTAAAGGCTGCTGCCCCTCTTCAGGAACCACACGTTTGTCTTGCCTCTCAACAGATACCCCTCCGTTGTGGTTGCACCTACGGTACGGCTATCTGTATCGCTGAGGCATGCAAGCCTCCCCATCAACGGCAAGGTCCATGGTTCATGGGGATACAGGATATGAGACAACAAATGTGGTCCATTACAGAAAGGTTGATATATGGAAAAAGTTCGATGCTGCAGCCAACCTTTCAAACTAAAAACAAAGTTTTCCAATCTAAACAAAGTGATTATATTCTTCCTCATTTCACCTCAGCCATGTGCTCCATCAAACGGAAACAGGGTACAGAGCAATGTCACTTTTTCGTCCGTGCAGTCAAATGTGCTCTATTTGCGTATTCTATTGGTCATGTCAAATTCCGTTTATGGCTAATAGCGTCTTATGTATCCTATCATTCATTTTTTTTAACTTTTCGGAAGACTGTTTCAATTTATTTCAGTAATTAATCACAAATTAGACGATACACTTCGTTTTTATATGTTTTCTTGTGCTGTCATCACAGACTCACTGATGTATCGGAAAGAGTGTAGTGTAATTGTTACACTTCTCTGAACAGAAATTAAATATTAAATAAATTTACAGCAGTCTTCAGAAATTTTTATGGTTCAAAATGGCTCAAATGGCTCTGAGCACTATGGGACTCAACTTCTGAGGTCATTAGTCCCCTAGAACTTAGAACCAGTTAAACCTAACTAACCTAAGGATGACACACATCTATGCCCGAGGCAGGATTCGAACCTGCGACCGTAGCGGTCTCGCGGTTTCAGACTGCAGCGCCTATAACCGCACGGCCACTTCGGCCGGCGAAATTTTTATACGTATATAAATACATATAAGTATTTCCTACCAGACACTGGGAAGTAATGGTCAGAGACTGTAGTCCCCACCAGAAGAGGGACAAATTGGGCTTAAAAAATATGTGGGAACAAAATGAGAGCTCCTTGGAGACGCTAAAGATTGAATACGAGGACCAATCGCACATGATACCAATTTTTTATCTCCAAGAAGGAGCTGTGCGACATAAACGAAAGTTGGTGGGGTGTTTCTGCACCTGAAGGATTCTCTATTTTCAAATTTCGTGTCCGTCGCATAGGAGTGGCGCTACTAGGATGCAAATAAAGTTTGCTTTAAATACACGCCGTAACGGTCATGAGCGTTAGTTACCTTGGAGACTGGACGTGATGAGTTGACGTTAGATGAGACTGGCTTTAAATCGATAAAGCCATTATCAGTACCTCACTGAGCTTCAACGAGATCGTGTAAAAGGGATATGAGAAGCTGGATCCTTGTGCAATATTACAGAAAGGCTTGGTAGGCATGTAGGTACTGTGCATGATTGCTAGCAGCGGTGGTCATGAGAATGTACGATCGCAAGGAGACTGGGCTCAGGACGGCCACCTGGCACTACCGAGAGGGAAGAACAAAGCGTTCGGAGTATGATTCTGGCGCGTCATATTACATCTGCAGCAGCGATGTGGGCGGCAGTTGGCAGCATTCTTGTGATTATCTCACTCACCCTTACTGCAAATCTGTACTCAGCCTGGTGATTCGACTGTTGCTCTGCCATTCATGAAGAGCATTCCACAGGCTGTTTTCCAACAGGATACCGCTCGTCCACAAATCACTGTTGTAACCCAGCATGCTCTACAGTGTCGACATGTTGCCTAGACTTGCTCGCTCACCAGACAAGTCTTCAATCGAGCACATATGGAACATCATCAGACGGCAACACAATTTCATCCAAAATCAGCATTAAGAGCCCCCCTATTTACCGATCAAGCGCAACAGGTATGGAACTCCATCCCACAAAAAGAAATCCGGCATCAACATTCTGGCGGTTATGCCGGTTATTAATGTACCATCATTTGACATTTGCAACAGTTTATCTCGTGCTTACGTTATTCTGTGATATAGCAATGTTAATCACTTAAATTTGCCACCTAGGCAAACGTATTCCACAAATTTTATTTCTCGTTAATTATTTTTGTGTGTTACGATTTTTTCGGGATGTCCCAGCTGACTGCCTCCTTATATATTTTCGAAAAGGAACAAAATATGAAAAATTCAATTGACCTGGGACGTACCTATGTCAATGGCTCACACAATGAGTAGGACTGCACAATCCACAAACGTAAACAAAGAAGAGCATTCCTCAGACTGTTTTCCAACAGGATACCGCTCGTCCCCAAATCACTGTTGTAACCCAGCATGCTCTACAGTGTCGACATATCGCCTAGACTTGCTCGCTCACCAGACAATACAAATTTACGTTTTTCAAACAGCACGTGTATGTTTTTTTCTACGGAAATGAAAACTTAAATATAATTAGCGACGGTGACCCTCTTTTCAGTGTTCTAAACCTTATAATCTCTGAAGTACGTAGACTTTAAAGGTTGGCGACGACGCCATAGTTTCTGCTGTAATGCGCGGAGAAAGGTTGCCTGTAGCAGGCTTCATAACAGTGCAGGCAACCCGCCTTACGGCATTACAGCACCGTTGTCATTTTTTTAAGTCAATTTTTTTCCGAAAATATAAGGTTAAGGGCAATGAAACCAAGTCTGCCATCAGTAACTGTGTATATAGTTTTCATTTCTGTACCAAAACATTCACGTGCCATCTTAAAAAACTTAACTTCGTGTTAAAAGTGGTGTTTGTTTACTTGTAGGTTCAAATGGTTCTGAGTACTATAGGACTTAACATCTGAGGTCATCAGTCGCCTAGAACGTAGAAATACTTAAACCTAACTAACCTAAGGACATCACACACATCCATACCCGAGGCAGGATTTGAACCCGCGACCGTATCAGTCGCGCAGTTCCGTACTGAAGCGCCTAGAACCTCTCGGCCACAGCAACCGGCTTACTTGTAGGGACTGTGCATTTCTACTCATTGTGTGAGCCCTTGAAACAGGCACATCACTGGCCAATTGTGTTTTTCACATTTTGTTTCATTTCAGAAATATGTCAGGTGGCGGAGTTATGTGGGGCGCCCAGTACATCCTCCTATACAGGGTGTCCCAGTTATCTTGTCCACCCTAAATATCTCTGGAACAATAACAGCTATTGGAAAACGACTTTCACCGGTATCAATGTAGGGCTGGGGCCCATGAATTTGGAAACATTCTAAAACGAAAGCATATGTGTTTTTTAACACAAACTTAAGTTTTTTTAAATGGACCTCCTATATTTTTTCTTCAGCAATCCATAGCATGACAAAGCACATACACAATGGCGTTGATTGTATTGCAATATTCCCATTACATCCCGAGATATTGAGACGCGAAGTTGACGCTTGAAACACCCGCACCGTGCTAGCGCACGTCCTGAGGCTCAGGCGTGAACCCCATGCAGCTGGATGGCAGCAGACCGTATTATTTGTTTCGGACCTCTTGATAAGTATGGAAGTGTGATTACGCATGTCAATCACATCGCGATTACGGGCAGCATGGGGTTCACGCCTGAGCCTCAGGACGTGCGCCAGCAGCGCATGTCGGGTGTTTCAAGCGTCAACTTCGCGTCTTAATACCTCGGGATGTAATGGGAATATTGCGATGCAATCAACGCCATTGTGTATGTGCTTTGTCATGCTATGGCTTTCTGAAGAAAAAATATAGGAGGTCCATTTTAAAAAAAACGTAAGTTTGTGTTAAAAAACACATATGCTTTCGTTTGAGAATGTTTCCAAATATGTACATTCATGGGCCCAGCCCTACATTGATACCGGTGAAAGTCGTTTTCCAATAGCTGTTATTGTTCCAGAGATATTTTGGGTGGACAAGATAGCTGGGACACCCTGTATAGAACGGTCAGAAACATTCTGAAAAGCTTGTAGGGGAGGTTGTGCTGATTAATAAGCATTTAGAAAAAAATTGTATACGTTGCGCTGTTTCCGAAGATTGAAGTTAGGCAATCAAGTCGTTGCACATGCAAATTCAAGTGCTTGTACTCGTTAAAAAAATGTAATGCACAGCAACCTGTGAGTCCGCAAGTTACCGGTTGTTCGAATCCTCATTAGCAGATAAAATGTACCTTTTTTTTGGAAGAGATAAATTTAAGCTAGGCGAGAAAAAGGTACGTTTGTTCGGTTTAAGGAAACCGAACGAAGAGCAAGTTTGGCGACACTATATTTGAAAGACTGCTAGAATTTGTGCGTATGACGTCTTGATGGACTAACTTCAGTGCTAAATAACTCGGAAATGGTAAAACGAAGCGATTTTTTTTCTCAGCACAAACTGCTCTGCAACACCCTTACAAGTTTTAATCTCATTCACGTCACGCTCACCGGTTGCTGCTGGTAGCGGCAATGTCGTGAGTCTCCCGTAATACACTACTGGCCATGAAAATTGCTACACCACGAAGATAACGTGGTACAGACGTGAAACTTAACGGACAGGAAGAAGATGCTGTGATATGCAAATGATTAGCTTTTCAGAGCTTTCACACAAGGTTGGCTCTGGTGGCGACACCTACAACGTGCTGACATGAGGAAACTTTCCAACCGATTAGGTATACACAAACAGCAGTTGATCGGCGTTGCCTGGTGAAACGTTGTTTTGATGCTTCGTGCAAGGAGAAGAAATGCGTACCATCACGTTTCCAACCTTGGTAAAGGTCGGATTGTAGCCAATCGCTATTACGGTTTATCGTATCGCAACATTGCTACTCCAGTTGGTCGAGATCCAATGACTGCTAGTAGAATATGGAATCGGTGTGTTCAGGAGGGTAATACGGAACGCCGTGCTGGATCCCAACGGCCTCGTATCACTAGCAGTCGAGATGACAGGCATCTTATCCACATGGCTCTAACGGATCGTGCAGCCACGTCTTCATCCCTGAGTCAACAGATGGGGACTTTTTCAAGACAACAACCATCTGCACGAACAGTTCGACGACGTTTGCAGCAGCATGGCAGCTCGGAGACCATGGCTACGGTTACCCTTGACGTTGCATCACAGACAGGACCACCTGCGATGGTGTACTCAACGACGAACCTGGGTGCACGAATGGCAAAACATTTTTTCAGATGAATGCAGGTTCTGTTTACAGCATCATGATGGTCGCATCCGTGTTTGGTGTCATCGCGGTGAACGCACATTGGAAGCGTGTATTCGTCATCATCATACTGGCGTATCACACGGCGTGATGGTATTGGGTGCCATTGGTTACACGTCTCGGCCACCTCTTGTTCACACTGACGGCACTTTGAACAGTGGACGTTACATTTCAGATGTGTTACGACCCGTGGCTCTACCCTTCATTCGATCCCTGCGAAACCCTACATTTCAGCAGGATAATGCACGACCGCATGTTGTAGGTCCTGTACAGGCCTTTCTGGATGCAGAAAATGTTCGATTGCTGCCCTGGCCAGCACTTTCTCCAGATCTCTCACCAAGTGAAAACGTCTGGTCAATGGTGGCCGAGCAACTGGCTCGTCACAATACGCCAGTCATTACTCTTGATGAACTGTGGTGTCGTGTTGAAGCTGCATGGGCAGCTCTACCTGTACACGCCATACAAGCTCTGTTCGACTCAATACCCAGGCGTATCAAGGCCGTTATTACGACCAGAAGTGGTTGTTCTGAGTACTGATTTCTCAGGATTTATGCACCCAAGTTGCGTGAAATTGTAATCATATATAATACATTTGTCCAATGAATATCCGTTTATCATCTGCATTTCTTCTTGGTGTAGCAATTTTAGTGGCCAGTAGTGTAGTTTCGCTTTCCTTTCTGCGCTGTATTCCAGTCGTAGACTCAAGCGAACGACTTTACAGTTAAATGGACAGTGGCGGAGACTTGCTAGTCGAGTGTCCGAGTGTATGGAGACCGCGGGATCAAATTATAGGTTTCGCTGGCGAGTTTAAAGCGAGGGTCGACAGCCCGTGTTAGCAGAGAGACGAGGCTTACCTGTTGAGGCTGCGGATGGCGGCCTTGAGCGCGTGGAAGTCCGGCCGGTCAGCCGGCTCGTCGGCCCAGCAACGCCGCAGCAGCTGCAGCACAGCTTCGTCCTCGTCAGGGGGCGCCCGCGACTGCTGCGGCGCGGGGCTCTTGGACGCCTCCGCAGTCCCTGCAACAGGTGAAGTCACATGCACGGCTGTCGCTGTCTGGTAAGTTGTACAGGGTCTGACTAAAGCAGCACTACGTTCCTTGACACTGGAACACACCGTTTCTCTGCGTCGACTTGTTTCGCAAGAGTGAAGAGGTCCACTCAACAGTCTCCTATTTTCTTCCAGAATATCGTAGCTCTGACAGGCTTCGCTGCCTAGCTGGTGTGAGGCAACGAGATTTTCCACACATTTTGTAGCCAAAAATTGGAAATAGTTTCGTTGAGTGGAAGCGAAATCTCGAACTAATTTTTAATATAAATGAGCAAGCTTTATCAGTGGAATTATATGAATGTTTTTATTCTGGATAACAGTTCAGAACATAAAATTTTAATTCTTATGTAAGATGATTTATTATGGGACAAGTGTGTGGTCATCCACATGAGTGCTAAAAGGAACTCGTTAAACTTCGGTCACACGATAAATCAGTCTAATATAAAAGCCGTAAATTCAACTAAATACCTAGGTATTACAATTACGAACGAGTTAAATTGGAAAGAACACACAGAAAATGTTGTGGGGAAGGCTAACCAAAGGCTGCGTTTTATTGGCAGGACACTTAGAAAATGTAACAGACCTACTAAGGAGACTGCCTACAATACGCTTGTCCGTCCTCTTTTAGAATACTGCTGAGCGGTGTGGGATCCTTACGAAGTAGGACTGACGGAATACAACGAAAAAGTTCAAATAAGGGCAGCACGTTTTGTATTATCTTGAAATATGGGAGAGAGTGTCACAGAAATGATACAGGATTTGGGCTGGAAATCATTAAAAGAAAGGCGTTTTTCGTTGCGACGGAATCTTCTCACGAAATTCCAATCACCAACGTTCTCCTCCGAATGCGAAAATATTTTGTTGACATCGACCTATATAGGGCGGAATGATCACCACGATAAAATAAGGGAAATCAGAGCTCGTACGGAAAGATATAGGTGTTCATTCTTTCCGCGCGCTATACGAGATTGGAATAATAGAGAATTGTGAAGGTGGTTCGATGAACCCTCTGTGATTTGCAGAGTATCCATGTAGATGTAGATAGAAGTCCTGTTTTGCGTATTTTATTATCAGCATGATGTATTCAGCCTTGTCTCTATGCCGTTCCAAGAGAGTTGAAGACATACTTGTATTGGGAAAAGTATTCAAACGTGGCAAAGAGCCCTCTGTGCCAGCCACGCGTTTGAGTTACACCCAATGACCAGAAGTTCGTTACCCAGAAAGTCTCCTGTAACAACATACTTATCGTCTACTATGTGATGTGTTTAAAGGTGCAATAGAAGTCTTAAGAGATCCAAGTTGACACGTTCTGGTTTTTATGGTTTTTAGTAAAAATTAAGTTATTCTACACATTAGAAGAATATTTGACAACTCAGAGGTGAAGATCGCAACGCGGTAACTCTGTGTGGTGGCATGTGGTGTGTCCCACGGAGGTCAAGGACTTGGCCTTGCGAGAGTGAATCACAGAGTTAGTGCCAGTTTCAGTTAGGGAGAGAGCGAAAACAGAAGGGACACCATTCATGACTAAGGTTTGGTATCTTACAGACGTTGGTCTGGTATTCTGTCATGATGCTCCATTTACTTGGGTGAGGTCACTAGATTCACCTCGTTTAAACCACATTTTCCACAAGCGATTCGTTTACGTTTCTTGCATGACTTTTTTCTTTTTAGCTCGTAGAGAAATTTCTCACGTAATGTGTTCATTTAAATTGCAATGGAACACGGTATGCCTTTGTGTTAGGTTCATAAAAGTTGGTCCGCTTGGATAAAGGTATCCAGGTGTGCAGCACACACATCCTTGAGACCTCATGGGAACTATCAGTGAGCAGGTTATGACTATCATGTAATTTCTTTGGTTGTGCAGTAAATTTGCAGGAGTTTGCATAACCTTTACGTAACATTTGAAACGGTTTGTACACCTTCATTTAGCGCTGCCTATCATGTAACCGAATTACTTCAGTATTAGATCACCCTCGGCTATATTAAAGGGTTTTCCTTTATGTGATCAATTAACGACTCTTTTGGAACAACTTACGCATGCTGTACTGCCAGGCGCTGTATCTTACGTAACATTTATAACCCCACCGTTAGCGCTGCTGTTGGAGTTTGTCGTTGAATGCAGTTCCACCGACATCCACAATTCGGGTCAATCGTTTACGTAATTTAGTCAATAATTGCCAGGGTATAGGAATTAATTTTCGGGCATAATTAGATTAAGATCGTTCAAATAGCAAATGCATTTGCACTGTACGACTCTTCATCTATAACACGAAGCTCTCATTAGCTTTGCGGAAAGCAATGTTAATGTTACTTGGTTCAGATTGCTCTATGTACTATGGGACGTAACATCTGGGGTCATCAGTCCCCTAATCTTAGAACTACTTAAACCTAACTAAGCTAAGGACATCACACACATCCATGCCCGAGGTAGGATTCGAACTTGCGACCGAAGCAGCAGCGCGGTTCCGGACTGAAGCGTCTACAACCACTCGGCCACAGTGATCGGCTAATGTTACATAATCAATCCCTCGCAAACACTTCCGTGTAATGAACGTTGTGCTTGAGAAAGTTTAACCGTTTGTCGCTAAATACTGTATTTCGAATCAGATATCGTTATCACAGAAGTATGACGGATATGAATTAGTTTAAAAACTGTGTCAGTATTTCTATGGAATATATATGTAGAGTCACAAGACAACGGTTAGCTTTCAACATTCCTTAAGACCCCTACCGGCATACAAAGCCTCCACTTTTCTAACATGTCGCATAACTTGACAGTTACGTCAAACATGCGACACAGGATCCCGCACGATGTCTGCTACTATTATACAAAGTATTGTATCAAGTTTGTTTCTAATATTCTGATGATGGTCCGTGCTGGCAACGGGTCAGTAAGTTGATTCTTGTTATTTAGCGGCCTGAGGCAGTTTTAGGGCACGTTCAGTTAGTTAGTCCTACATCTGTCGCAAAATCGAATCTCAAGATCCCACCGTATTTATCATCCTTCATGTCCTTTCCAATTATGTATTCAACCGTCTTCAAGACAACGAAACAATTCCTGAAATCTAATTATCCTAAAAACTGCAACCCCCCCTCCCCCTACCTTTTCCTTTTGCAAATGGGCATTCCAATCAACCCTTACCCTCCATAACTGCACTACTACTCAACTACTGCCACCAATATCCCCAACAATATCCCATCTATTCACCTGACGCAGTACTCATACCGCATCTCTCAACCACAAATTGTTGAAGAGTCTGCAGCACCATTATCCTCACAGGTCTTAACATCACATAGATCTCTATAGCGTGAAGGATAAAACCTTTGTTTTCATTTTTATAAGGTTTTGGTATGCATTTACTTTCGTCATCGGCTGAAATGCTGCGATATGGCCTTGGTGAGGAATGTGATGAAAAATAAAGATTCACTCAGGTAATTCGTTTGTCCCTAATCCATTTCGAGTTACCAAACTAAGAATTTCTCGAACTACCCTGGAATGTACTCCGCAAGCCACTGTATAGAATATATATATATACATATATATATACGAGGGCAGTTCAATAAGTAATGCAACACATTTTTTTTCTCGGCCAATTTTGGTTGAAAAAACCGGAAATTTCTTGTGGAATATTTTCAAACATTCCCGCTTCGACTCGTATAGTTTCATTGACTTCCGACAGGTGGCAGCGCTGTACGGAGCTGTTAAAATGGCGTCTGTAACGGATGTGCGTTGCAAACAACGGGCAGTGATCGAGTTTCTTTTGGCGGAAAACCAGGGCATCTCAGATATTCATAGGCGCTTGCAGAATGTCTACGGTGATCTGGCAGTGGACAAAAGCACGGTGAGTCGTTGGGCAAAGCGTGTGTCATCATCGCCGCAAGGTCAAGCAAGACTGTCTGATCTCCCGCGTGCGGGCCGGCCGTACACAGCTGTGACTCCTGCAATGGCGGAGCGTGCGAACACACTCGTTCGAGATGATCTACGGATCACCATCAAACAACTCAGTGCTCAACTTGACATCTCTGTTGGTAGTATTGTCACAATTGTTCACCAGTTGGGATATTCAAAGGTTTGTTCCCGCTGGGTCCCTCGTTGTCTAACCGAACACCATAAAGAGCAAAGGAGAACCATCTGTGCGGAATTGCTTGCTCGTCATGTGGCTGAGGGTGACAATTTCTTGTCAAAGATTGTTACAGGCGATGAAACATGGGTTCATCACTTCGAACCTGAAACAAAACGGCAATCAATGGAGTGGCGCCACACCCACTCCCCTACCAAGAAAAAGTTTAAAGCCATACCCTCAGCTGGTAAAGTCATGGTTACAGTCTTCTGGGACGCTGAAGGGGTTATTCTGTTCGATGTCCTTCCCCATGGTCAAACGATCAACTCTGAAGTGTATTGTGCTACTGTTCAGAAATTGAAGAAACTGACTTCAGCGTGTTCGTAGGCACAAAAATCTGAACGAACTTCTCCTTCTTCATGACAACGCAAGACCTCACACAAGTCTTCGCACCCGAGAGGAGCTCACAAAACTTCAGTGGACTGTTCTTCCTCATGCACCCTACAGCCCCGATCTCGCACCGTCGGATTTCCATATGTTTGGCCCAATGAAGGACGCAATCCGTGGGAGGCACTACTCGGATGTTGATGCAGTACGACGTTGGCTCCGACATCGACCAGTGGAATGGTACCGTGCAGGCATACAGGCCCTCATTTCAAGGTGGCGTAAGGCCGTAGCATTGAATGGAGATTACGTTGAAAAATAGTGTTGTGTAGCTAAAAGATTGGGGAATAACCTGGTGTATTTCAATGCTGAATAAAACAACCCCTGTTTGAGAAAAAAAATGTGTTGCATTACTTATTGAACTGCCCTCGTATATATAGTATCGATTGTCTTTCCTATTCCGAACACGTATAGGACAAGGAAAATATGACTCCATATTCACCAATGTTCGTGCCCTAATCGCTTTCAATGATCCACTTGTCGGCAGTCTTATGACTGGTTTGATGCGGCCCGCCACGAGTTACTCTCCTGTGCCGTCCTCTTCATTTCAGAACAGCACTTGCGACGTACAACATCAATTATTTGTTGTATTTATTCCAGTCTGCCTTCCCTTGCAATATGTACCCTCTACAGCATCCTCTGACACCATGGAAGTTATTCTCTGATGTCGTAACACATGTGCTAGCAGTCTGCCTCTTTCTCTTGTCACTGTTTTCCCTACGATCCTTTCTTTGCCGATTCTGAAGAGAACCTATGATTCGTTACTTTATCAGTCCACCTAATTTTCAACATGCTTCTGTAGCACAACATCTCACATGCTTCGATTCTCTTCTAATCCGTATACGGGCTATATGATGATGGCAGTATAATGGCTGCACATACTTCGAATACACGTTTACTAAATTTATCCATTAGGATGACGCGATAGCTGTGTCGTCCTTCTTCCAAGGAATCCCATTTAAGTTCTCTACTGGTTGTTACTTTCGCATGGGCTGTACCGAATTGTCAGAATCGTAGCAGTGAGTCTCTCAATTAGTTTCATGTAGGTTGCTCAAAAAAGTGTAGAATTCCTTGAGTGGTGGTCTTACTCATCAAAAACAGGAAAAATAAGTCCAATAAACACGGGTCCGGAAACGTATGAACACGTGTTTATAGGGAGGGATGCGTGCCGCTTCGTTGCTGGTATTAGCATAGTCGCTGCATTGGTGCTCCGTCAAATGCGTCGGCAAACAATTATGTCTTACTCAGAGTACTCTACCTACACTTACGTGGTTTGCAGTCAGTTGTGTGGTTCGACACGTCTTGTGGGCCACGTTAGTTTTCGTCGTGTTTGTGTGCCTTATAGCACAGTTCTGTCAACCCTGGGTACGTATGATGATGTTTTACCTTCTTTCAAATGCGGATTCACTTACGTGTTTACTGTTATTGCACTGTTTGTACATACAAATGGTGTATTAGATTTACATTTTCTCTATTCGGCCAGTTGTTAGCAATGGAAGCCAACTATTCAACAAGTGAAATGGCGGATATGATATTCTTCTATGGCTTAGCAAATGGACGTACCCTAAGAGCCCGTGATCTCTACACTAAAGAATATCCACAGCGTAGAGTACCCTGTAATAAGCTGTTCGGAAGACTTTTCCAACGGCTGAGGCCCACAGGTACCCTTTTACCTCGGAAGACTGAGGAAGGAAGGCCCCAAGCAGTCCGCACGCGTGACGTGGAGGAGCGTGTGCTACGTTTGGTGGAAGAAACGCCTGGAACTAGTGTGCAACGATTAGCAGCAGCAGAAGGCGTGTCTCACTCTCGTATATGGAGTGGCGGATACTTAATGAACAATTGCTGTACCCATATCATCTACTGCGCGTTCAGACCCTTAGGCCACAGGATCACCATGGCGGACGGAGGTTCCGTCAATGGTTGTTGCAGAAGTGTGCCGCAGATACACTGTCTACATCCAAGGTTGTACTTACCGATGAGGCAGGGTTCACAAGAGATGGTGTTGGGAATTTTCACAATCAGTGTGCATCGGCAGGAAAAAGGAAAATTCAGGAAAAAGGGCATCAACACCGATTATCAGTCAACTTATGGGCAGACGCATTTGGCGATAGATTACTCGAGCCATACGTGCTACGACAAAGGTTAAATGGGCACATTATCTGGGCTTTTAATCGAGCCATACGTGCTACGACAAAGGTTAAATGGGCACATTATCTGGGCTTTCTCATTAATGTATTACCTACCTTGCTGGAGGCTGTGCCATTGCAGCAGCGAATACAAATGTGGTTCAAGCATGATGGTGCACAAGCACGCTTTCGTCACAATGTACACGACCATCTGACGCAGATATTTCAGGACCGCTAGATTTGGCGGGGTGGCAGGGGGGGGGGGAGGCACATCTTGTCATCCTCGTTCCCCAGTCCTCAATACCCTAGACTTTTAGTTATGGGGACACTTGAAATAACTTGAAATAATTGATCTACGCCAGGCCAATTAACGATGAATAGATACTACAGGACACGTCTTCAATGCGTGTCAGTAGATACAACAACAACCGGGTGTACTTCAAAGAGTGCTTCATTCCTTACGTCGGAGGTCAGAGAGGTGCATAGTCATGAACGGACGCCACGTTGAACACCTCGTCAAACACATGTTTATGGCAGCAAGTATGCATTTCCATACCCATGTTTATTGGACTTATTTTTCTTATGTATATTCTGAATCTGCTTAATCTATTCATCTCACGGTATCCCTCTACGATGTGTGTGTGTGTATCGCTTCTTAGTATTATCTTACATTTATCCCCATTTAAAGACAGCTGTCACACATTGTTGTTGTTGTGGTCTTCAGTCGAGGGAATGATTTGATGCAGCTCTTCATGCTACTCTTTCCTGAGCAAACCTCTTCGTCTCTGAGTAACTACTGCAACCTACATCCTTCTGAATCTGCTTAGTGTATTCATCTCTTGGTCTCCCTCTACGATTTTTACCGTCCTCGCTGCCCTCCAATACTAAACTGGTGATCCCTTGAGGCCTCAGAAAGTCTCCTACCAACAGAACTGTTGCTCTAGTCAAGTTGTGCCACAAATTCCTGTTCTCCCCAATCTTGTTCAGTACCTCCTCATCAGTTAGGTGATCTATCCATCTAATCTTCAGCATTCTTCCGTAGCACCACATTTCGAAAGCTTCTATTCTCTTCTTGTCCGAACTGTTTATCGTCCATGTTTCACTTCCGTACATGGCTACACTCCATACAAATACTCTCAGAAACGACTTCCTGACATTTAAATCTATGCTCGATGTTAACATATTTTTCTCCTTTTAGAAACGCTTTCCTTGCCGTAGCCAGTCTACATTTTATATCCTCTCTACTTCAACCATCATCAGTTATTTTCTCCCCAAAAGCAAAACTCATCTACTTCTTTAAGTGTCTCATTCCCTCAGCATCACCTGACGTAATTCGACTGTATTCCATTATCCTCGTTTTGCCGTCATCTTATATTGTCCATTCAAGACTCTGTCCATTCCGTTCAATTGCTCTTCCAGGTCCTTTGTCGTCTCTACCAGACTTACAATGTCGTCGGCAAACCTCAAAGTCTTTATTTTTTTCTCCTTCCATTTTAACTCCTACTTCAAGTTTTTCTTTCGTTTCCTTTTCTGATTGCTCTATACAGATAGAATAATATCGGGGATAGACTACAAACACTGCTTCCCTTTCATGCAGTCAATGAAAATATGACAGAAAAGCATTTTCTTTATTAATGAAACTTGCCAACACCGGAAGAGCAGATAATTTATTGTGAGAGTGATAGAAAATTTTACGTGAAATTTACAGACTCTATTTACTCATATGTGCATCGTTTCAGCGAATCTACTCTCTGGGAATGAACAGCTACAAATGATGCGGAGCGCAGCGAATATTGAGAACACATTAAAACGACTGACTGATAGGAATTTCCCGTTCGGCGTCACCCGCTATCGTTGTGGTGACAACGCCGCGCATTTTATCGGTGAATGGAAGAGCGCATCGGAGCCGTATGTCTGCCGCTGGAGTAACGCTGTTGATTGTGCTTCGGCAGCTGCGCTCGCCCCGTAATCGGATGTTACGCGCCTGAAACCGCACTGTAAAGGCGAGCCGTGCTGCTTTTTTGACGGATACGCAGATAACCAGACAATGAATGAGTAATGCTGCGGACATAAATGTTTCCGATGGAGGATGCAGGTCCGTGGGGCGTTTGCCAACCGTATTGATTAACAACAACAAGCTGCAGCTTAAACAGTGCGAATAATGATATTACAGTAACTAACCACAAGCGGCAATATAGGTCAATGACCACAACAAATGTGAAGTTTCCTAAATTGATGTGTTACGATTAAATGAAAGCCACTCCGATTCACGGCTCTCACAACTGATTGCAAGCGTGTTTACCTCAATAGTGAAACACATATGCCATATCTCAGCCGAGAAGCTGCACTTGGAGTTCAGTTTGTTTCAAGTAACGTAAGTATTAGTTATTATGCCCCCAAAAGTAAGTTTATTGAAAATATCATGGTCATTCTAATAACTATATCATATGTTAAAAGTACTAGGCCTGTATTTTTAATAAAAGATAACTCGGTACCTGGAAGGAGTGTTAGAAGTACTAAATACAAAAGATGTAAATATAGTTTCCAAACAAACAAAAAAGAAGTTAAAGGAAACGAGAGATTTTAACCAATACATAATCATATTTAGTAGAGGGGACCAGAACGAAAGAGCTTGGTATACAATAGCCGTATTAACTGACCAAATGTGAAGAAGCGATTAGAAAGTTATATCTACACAAATGAAAGAATAGAAACAGCACGATTTAAAACAGAATGATCTTATATGACAGTGGTAGCGATGTACGCTCCTGAAGAAGGGAAGAGAGATAGAACAAAATAGTTTTACAAAATACTTAATCTGTAGTAGATACACGTATCAGATTTGAGCAACTATCAATGGAAATCAAGTGATCGAAAAGGAAAAACACTTATTTAATATGTTGTGAAGACTTGCGGAGAACAGAACTAAATGAAACTGGAGAGTAACTTAGGCAATTTGCAACTTTCATCCATCTGAAATTAACAAATACATACATACTCAAGAAAGATATTCATAAGCTTACACGGAACAGTAGAAATTATAGACCGTTAATAAATTATATACTAGTCAGTAATAAGTTAAGTTTCATGGCACAAGATGTACACTACACAGAGGTACTGACACATATTCGGAATACTATTTCTCAATTTTAAATTAGAATAATCGTGTAATGGAGTAGAAGTAACCCAATGAAGAAACGTGTAAGGTGTATATCTTACAATAAATAAATTTAAAAACTCTTTATGAAAACAGACATATAAAGTATCTAACGAAAACAACCACTAATGAAGATGTAAATAAATAATGGGAAAATAAAGTACAGACAATCTATAAAACTGCAGATGATATTTTGGGAAAGAAGGAAAAGATGAGTAATAAGAAGGGTTTGAGAATTTGGAACCCAAGTATATGATGAAAAACGGAAGGGGTACAAGTACATTTACAAAATAAAACGGAAACATCATACGAGGAAAAGAACAATTGCTAAGAAAATAAGGCTCACGAGGAAACAAGGAATAAGTCTACAAGTGAGGTAGAGCATGACGTCTATCAGGGCAACTAACTGGATATAAACTAATGAAGCAAATATATAAATCAGAAAAAGATAGCAAACAAAAATAGATAAATCATTATAATTCATTATGGCATAATGTGGGGGTGAATGAAACAGAAATACACTGCTCCAATGGAAATGGAATACTACAAACAGACCCTATCACTTTATAAGAACGAGGTTTAATATTAAGACCTGTAAAAAATAAGAAGGCAACTGAATTAGATGGAGTGAGTATGAAACTTATTAAATATACTTGTATAATATGCAAATTAAGAAGTTTACATCCGCTCAATAGAGACTGGGAAGATTGCAAAATACTTCTCTTGGTCAGTAGCTCCAGTTAAAAATCTATTCAAAAGAGGAGACCCCAAAAACGTTTATTCAAACACTCTTATACTTGCAGATGATCAAATAATAATTCAGGTAAAAGAGACCAAGTTACAGTAATCCACATGTCTTTTTAGGGAGGTAGGACGTGAAACGGGCCGACTTTGAGTAGTAGAGGCACCACAGGACATTTTAATTTACACTGTCTATACTTTTACAAATAAATTCATAAAACTTTGTTAGCATGACCAGAAAGTATTCAGGATTCACACTCATAGCAGAGGAAGTTCAAAAACATAAAAAAACACAATTTTTTACATGTGAAATTTCATCATTTTTTCACTTGGTATTAACTGCATTTGTTGCTGTGGGTACACTTTTCTTCATAAGTAAGAGAGATTCTTCTATGAATTTTGCACAGCATACAAACCATACTTACAGGTGTATAAAACTCTAGAATTTCCCAAATCTGTTAAAAACTGTGGTAAAAATTGAGATAATTAACTATAACATTCGAGTTTTCTCTAAACACGAAGTTTAAAACGTAACAGCCCATTCATTTTTCCATAGATTAAATAAATTCTAAAGTTTCATACACCAGTAAGTGTGGTTTGTAAGCTGTGCAAAATTCATCAAAGAATCTCTCTTACTTATGAAGAAAAGCATACCTATAGCAAGAAATGAAGCCAGCAGTAAGTGAAAAAAACCATGAAATTTCACATTTAAAAAATATTATTTTTTCGCGTTTTTGAACTTCCACTGCTATGAGTGTGAATCCTGAATCCTTGTCATGCTGATAAGGTTTTATGAATTTATTTGGAAAAGTATAGACAGTGCAAATTAAAATGTCCTGTGGTGCCTCTCCTTCACGAAGTCTGCCCGTTTGACGTCCTACCCCCCTTAAATAACCTTTATAAATGTTATAATTTTAAAATCTCAATAAATGTAAAGAATGTTAAAAGGATACAGTCAGAAGTCAGACCAAAGATTGTGTTACAAAGCAACATTTAAAAAAAACTATCGAATTTTAAATGTCTTGGTTACGATATAAGTTTTTATAATGACGCGGACATTGAGCAAAAAATTAGAAAACTTCAAGTTGTTTGTGGATCACTGAAATAACTTTTAAATATTAAGGTTCTTATGGTAGGAAAGAAACGACAGTGAAATTTGTTAAAACAATAGCCTTAGGGACATTGCTTAATGGAAGTGAAGCATGGATGCTGTCAAAGAGCAACTAAATAAAATACAATCGGCAGAAACGAGATTCTCAAGGAGTATTAAAAGATGTAGGAGGATGGATACAATATGAAGATTAGTAAATATTTAAAAGTTAAATTGCTACATAATAAAATACTAACCACTGGACAGAATAAAAAATACCAGACTTCCAAAGCAGCGTTGGATTAGATGCCGAAGGAAAGAAGAGATGGAAGACGACCCAAGTCATACTGGTGATAACTCTGAAGCAGGAACTTTCAAGAACACCTAATCCATGAAGTGTGTAGAAAGAACTTCTTGGTCGCGAAAACCGATAATCGTAAACCATCCCTGAGTTACTGTTATTATAAAATCAGTAGTCTGTCCTTAAATATCATGTTTCAGTAGGGAATCGTCTGCAACAGCCAACCCGTTGTATACAAGGCTACACAGCCGTATTTGCTCTAAGTCTTTCAAAGACAACTCACTTCAAGGTTTCGAGTTGTTACACGATACAGCGGTGATTAAATTATGCACCCTATTTAAGAATCTGTCCGTATGAAATACAAATCCACTTCTTTAATAGAGATCATACATAAACAATTTTCACTTCTCTGACGATACAGAGAGGCAGGAATATTTTAATAAATGGCTTTGGTTGCTCTCTTCTGATACCAGGACGATCTTAGTGCCTTTGGTTTGAGTTTACGTCACCAGCTTTCGTCACGCGTAAGAAAAAAATATCACCCTCATCTCGAGAATCAATAAAGCTATGCTTAAATGGAAGCACCAATATTTTCCCGATATAATTCTCTATTTGTTTCATTAAGTTACAAGACCACCTTGCCGTTTGAAAATTACGAGTTGCACTCAAAGTGGTGGCTTCTGAAATGACCGGAGTGCTGATAATATAACCTCACAGACAGCCACCTCTTAATTATTCAAATTTTTGTTTATCACACTGTTATTACTGAATAAGGTTGGTTGTAAACCTCAGTACCACCTTGTAGCATCGGTAGGCATGCGACAGCTTGCGCTACCTAATACGTATGTTCCAAGACGCCGCGCATAAAAACGGTATTTTTCCAGGTTCATACATCGGGTTCTGCTGGTGGTAAAAATTTGGCTACGGACTCAGCAGAAGGATCGTCCTACGTTACAAGGTCAACGTTTGGATATTACAACATCTTCCAGCCTAGACAAATGGTCTAAATCGGTTGGTTCTTTTTGAATTACATGCAGCCTACGGTGCGCCTTAAGGACTTATGGAAGTACCATTTAGTTTATGAGTAGTTCCTGAGAAAAGCCGAAAAACATTGCTTTTGTGTACCTAAACGGAACCGCGTATTCGAGAGGGTATACATAGCAAATGACAAAAATTTTTACGATATATTCCTAAGATCCCGATCTCTAAAAATATTGAAAATGTTCCTCACATCTTTATCCGTTTCCGAGATACACAGGTTCGAAGTACCCTACTTGTACACGTAAAATACGAACGTAATATCCTGTGTGAGGCGAAAGCATGGTTTATGAAGTGACGTATCATGAATAAGTAGTGTCTACGTTATCATCAGAAGGGCTCTGATAACACCATGTTGTGGTACTGAAACACATGCAGATTTTTTTCTGCACGTAAAATCCAGTATGAGGTGTAAAATTAGTTTTGCAGTATTTCAGTTTCACTTTGTTAACTATCAGTATTTTACTGAGCCACAGGTTTTTTTTCATATGGGAGACATGCTCTGTTGTAGCATGGAAAGGAAAGGAACCAACGGAAAAATGCTCCTAGGGGAGCACTACAAAGGCTAATATGGTCTTGTTTAAGAGATTATGAATGAAAAGTGGTGTACCAGTAGCCTCATTCTGTCTTCCTCAACACTTTAAAAATTGTCCCAAAAATTTCGGCGGGTGAGCATATATGATGAGAGTGAAGGAGACAGTGGCAGCGATAACGAGACGGAATAGTAATTAATACTGGAAGATAATAATCTGTGTTCGTGGTATAGTAAGAGCGAAGTAGACAGTGATAGTGTGAGGGAAAGGGAAGGTACACAGTGACAGTGGAACATAGCTGACAGTGACAGGACAGTACTAGGAAAAGAGTGAAGGAGACAGTGCCAGTGGAAGAGGAGTAAAGAGAAGGAAAAAGTGAAAGTGAGTGAGAGGCAGTGAAACAAGAGGCAGAATCGATGACAATGACAAGGAGGAAGAGGAAACAGCAGTGGGAAGGAATGAATAAGATAGTTGCACTAAGACAGAGCAAGAGGGAAACAGTTAACAGTAAGAGGAGACATTAATAGTAGGATAGAACGAAGGAGACTGTGGCTGTGAGACAGGACACAGTGACAGAGAGACAGAAAGGTAATGACAATGAGTACGGCTAAATGAATGAGTGAGTGAGATTGGGCAAGTGGGAGTGGTGGGTATGAGCGGCTCACAGCGATGGACTAATCGGTCTGAGCGACCTACAGTTAGGAGAGCTTGTGGGTGTGAGATTTGAGATACGTGTTACAAAGATCGCGAATTTATTAGCATGCCAAAATGTTTGGAAAAAGTTTTAAATATGCTGAGGAAGGAAGAATGAGACAAATGGTTCCCCGCTTTTTTCCTTCTGAATCTACATACATACTCTGGAATCCACCGTACGGTGCCTGCCAGAGATTACCTCGTAGCAATAATAGTCGTTTCCTTTCCTGTTCCACTCGCAGATGGAGCGAGGGAAAAACGATAGTCTACATGCCTCCGTATGAGTCCTAATTTCCTGTATCTTCGTGGTCCCTGTGCAAAATGCATGTTGGCAGCAGTTGGATAGTTCTGCAGTCAGTTTCAAATGCCGATGCTCTAAAGTTTCTCAAAAGCACCTCCGTAACACTCGCACATTGTTCGAACCTACTGGTAACAAATCTAGCAGCCCGCCTCTGAATTGCTTCGATGTCTTCCTTTAATCTTACCTGGTGCGGATCGCAAACACTTGAGCAGTATTTGATGTTGCTGAGCAACAACCATACAATAATTTTTAAATAAACACACCGCCATTTGACTGCACTGTTTTTTATTGAACTACGTCTCAGGTTTCGGCTGTTTATACCATTTTCATTTTTCAGTCACCCGAAAATGACTTACAAAGCCGAAAACTGGGTCGTAATTGAATAAACAACAATACAATCAAATTGTGGTGTGTCCATTTAAAAAATTAAAAACGCGAGCTGTACTCAAGAATAGGTCGCACCAGCGTCCTATATGCGGTCTCTTTACAGATGAACCACAGCAAACTTCCAGAAGAGATTTTCACTCTGCAGCGGAGTGTGCGCTGTTATGAAACTTTCCTGGTAGATCAAAACTGTGTGCCGGACCGAGACTAGACCTCGGGACCTTTGCCTTTCGTAGGCAAGTGCTCTACCATCTGAGGTACCCAAGCACGACTCACGTCCTTTCCTCAGAGCTTTACTTCCACCAGTACCTCGTCTCCTACTTTCCAAACTTCACAGAAACTGTTCTGCGAACCTAGCAGAACTAGCACTCCTGAAATAAAGGATATTGAGGACGAGGTACTGGCGGAAGTAAGACTGTGGGGACGGGGCGTGATTCGTGATTGGGTAGCTGAGATGGTAGAGCACTTGCCCACGAAAGGCAAAGGTCCCGAGTTCGAGTCTCGGTCTGGCACACAGTTTTAATCTGCCAGGAAAGTTTCATCACAACAAAATTGTCCCGATACACCGAAGTCGATCATTCACCTTCCTTACCACAGTCGTCACATGCTCGTTCCATTTCCTATCTCTATGCAACGTTACGCCCAGATATTTTAACGATTTGACTGTCTCAAGCAGGACACTACTAATACTGAATCCGAACATCACAGTTTTGTTTTCGCTACTCATCCTCATTAACTTACATTTTTCTACATTTTGAGCCAAACAGGCATTTTGTCAAGTCATCTTGTATCCAACTACAGTCACTCAACGACGACATCTTAACCGTAGACAATAGCATCATCAGAAAACAACCGCAGATTGCTGGCCGCCCTGCCCGCAATATCCTTTACGTATATAGAAGATAATAGGGGTCCTATCACACTTCCCTGGGGCACTCCTGAAGATATCCTTGTCTCTGAATAACACTGGTAGGCCGGTGTGGCCGAAACGTTCTAGGCGCTTCAGCGTGGACCAGCGCGACCACTGCCGTCGCAGGTTCGAGTCCTGCCTCGGGGATGGCTGTGTGTGATGTTTTTAGGTTAGTTAGGTTTAAGTGGTGTAAGTTCTAGAGGACTGATGACCTCAGATGTTAGGTCCCATAGTGCTCAGAGAGATTTTAACCATTTAAAGAACACTCCCTGTCGAGGTAAATACAGTAGTTTTTATTACTTAAGAAGTCTTCGAGCCATTCGCATATGTGGGAACCTATGGATAAGCTGGTTCCTCCGTTAAGAGTCTGCAGTGAGGTACCGTGTCAAATGATTTTCGGAAAACTAGGAATATGGAAACTGCCGTTTGCCCTTCATCCAAGGCTCGCAGGATCTGAAGTGAGAATTGATTCTGTCGGTAGGAAATTTGCTATATCCGAACTTAGAATACTAGGATCTGCCGCAAATAGATATTAAAGATACAGGTGTACAATTTTGTGGGTCCGTTCTTTTATCCATCTTAAACACAGGAGTCACCTGTTCTTTTTTATAGTTGCTTGGGACTTCGCGCTTGGTGAGAGCTTTTGAAACAGGAGGTCAGTGGTCTCTTCGTGCTCCGATAGGGGCATTTTTCCGCTGGTTCAGCATGCGCCTGCAAATCTGTATCTCAGTTCCACGAAAACGCTTCAGATGCGTATCGTACTAGAGCGGCGTTGGTTACGTAAACTATGTTCTACATTCGTGAAACGATGGGCGAAATCGATAACCTGTTGGCTGTATGCGCCCCTTGTGAGGCCACCTGCTGCCGTACTTCCTCCGCTTGGCGGCTGCCGTCAGCGACAGTCGGCCGAGTCAGTGAGAGCAACTGCCACCATTTCCTTTTCGGCGGAGAAGAGCCGCGCCGTACACTCCAGGCAATATACCCAAATACGTGCCGGCCGAGTGTCGCAGCGGAGCACTCGAGGACCGCCGAGCTGACGTTAACATTCGGCCCCTCGGCTGGAGTGCACTTGCGGCTGACGCAGCGGCAGCAGCAGCGGGCGGCGGCGGCTACGGCGCTGGCGAGCGCCGTCCCGGCCTTGCCTCGCAGGCGGCCGTGATGGGATTGCGCCGGGGCCGCCTTTCATGCATCGCTGTGGAGGGGCGGAGGGCATCCATTACCCGCCCTCCGGCGGCGGAACTGGGCCGCCGCCTTTCGCACTCTGCCGCCGCCCGAGTTTCGCTTTCAGACCTTTGAAGTTCCTCTCCCTCTCCTCATTCAATTTTATCACTGCTTCCAGCACCAGTCACATGCGATGAGCAGGCTTTCGGAACAGAATTTTATCTTTGCTTATCAACAGCAGTTGGCTATCGGAAAACTAAAAATACGTAAGGGCATTCGTCAAAGTTTCTTCGAACCTTCTCGTCTGCCACAGCCCTTCACTTCTTTTAACTGTATAGCGGTACTTTCTGGTCATAAGTAATTGAAATACTCTTTTTCCTCATTACTTTATGGTGCATGTTAACCACTGCAATACCAGTGTGTTTTCAGTAACATATACTACCACACAGAAGATGGAAACAAAGACGCAGGCGCACGGAAGATAACTGCGTAGAAACCACAGGTAACAGAAGAAATACTTCAGTTGATCGACGAAAGAACGAAGTACAAGAATGCTCAGAAAAATTCAGGAATACACTTGTGAATGAAATAAATGTGAAGTGCAGGGAAGCTAAGGCGAAAAAGCTGCATGAAACATCTGAAGAAGTCGAAAATGAAATGGTTGTTGGAAGGACCGATTCAGCATACACAAAAGTCAATGCAACCATCTATGAAATAAAAAGTAAGGGCGATAACATTAAGACTGCAGTGCATATCCCACTGTTAAGAGGCAGGGGAGACAACGAATAGGTCGAAAGAGTGCACTGAAGGCCTTTGTGATGGGAGGACTTACTTGATGACGTGACAGAAGAAGAAATATGAATCGACAGGAAAGAGACAGGGGATCCATTACTAGAATCAGAATTTAAAAGACCTTTGGTAGACTTAAGATAAAGTAAGGGAGAACTGGTAGATAGTATTCTAAAAGAATTTCTAAAATCATTGACGGCAACAAAACGAATATTCACGTTGGTGTATGAGTCTTGACTTTCGGAAAAAAATCATCCACATAATTCCTAAAATAGCAAGAACCAACAAGTGTGAGAATTATCGCACAATTATCTTAACAGCCCGTGCATCCAATCTGCTGACAAGATTAACATACAGTAAAATAGAAAGGAAAATTGAGTATCTGTTACATGATGATCAGTTTTGCTTTAGGAAAGGAAAGGCGCTAGAGAGACAGTTCTGCCGTTGCGGTTGATAATGAAAGCAGGACAGAAGAAAAATCAAGAAAATTTCATAGGATTTTTTCACTTGGAAAAAGATTATACACAAAATGTACAAGAATCAAGACGGAACAAAATGAGTGGAAGACCAAGAGCGAAGAGCTCGGATTAAAAGCGGTGTGAGGCAGGGACGTATTCTTTCGCACCTACTATTCAATCTCTATATCGAGAAGGCAGTGATAGAAATAAAAGAAAGTTTCAGAAGTGGAATGAGAATTGAAGGTGAAAGATTATATATATATATATATATATATATATATATATATATATATATTCGCTGATGACATTGGTGTCCTCAATGGAACTGAAGAAGAATTACAGGATCTGTGGAATGGAATAAACAGTCCAATGACTGCACAAAATGGTTTGAGAGTAAATCGAAAAAAGTAAAAGTAATGAGAAATAGCAAAGAACGGCTACAAACTTAACATCAGAATTGGTAATAAAGAAGCAAATGAAGTTAAGGAATTCTGCTACCCAGGCAGCAAAATAACCTATGACGGACGATGCAAGGAGGGCAGCAAAAGCGTACTAGAACTGACACGAAGGGCATTCCTGACCAGGAGAAGTCAGCTGGTATCAAAAACAGATCTTAAATTGAGGAAGAACTTTATGAGAACGTACGTATGGTAATGAAACATGGACTGTGGGAAAACCGGAACAGAAGAGAATCGAAGCATTTGAAATGTAGTGCTGCAGAAGAATATTGGAGATTAAGTGGACTGTTAAAATAAGAAATGTGGAGGTATCCACAAGGAAAGAAATATGTGGAAAACACTGGCCAGAAAAACAAGAAGTAGAAACAGGATGATAGGACATCAGTTAAGACATCAGGTAATAACTTCCGTGGTACTGGAGGAAGCTGTACGCTGATGCATGAGAGGAATCTGTGGGGGGCTGCATAAAATCATTCAGAAGACTGATGATGACCACCATAAAAGAGGAAAATTAGACTACATCGTTACTTGATGTTGTCTCTTACTAATAATCTAACAACGTACTTTAAGGGGATACGGATGTGTAAGTAGTTTCCAGTACCTGTCTCCAAAACCGCGTTCATTGTATGATTTAAGTTTTGTTCAATGTTATTATCTTGAGCAATATTTTCTTTTAAATTAGTAGTGATAGTCGTTTCAGAACTCTTGAGGAAAACTTTCGTACAACTAAAAAATAATCAAACTTTTTAAGGTAGATTCAAGTAGTTTACATAACATACTTTCTGTGAAAATTTTTCCATAAACTTTCATCATTTTCTTCGCATTCTTCTTCACACTTGGAACATGAAGAAAGTTTTCTTGGTGTTTTCACAGCAGGGGTATCTCTTATAGTTGTTGCAGATTGTTGTTGTTATGTTTACTTCGATGCAGTTTTCTGCCTTTGACCGTCTTTCACTAGGAAACAAATGATATTCCTCTTTACCTCCTTTGCGCTAAAGTTATGCTTGACCTTCCGTCAGAGTATTATTGGTCAGCACAAAGAAAAATTTGATGTGTAAGTGTCGCCCTACTACTAAGAGAGGAAGGGTGGGAGGGAGGAAATCATGGTCTCCTCAGTTACGCTTTAATTCTTTGATTACATTTAAGTGAAACATTTAAAACAAATATTGACTATCGTAGAATAATTAATTACAAACAAGTCACATTTATCCCAAAATTTTAAAATATAAAGTATATGAGTAGATTATAATATTTACGAAAAAGGCATAAATTGCCCCCCTCCCCCAACTCGCCCGTCATTATTGCTAGGATTAATGACTTGGGAGACATTGCTGAAGTAATATCAGTCTTTTTGCAGATTATGCCTTTATCAACAACAAATTGCTAGCTGAAAAAAGCACCCCAAATATTCAGCCAAATGTTGAAAAAATCAAAGTGCTTGTAACATTGGCAACTTGCTATAAATAATCACAAATGTAAAATTGCTCACGTGAAGAAAATACACAAAAGTTATATTCTGTGACTACAACATTAATAAGTCACCATTTAATCAGTGAACGCATATAAATACATGGGTGTAGCAACTTGGAGGAATACGATGTGAAATGATCGCATTAGTTTATCGTGTTTCCTGAAGGTGGAGAGGGGAGAAAGGAGAGGAAAGGAAAGGGAGAGAACTATGTCAGCTGTATCGAGACTTCATACGGAATCAGCGCCGACGAGTGAAAATGTGTCCTCGACCAGGATTCGAACTCGGGATCTTCCGCTTATTAGGCAGTTGCGTTAACCACTGTGGCATCCGCACAAAGTGTTTACCGCAATTGTGTGGACTATCTCGACACTCCTTTCGGGCAACACACATTCCCGCCTATCTGCAGTCACTGTCCATGGCATCCGTGCTCGCTACTTTGAAATACTTGCAGAAGTTCGAACGTAATAGTGCATCCACACTGAGGGTGGTGAATTCATTACCCATGTCCAGAAGAGCAGACACCACACATTCATGTAATAATACATTAGTTCAGTGTAGGTAAGGCAGGTTCGTGACTGGATAATGGAAAAACGCAGACGGTCTCCAAACGAAACTCCATACAAATCACATGGACGTCTCACCCTAGAAATCTCTCAAGTGTGTGGGACCCATACGACATAGGACCAACACAGGATAATGAAGGTACACAACGAAAGCCTGCACGATTGGAGACAGGTTTGTCTGATTCACGGGTGATCGTCAGAGAAATTGTGAAAAGCTTCTTGAAGACAGACGTGATTAAACCGCAAAATTCTTTAAAAATTTTCAAGAACAAGTACCAGGTAAACACATTCTCCATTCACCTACGTAGGGCTGCTTCCGAAGGAACTCTCAAGAAAAGATTAAATAATTATGCACGCATAGAAGCGCTGAAGCAGCCATTCCGTCGCCCTCGTCCTCTCCCTCCAACACACTCGATTGGAACTAGAAGAAACCCTAAAAATGTGAGATCGTATTAATTAAACTATCTGATACACTACACAGTGGTTCGTACAGTATACAGGGTGGTCCATTGATAGTGACCGGGCCAAATATCTCACAAAATAAGCATCAAACGAAAAAACTACAAAGAACGAAACTCGTCTAGCTTGAAGGGGGAAACCAGATGGCGCTATGGTTAGTCCGCTAGATGGCGCTGCCATAGGTCAAACGGATATCAACTGCGTTTCCTTTAAATAGGAGCCCCCATTTATTATTGCGTATTCGTGTAGTACATAAAGAAATATGAATATTTTAGTTGGACCACTTTTTTCGCTTTGTGAATGATGGCGCTGTAATAGTCACAAACGTATAAGTACGAGGTATCACGCAACATTCCGCCAGTGCGGACGGTATTTGCTTCGTAGTACATTACCCGTGTTAAAATGGAGCGTTTACCAATTGCGGAAAAGGTCGATATCGTGTTGCTGTATGGCTATTGTCATCAAAATGCCCAAAGGGCGTGTGCTATGTATGCTTCTCGGTATCCTGGGTGACATCATCCAAGTTTCCGGACCGTTCTCCGGTTAGTTACGTTATTTAAAGAAACAGGAAGTGTTCAACCACATGTGAAACGCCAACCACGAGCTGCAACAAATGACGATGCCCAAGTAGGTGTTTTACCTGCTGTCGCGCTAATCCGCACATCAGTAGCAGACAAACTGCGCGAGAATCGGGAATCTCAAAAACGTCGGTATTGAGAATGCTACATCAACATCGATTGCACCCGTAACATATTTCTATGCACCAGTAATGGTATGGCGACGACATTGAACGTCGTGTACAGTTCTGCCACTGGGCACAAGAGAAATTACGGGACGATGACAAATTCTTTGCGCGTGTTCTATTTAGCGACGTAGCGTCATTCACCAACAGCAGTAACGGAAACCGGCATAATATGCACTATTGGGCAACGGAAAATCCACGATGGCTGAGGCAAGTGGAACATCAGCGACCTTGGCGGGTTAATGTATGGTGCGGCATTATGGGAGGAAGGATAATTGGTCCCCATTTTATCGATGGCAATCTAAATGGTGCAAAGTAAGCTAATTTTCTACGTAATGTTCTACCGATGTTACTACAAGATGTTTCACTGCATAACAGAATGGCGATGTACTTCCAACATGATGGATGTCCAGCACATAGCTCGCGTGCGGTTGAAGGGGTATTGAATAGCATATTTCATGACAGGTGGATTGGTCGACGAAGCATCATACCATGGCCCGCACGTTCACCGGATCTGACGTCCCCGGATTTCTTTCTGTGGGGAACGTTGAAGGATATTTGCTATCGTGATCCACCGACAACGCCTGACAACGTGCGTCAGTGCAATGTCAATGCATGTGCGAACATTACGGAAGACGAACTACTCGCTGTTGAGAGGAATGTCGTTACACGTATTGCCAAATGCATTGAGGTTGGCGGACATCATTTTGAACAATGATTGCATTAATATGGCATTTACAGGTAATCACGCAGTAACAATATGCGTTCTCAGAAATGATAAGTTCACGAAGGTACATGTATCACATTGTAACAACCGAAATAAAATGTTCAAACGCACCTAAGTTCTGTATTTTAATTTAAAAAACCTACCTGTTACCAACTGTTCGTCTAAAATTGTGAGCCATATGTTTGCGACTATTACAGCGCAATCTATCACAAAGCGAAAAAAGTGGTCCAACTAAAACATTCATATTTCGTTACGTACAACACGAATATGTAATGAAAAATGGGTGTTCATATTTTAAAAAAACGCAGTTGATATCCGTTTGACCTATGGCAGCGCCATCTAGCTGGCCAACCAAAGCGCCATCTGGTTTCCCCCTTCAAGCTAAACAAGTTTCGTTGTTGGTAGTTTTTTCGTTCGACGCTTATTTCGTGAGATATTTGGCCCGGTCACGATCAATGAATGGACCACCCTGTATATGTAGGTGTAGACGTAGAGTACTGGTGTAGTGGTGACAGATGCATCTTGTAATTCACTCCTGGCGCTAGCCACACTCTACGGCCAATAATATTCACAATTTTTAGCCTTATTGACAGCACTGTATGAGGGGCGTAATGTTCAGGAGACGGTATTGCTACTTGTGCCTTACCGGAAGCTAAGAGGGTTTAAAAGGGGCTTCGTTGTGTGTCTTTATTTAGCCGGCTGGTCAAAATCGTGCAATATCCGGATTTCTCGGGCATTCTGATGGGACAGTGGCCCAATGTCGAACTGCTTCAGAACGTGAGGGCAGGCATATCGTCGTCGAAGTTCATCTGCACCTACCATCTGAGAAAGAGTAATAGACTCCCTGTAACATTTTAAGTCACCCCATACCATTGGTCGCAGATTAGCAGCAGCCAGATTAGGTAATTAGCGTCCCTTGCGTAGGCTGCCTTTAATACAATCAAACTGTTGCGTTTGGAGGGTCTCGTGTCCAGAAAGCATAAAGTGCTGATGAATGGCATCACATTGTGCTGAGCAATGAGTCGCGACTCTACACAGCCCTGTATGACAATCATCGACGAGTATGACTACGACCTAAAGGAGACATCCCACTCTTCGAATGTTTTCGAGAGGCACAATGGTGTTACTCCTGGCGTCATGGTGTTGGGAGCCATCACTTATGATTACAGATCACGGCTGGTAGTGATTAAGGGAACAGGCATCCAGCATACTTCATCCAGCCCCTTCATGTGTTACACCTCCTGTGACAGTAGCTTGATGATATTATTCAACAGAACCATGTTCGTCCACAGATGACGTCTGTGAATTGTCTGCGTTATGTCGAGGTATTCCCAAGACCAGCAAGATCCCACAGATCACTCTCCGGTAGAACATATGTGGAACCAGCTCGGACGTCAGCTCTGTCCAAGTGACACTATCCAAGACAGACCAAGTACAACCGGTGTGGATCAACTTGCCGCAGGAGAGGATAAACGACGCTGTGACACCATTATCAATCGAATCAGTGCATGCTCAAGGCCAGATGAGGTACTATGTCATAGTGATAAGTGACTCATCCCGCCCAGTCCTTGGTAAATTTGACTCAAACATTACAGCCGCGCGGAGTGACCGCGCGGTTTGAGGTACCATGTCACGGATTGTGTGTCCTTTACCATCAGAGGTACGAGACCTCCCTCGGCCATGGGTGTGATCGTTAGCATAAGTTAATTTAAGTTACTTTAAGTAGTATGTAAGTCTAAGGACCGATGACCTCAACAGTTTGGTCCCTTAGGAATTCACACACATTTTTAAACATTACATACCCTCGCAAGCTCTCAAGTTTCATTCTGGTTCCTCCCCTTCATCTGAGTGCTTCACTTCTTTTGTTAGCCTGAAGACAGCCATCAGAAATCCAAAGCGCGTCGCAAATTAATATGCACGTTTCCCTATACGATTAGTAACACTTCAGCGTTAAAACTAGTTATTAGACATACATGAGACTACCTTTCTATTTTATTATCCACTTGATCATCTCTCAGCCAATAAAAAAAAGAAAAGGACTCAGTGATTCCTCGGTCTGCATAGACGTGGAATAGATATTTCGAATTTCAGAAAGCACAAAGTATCATTAGCACGGAGAGCACCTTATCAGTTACATGCTCAAATATTCAGTTGAATTGAATAGGATGGTGATGGATAATACGCACAAAATTATTTCACTAGGTCCTATTTTATATTGATCCTTTTGATTACAACACCACTCACATTCCCCGAATACATTCGCAAGTAAAAGGTAAGTGATGAGAATGAGCATGTTTTGCAAGATCTGAATCGGCCAGCAGGTTACGTCAGTTCTACCACTACGTTACACAACAATTCTGGCTAAATAATCTGACTAAATCTAATCTGGTTTACTAATGATTACATCACATTATCCTGTTTTATCCAAAGAGGTACGGATGTTCACATGCTGGGATCGATGGTGTATGGCCTAGTTTATCTCCATGCCATGGACGGACGTGTGACACGTCTTGCGCGAAACGCTTTCGTTTGTGATCGCCAATCAAACGGCTTATCGCGAGGATTGGTTCTTTGAATTCGCATGGCGTGGGTCCAGTTTCCGGTTTGCTGTTACCAAAGTCATTGTTCTGGTCTTAGTTCTACTCGGTCATGCATTCGCAGGTTGCTGTTCCACATCATGCTGCTATAAATTTGCTGATGAGATCACTAAATGCTAATTCCCTAAGCAACGCAATGCAGATATGAACGGCTGCACTCAAAAAGGACGAGCTGCTTTCCGAGATCTGTTTCCACTACCTGGCCTTCCGATTTCAAAACGTGTACCGGTTGAGCCACATGTTCTCGTGAACCAATATCTCCAAACATACTACAGCCATCCACGATCATATTAGATTCTAAAACATCCTCTAATTTAGAAGCAAGTCACTTTGAGCCTGCAACTGCATTTTTTAATACTGCAAAGTAATTGATCTCTTTTGCACTCTGTTTTAATTTCGATAGTAATTGAGGCGGTTGTCTGCGGTCTGCATATTCTGTAGTTACAGTCACTTTCTGATAGGGTAAGTTATTAATAAATCTGGTGTCGATGTCCCCGTCTCTCTTCAAATATTCCTTGTTCCCTCTGCAGCCACATGGTCATAATGTAACCACGTGGCCTATTCCTTACTGCTTACAAGCTCATGTCCTGCAGCGGGCCACACATTGGTTCCATTCACTGTTTAGTTGCACCGCCACTCATAAATATGTCATACATTTCATTACACCACGAGCACTATTTTGTGTTAACGGATTTTTCAGTATTTCTGGGTAAATATTTGAGCAGCAGAGTAACAACAAATGCAATAGAGCTGCCAGCATACACTTCGGCTAAATTTTCACCGACTGCTCATAGGAAAGCTTTCTTTTGTGTTTTGAGGATGAGGAATTTTGCATTTAAGTAAGTTTCAGAGTTGTTTCAGATATACAAATTGTATAAACATGTGAACTGCAAGGCAGATCGTCTATAAGGCGAATTCCATTTCACATGAGAATTTCGTAAGCTATGCAGTCCCCGTTGATTCCGTTTATTTCCCCTGTAGCACTGGATAAGTATTGATTCCTGAGACACAGAAGTCATTTTCCGTTGCTCTCGCGAAATTTAACTGTTGTAGACACATAGTTTGTAGTCAGATACGTTTTTTACTATGGCACGCTGAATGAACGGCTGTATCAGTTACACAAAATCAGAGTAGCAAATTAAAAAATACAACAGTTGGCTTTCAGTTTTAATTGGTATATTTGTAGACTGGGGTGAGGAATATTTTATTTCCTCTGTTCAATAACGCGTTAAACTATACAGTGGGTATCATACTTAATATCGAAAACTGACACGGGTAAAAGTTTACGATAACAGAAGCAAAGACATTTCCGTAAACAAGGGAGTGCAAACAAGCCGTTTGGGAGATAATTGCAAATGTGTAGCTACGGTAAGCCACTGACTTCAGTATCAAATATAGTCATGTTTTAAGTGTAAACTTTACGGTTAATACCCAAACTAACTCGGCTCAAATCCCACCCACGGCTTAAAAAGAAAAATAGTACTATTTGATGGAAGAGAAATACCGAGGTCGGCCGCACGAGGGCGTTGAAGTAATCCAGGGGTGACAAGTGAAAATTTTTGCCGGACTGGAACTCGAATCCCAATTGCCCGCTTTATGCAAGCGGTTGTCTTAACCAAATCGACTATCAGAACAAGCTTCCCTTCCATTCCAAATTCAAAACTTACAGCACACTGCTTCCGTAGTGGCCCCCACCCACCACCCTCATTTTTGTGATTCTCGGAAGAGATCAGACCTGGGGTGTATCCATACTGAAGAGATAGCATGAAATGCCATCATGGCGTATAGATATTACTATTATATGCGTGGTGTCTGTTCTTTCGGACAGGTCTGCGTTACGGGAGTATTCTGCGACAAGCTGAGTATATAGGTCGGAAGGGATGCCTTTTCCAATAGCCTAAATGCTTAAGGTGTCCTCTCGTAGAAAGTACGAAATGCGGGGTCGAATTCGGCTCCGGCAACACTTTTCACTCGCTCTCATAGGCTGACGTCAGAATTTTTATTCCATTGTGTATATAAACGGGTGGGGAATTATAAAGGTGCGGTGCCCGTTCTTTCGGACATATCCGAATGTTAACTCCTGCGAGCAATGAGGATGTTGGACGGATGGGTGCTAAGGAAGTAGTGTATGCCAAAATTGGGACGGAAAGTAAGTATTTTAGGATAACCGAAGTGGTTAGGGCGACGAGTCATGTAAAGTGGGAAATCGGGATTCGAGTCCCGGTCCGACACAAATTTTCACTTGTCATTATTTCAACCCGTTCACCCGCCAAGGGAGCCGAGAACACTACCGCGCTGCTGTCTCGAGTCGGGTAGGCGCGCCGGCGCCGGATCGAATCCTCCCGGCGGGTTAAGGACGAGGGGCGGTGTACCAGTCAGCCTGGATGTGGTTTTTAGGCGGTTTTCCACATCCCGCTAGGTGAATGCCGGTATGGTCTCCACGTTCCACCTCAGTTACACGGCTCGCAGACATCTGAACACATTCGCGATTTTCCATGCATTACTCTAGATGCAGACAGTTGGGGTACACTAATTCTTTCCTTGGGGGGGTGGGGGTACGGGGTGGCAATAGGAAGGGCATCCGACCGTCCCTTAAAATTAACATGCCACATCTGATTAACCAGCAGACTCCGAAAGTCGGCATTAATGCTTGGAAAGGGAGAGATTATTTCAATGCCTTCATGCGACTGATGTCGGTATGCATCTTCCATCATGTGTATAAACATCCATTGAATCATAAATTTATGGGGTCTGTTCTTTCAAAAAAGTCCGAAATAACAGCCACAGTTCGGTTTTGCAGTTGATTACCAATCATTTCAATCATCTCCGAATCACATCCGAATCATTTGCTAAACCTTTAGAAGATTGTAAAATTTGTTGCTCAATTTCATCAACCCTATCAAGGGGAGTACCGTAAACTTCAATTTTGGAATGGTCCTAGACAGGAAAAAAAATCAGGGAAATGAGTCACGTGATCTTGTAGGCCACGGTATAGGACATGCTCGACGTATGGGTCACATTAGCGCGTCAGATGTCACCTCACAGTAGCAGCAAAATGTACCGGTGCCCCGTCACGTATCTGTCACAGACCCCAATACAGCCATGGATGAAATTTAAACCCAAGTGAATGGCGACGTAATAGAAAAATATAAATTTCAAATACATCTGCACAAGCTAGGTCCTAATTCGTTCTCGAGAGACACTCATTGACGACTATCTCGCTAACCGCTCGTTTGGGACCAATGTCAATGTAATGTTTTTGCTCCATTATCGTATACTTTCAACCGTGTCAGTTTTCGCCATTTATTATGATTATGGTCTGTATATCTGTTTCTCCAAACGTACCTATAACAGATGGGACTACATCATAACCGTCAATTAAAAACCGTGAGCCAAGCACGACATTGCCAAGCACGGTCATCAAAGTGCACAATCTCGCGATTCATCGCCACAAACGTGTGAGCGTACAAACTGCGGGGGGGGGGGGGGGGGGGGGGGGAGATTAGAGCGGCAGTTTCCCGCCGCAGAGCACGTGGCTAGCGGTTTGCTACGGGGGCTGTGGCGAGCGGCTAGCGTTTACACGGTCTTGGAAAAACCCGAGCAGGGGCGCGTACGGCCATGTTTCCGTGCTTGGAGTAATTTGTATGCTAGAGAAAAATGTAAAGCTAAATTATCTATACGCGTCAAAAAAATATATAACAATTTAAAAGTTAGTGTTGTCTTAAAAATTGAAAATTTATGAAAGTCCAAAAGCTAATATCTCGGCAATGCTTTGGCCGATTAATATAAACAAATTGTCTAAAGACGCGGCTAGTAGAGCCGCATCGAGCAATCATAGCCGATTTCGCAGACTATGTACCGATTTTGAATGAGAGGTCGGAATACGGAATTCGACTGAGAGAAACTGTGTTTTTGGAAACAAATATATTTAAAGAGACGAAACTAGCGGCAGTATTCTAAAGTTTAAAGAGGTAGGTCAGTAATTAAGAATTTATTTTTGTTTATTTATGTTCAGTATCAAAAATCCGGAAAAAGCAAAATCACGCCACAAGATCATTTGTGAAAAAACGGCGGCAGATACAAAAATTGGACTTTCGATTGTTATTGCCCATAAAATTTCCATATTTTTCAATGTATCATTTGTGTTTTTATGTTTAGTTTTAGAATGCTCGTAATTTTTTTTGTCAAACATTGGTTTGACTTATGCAGTCGTTTCAAGGGTGCGTAGGGCGGCCATCTTTGGGGACAACTGAGTGTGAGCGACGTCCATCTGGGACTATTAGTGGGTTGGTAGCCACGTTCGAGGACGAGTATGTATGTAGCGACGTTCGATAACGATCAAGTTGAGCGTAATATAATGGTTTAGGACAGCAGACAACAGTGTATTTTGTGAACTGCGAGCAGAGTGTTAGGTGCCGTATGGCGACATATGAATTTTGTAGTCAAGTGTTGTAGCATCAGTTATTAACGGTCGTCCTTACGTAAAAGGCACTGAGACTACATTTTAAGTGTTTAGTGAATATATTGGAGACTTTCGTGAAAAAATAGAAGTAAATTACTTGTTTAAATTACAAATCTACGTGAGTGGCTGAATATTTTTAAATTTCACCGCAAAACCTGTCTGCACTGTTTTCTTATATTTTATTTCAGCTTGAAAATTGAGTTTAAGACAGGTCTGAACTGGCACCCTAGGACGAAAAACGTAGCCAGATCTCTAGGCCGCTCAATTCAACTGAGTGTTGAGTGTAACAAATATATACATATTCGTGCCATGGCACGTGGAGGTTCGAGCCAATAATTCTGTCCACAGTGCGTAGTGCCCAGTAGCATCGTAAACCACGCCCATACACACCTGTTTAGGGTACCGGTTTGTAACGCTACGTGGTTAATACCAAATAGCTTTAAATCTGTTTCATACCGTAATGGTGGCGCGCTTTTATCAGCCTGTAGCGGGTCATGCCCGTTTAGTTTAAATTTTCATAAACGTATACTACTTATGACGTGAATGACCTTTGAGTTATAAATAATTTTAAAATAATTTTGTTAATTTAATGTTTACATTTTAAGAAAAATAGTTTTTATACGAATGCTGTAGGCTTTTTAAGAATATGTAGTTTATTTACATTCTAAACCCATGGTTTTTTTAATATAATTCTTATTGTAAAATTTGGCAGGGTCCCCAGACAACAGCAGAATACTTCGAACATATAGGTTTGCTGCTTTTATAACACGTAATTTGTATTTTTCCATCTTTCTTCTCTACGCAAAATGCACACCTTTTCTTAGCTGCAGGTTTCGCTGCCTCTCCTAGATCTGGAGCTACTAATGAATTCATTGAATTTCTTATCCCTACTAGTTGCTGACTCATATTGATTATGAAGGTCTCCGTCTCACTTTTATATTCGTAGCCAGGATCAATCAAATTAAGTATTCATGAGTTCCACTTATGTTTATTATGTTGTAGGAAATCACCAATGGCCTGCCCATTGTTTTTCTCTTTACAGTGTAGCATTAAGGACACATAAAGTGTATCCACAGGACATGTGGCCTGTAATTAAAGTGTCATGATGATCTCTCCATTGCCAAAAGATTCCGGAATAGTCCCCCATTCGGATCTCCGGGAGGGGACTACCAAGTAGGAGGTTACCATGAGAAAAAGATTGAATAATCAACGGAAGGATAACGTTCTACGAATCGGGGCGAGGAATGTCAGAAGCTTGAATGTGGTAGGAAAACTAGAAAATCTGAAAAGGGAAATGCAAAGTATCAATCTAGATATAGTAGGGGTTAGTGAAGTGAAGTGGAAAGAAGACAAGGTTTTCTGGTCAGATGAGTATAGGATAATAACAGTAGCCGAAAATGGTGTAACGGGAGTAGGATACGTTATGAATAGGAAGGTAGGGCAGAGAGTTCAGTGGTAGGCTTGTCCTTATCAGAATCGACAGCAGACCAACACCGACAACGATACTTCAGGTATACATGCCGACGTCGCGAGCTGAAGATGAAGAGATAGAGAAAGTGTATGAGGATACTGAAATGGCAATACAGCATGTAAAGGATATGAAAATCCAATAGTCATGGGAGACTGGAATTCAGTTGTAGGGGAAGGAGTAGAAGGAAAAGTTGAAGGAGAATGAGAGAGGAGAAAGACTAATTCAGTTCTATAACAAGTTTCAGCTAGTAAAGGCGAATATTGTTCAAGAATCACAAGAGGAGGAGCTATGCTTCGAAAAGGTCAGGTGATACGGGAAGATTTCAGTTAGATTGCATCATGGTAAGACAGAGATTCCGAAATGAGATACTGTATTGTAAGACGTACCCAGGTGCAGACATAGACTACGATGAAGAGTAGGCTGAAGTTTAAGATATTAGTCAGGAAGAATCAACACGCAAAAAAGTTGGATACGGAAGTACTAAGGAAAGACGAGATACGGTTGAAGTTCTCTAAGGTTATAGATACAGCAATAAGGAATAGCTCAGTGGGTAGTAAAGTAGGAAGTACAGTTGAAGAGGAATGGACATCTCTAAAAAACGCCATCACAGAATTTGGGAAATTAAACTTAGGTACAAAGAAGATAACTGCGAAGAAAACATGGGTAACAGAAGAAATACTTCAGTACAAAAAATTTCTGGGAAACTCAGGAATAGAGAAATACAAGTCGCTGAAGGATAAAATAAATAGGAAGTGCAGGGAAGCTAAGACGAAATGGCTGCAGGAAACATGTGAAGACTTCGAAAAAGAAATGATTGACGGAGGGACAGATACAGCATATAGGAAAATCAAAACAACCTTCGGTGACATTTAAAGGAAGGGTTATAATATTAAGAGTGCAACGGTAATTCCACTGTTAAATGAGAAGGAGAGAGCGTATAGATGGAAAGAATACATTGACAGCCTCTATGAGGGGGAAGGTTTGTCTGATGTCATATAAGAAGAAACAGGAGTCGATTTAGAAGAGATAGGGGATCCAGTATTAGAATCACAATATAAAAGAACATTGGAGGACTTAAGATCAAATAAAGCAGAAGGGATGGATGACACTCCATCACAATTTCTAAAATCGTTGGGGAAGTGGCAACAAAAAATCTATTCACGTTGGTGTGGAGAATGTATGAGTCTGGCGACATACCATTTGACTTTTGGAAAAGCATCATCCACACAATTCCGAAGACGGCAAGAGCTGGCAAGTGCGAGAATTACCGCACAACCAGCTTAACATCTCATGCATCCAAGTTGCTTACAAGAATAATATACAGAAGAATGGAAAAGAAAACTGAAGTTGCTCTAGATGAAATTCAGTTTGGCTTTAAGAAAGATAAGGGCACGAGAGAGGCAAGTCTAACGTTGCTGTTAATAACGAAAGCAAAACTAAAGAAAAATCAAGACACGTTCATAGGATTTGTCGACCTGTAAAAAGCGTTCTACAGTGTAAAATGTTGTAAGATGTCAGAAATTCTGAGGAAAGTAGGGGTAAGATATACGGAGAGACGAATCATAAACAATATATATAAGAACCAGGAGGGAATAGTAAGAGTGGACCACAAAGAACGAAGTGCTCGTATTAAGAAGGGTGTACGACAAGTATGTACTCTTTCGTCCCTACTGTTCAATCTGTACATCGAGGATGCAATGATGAAAATGAAAGAAAGGTTCAGGAGTAGAATTAAATTCAAGGTGAAAGGATATCAATGATACGATTCGCTGATGATATTGTATCCCGAGTAAAAGTGAATAAGAATTACATGATCTGCTGAACAGAATGAACAATCTAATGAATACAGAGTGTGGTTTGAGAGTAAATCGAAGAAAGACGAAGGTAATGAGAAGTAGTAGTTATGAGAACAGCAAGAAACTTAACATCGGGATTGTCGGTCACGAAGTAGATGAAGTTAAGGAGTTCTGCTTCCCAGGCAGTAAAATAACCAATGACGGACAGGGCAAGGAGGACCTCAAAAGCAGACTAGCAATGGCAAAAAGGGCAAAGAGAAGTCTACTAATATCAAATATCGGCCTTAATTTGAAGAAGAAATTTCTGAGAATGTACGTCTGAAGTACAGCATTTTACAGTAGTGACACATGGACTGTGGAAAACAGGAACAGAAGAGAATCGAAGCATATGAACGTGGTGCTACAGGTGGACTGATAAGGTAAGGAATGAGGTTATATGCAGAATGGGAAAGAAATATATGGAAAATACTGGTAAGGAGAAGGGACATTATGATAGGACTTCTGTTAAGACATGAGGGAATGACTTCCATGGTAACAGAGGGATCTGTAGAGGGCAAAAACTGTAGAGGAAGACAGAGATTGGAATACATCCAGCAAATAATTGAGGACCTAGGTTGAAAGTGCTACTCCGAGATGAAGAGGTTGGCACAGGAGAGGAATTCGTGGCGTGCCGCATCAAACCAGTCAGCAGACTGATGACAAAAAAAAAAAAGTCGCGTCTCTTGGAACATGTTGTCAACACCGCCTTTTGTGACATTGTCAGCCGTCACCCATCTGTACTTCTGATGATGATACCTTTAGTTGGACATGGATATAGCTAAGGACGGTAACAAGTTGTTCTGCTTAGGAACATAAGACACTATCATCACATCTGGCTGGAAACGAAATAGTGTAGAGAATATTTCACGTTCTTTAGGTGTAATATAATGGCAGGCAGTTTATATTTGTTTTTTCGGATATACAGTTATTTTAACAACAAATAATAAATCAAGAACGTAAAAAGATTATTATAGGTGTTATTACGTCTAGATATTTCAGGTTCAATCACCAGTGTTTTCAAAACATTCTGTCCAAGCCGCACGGCTCTGGTGTCTTCCTTCCTCCCCAGATATACTTTCATCTTCCAGTAGCAGTTTCCTGCACTATCACAAACCACCCAGAACTTTATTCGTATCTGCCAGAATTTGATGGCATGTATTGTCGAAACGGACAACGAACTCGAAATGTGACCACCTGTTCATACACCGTTATGCACCATCCTGGAATAGCGGCATCCCTCAGGGTACTTTTCCATATTCAAAAACTTCTCTAGTGGTTTCCGTTTGTCACTTTACCTATCTTCACGTCAAGCTGCCACACTCTCAAAGCGCAACACCCTCAGAATGGCATGAAACCGAGAGACATAATTTCATTGAACAATGGTAGGCCATTCTCAACATTCTAAAACTGGCTGAGTTCATTTCTTGACTTGTAAACACCGTTAGGACCAGAACACGAAGAATGGTTTACATTTCATCCAAATACGTACACAACCAGTCCTTGTAATTGAACGACCTTTTCTGTTGGACCACAGACTCACATTTTTAATGAGGGGTACACGAAAGAACAACATAGAACAAGACTCTCCATTATCACAGTTCTAATCGCATGCCTTGTAAGTCTTTCGTCTTCTTTCAAAACATCTTTTTGTCCCGACTACAAGATATTCCAGCCTGAGCGGCTGTAGACAATAATTCATTCCCTCCCACTATGAGAAAATAAGTCACACTAAACAGAATTTGCACTGAATTATTTTTCTTCTTCGTAAAGAGATTCTACATGATAATCATCGTCTTGTTGTTCCGATTTTTCAGTGCGTCTACCTTATTATCATCATCACTGGAAAATTCAGTTGCTGTGTGGGTTTTTAGGATCAGAAGACTGCTCCAACAATTCCTTTATCTCCTTATCTGATAGCCCTGCATTTTATTTTCAGTTTTCGATACAGAGAACTATTATGAAATTAAGCACCAAAATCAACATTGCTGATCACATGGATAACTTTTGAATAGTGAAAGAATAACAATGCGAGTCAACACTAGCAAACGCTGTAATAGACGCTGCGCAGACACACATCTGGTTGTTTAAAAGTTGCTTCTAACTGCATCGGCTTGCGGGGCCTGTACGGGAGAAAACGGGAAAAAACTCTTTAACTCAGAGCCAAAGCTAAATTTCTATTATTACACTACTGGCCATTAAAATTGCTACACCAAGAAGAAATGCAGATGATAAACGGTATTCATTGAACAGATATATTACACTAGAATTGACATGTGATTACATTTTCACGCAATTTGGGTGCATAGATCTTGAGAAACCAGTACCCAGAACAACCACCTCTGTCCTGGACATTGAGTCAAACAGAGAATGGATGGCGTGTACAGGTACAGCTGTCCATGCAGCTTCAACAGGACCACATTCATCAAGAGTAGTAACTGGCGTATTGTGACGAGCCAGTTGCTCGGCCACCATTGACCAGACGTTTCCAATTGGTGAGAGATCTGGAGAATGTGCTGGCCAGGGCAGCAGTCGAACATTTTCTGTATCCAGAAAGGCTCGTACAGGACCCGCAACATGCGGTCGTGCATTATCCTGCTGAAATGTAGGATTTCGCAGGGATCTAATGAAGGGTAGAGCCACGGGTCGTAACACATCTGAAATGTAACGTCCACTGTTCAAAGTGAACGTCAGTGCGTTCCAGAGGAGACCGAGACGTGTAACAAATGGCACCCCATACCATCATGCCAGTATGGCGATGACGAATACACGCTTCCAATGTGCATTCACCGCGATGTCGCCAAATACGGATGCGACCATCATGATGCTGCAAACAGTACCTGGATTCATCAGAAAAAATGACGCTTTGCCATTCGTCGTCGAGTACACCATCGCAGGCGCTCCTGTCTGTGATGCAGCGTCAACGGTAACCGCAGCCATGGTCTCCGAGTTGATGGTCCACGCTGCTACAAACGTGGTCGAACTGTTCGTACAGATTGTTGTTGTCTTGCAAACGTCCATATCTGTTGACTTAGGGATCGATCCGTTACAGCCATGCGGATAAGATGTCTGTCATCGCGACTGCTAGTGATACGAGGCCATTGGGATCCAGTACGGCGTTCCGTATTACCCTCCTGAACCCACCGATTCTATATTCTACTAACAGTCATTGCATCTCGACCAACGCGAGCAGCAATGTCGCGATACGATAAACCGCAATCTCGATAGGCTACAATCCGACCTTTATCAAAGTCGGAAACGTGATGGTACGCATTTCTCCTCCATACACGAGGCATCACAACAACGTTTCACCAGGCAACGCCGGTCAACTGCTGTTTGTGTATGAGAAATCGGTTGTAAACTTTCCTCATGTCAGCACGTTGTAGGTGTCGCCACCGGCGTCACCCTTGCGTGAATGCTCTGGAAAGCTCATCATTTGCATATCACAGAATCTTCTTCCTGTCGGTTAAATTGCGCGTCTGTAGCACGTCATCTTCGTGGTGTAGCAATTTTAATGCCAGTGGTGTATTTTGCAGGATTATGACCAACAAGACAAATTAGGAAAATTACTAAAATTTCATTTAAGTAAAATTTTTAGTTACTGAGAGAGATGATAATAAAAATCGCGGACGAGCTTCTGAGGCCCGATGGTAGTTAAAATATTAATCCATCATATGACGAACCTAGTAGTGTGGATGAACTTTCTTTACTCTGTCATATCATGAGTCTCGTAGTAACGATATGCTTTAATTTTTCCGTCATCAAGCCTGACAGTGAGTACGCACTGTCATTGGTTCGTCATCTGACGAACTTTTTACACTGAATATACGCTTTCATTCGTCCTACGTATGACAGACCTCGTAGTGAGAGCACGCGTTCATGCATCAATCATGTGACGAATTCTGGATGGTCCGTCAAATAAAGGATCTTGGAGTTAGTGTTAGACGTGATGCTACTGCTGTTTAAAGTGCTATCTTCACGACTCGAAATCGAAGTGATACGTTTCCACGACTTACCCAAAGCAGCCGCCATTTCTTGTCTGTCATGCGGGTGGCCTGCCGGTAGGCGCTGAGCCGCGGCCCCTTACAGACCGCGCGGTACGTTAGCCCACACTTCTCGCGGAGGTCGCACACTCGCGGCGGCCGGCGCCCTCTGCTGTCCGGAGTAATTAGAGGCGAGCGTTCTGCCTAATTCCATTACGGACACCCGCCTCGCCCCGTCCCTCTCAGTGCTGCCGGCTCGCTGCAAAGGCAGGTTCACTCGCGTTCATTTCACATTCCTCTCACCCATTTCACGAGGCTCTGAAAATGGTAATGAGGCATCGCCCAGACTAGCGTGTTTGAAATTCTAAAATAAACTTTCGCCTTAAGCTACCTTTCGCTTTCCATACACAAGAAAAGCTTCACCGCCCTGTATTATTACTAATTTTTCGCAGTAGCTCAACATATTCGGATGACTGTATGACTAAGACGATGTGGTATTTTGCAATTGTGGTAGCAAATAAAAGTGTCTCGACGTTCTTTGTTTTTTAATCTTATGGGACGTACCTGCTAAGGTCATCAGTCCCTAAGCTTACACACTACTTAACCTAAATTATCCTAAGGACAAACACGCACGCCGGCCGGAGTGGCCGTGCGGTTCTAGGCGCTACAGTCTGCCTCGGGCATGGATGTGTGTTATGTCCTTAGGTTAGTTAGGCTTAATTAGTTCTAAGTTCTAGGCGACTGATGACCTTAGAAGTTAAGTCGCATACTGCTCAGAGCCATTTGAACCATTTGAACAAACACGCACACCCATGCCCGAGGGAGGACTCGAACCTCCGCCGGGACCAGCCGGTTTCGACATCTAATGGCGTTGTGTTATACTTTATTATGATAGAATTGTGAGTGATACAGCATTTGGCAGTCGAATTACATGCTTTTTTTTTATTCCGCACGACAGACAATACCAATTACCACTGCTAGTCATTCCTTTCCCTGCTTCACTCGCAAATGGAGCGACGGAAAAAGAGCTCCCTTTATGTTTCCGTACGAGCCCTAATTACGCATATTTCCTTTAGGCGACATGTATGTTAGTAGCAGTAGGATCGTTCTAACTACGCGGGATTGGCCTAGCGGTCTAGGGCGCTGCAGTCATGGACTGTGCGGCCGGTCCCGGCGAAGGTTCGAGTCCTCCCTCGGGCATGTGTGTGTGTGTGTTTGTTCTTAGGATAATTTGGGTTAAGTAGTGTGTAAGCTTAGGGACTGATGACCTTAGAAGTTAAGTCCCGTAAGATTTCACACACATTTCAACATTTTTTTGATCGTTCTACAGTCAGTCGCAAATGCCGGTTTTCTAAACTTTCTCAATAATGTTTCGGAAAAGAACGTCTTCTTCCGTCCAGGGATCCTAAACGAGTTCACGGAGCATTTCGGTAATATTCGCATACTGATCGAACCTACTGCTAACAAATCTAGCAGAAGGCCTCTAAATTACTTCGATGTCTTCCTTTAATCCGACCTGATGCGGATCCCAGACACTCGAGCAATGCTCAAGAATGGGTCACACAATTCGTAGAATTTTTTCAGTAAACGGAAGTCGACCATTTATCTTCCGTACAACCGACCTTAAATGCTCATTTCATTTCGCGTTGCTTTTCAACTGTATACCTAGGTATTTAATGGCATGATTGTGTCAAGCAGCACAACATTCACGCTGTATTCGAACGCTACAGAATTGTTTTTCCTACTCCGTTGCATCAACTTACAGTTTGTTCGCGTTTACCGCAACCTGCCACCCACTCACCAAATACAAATTCAAGTCAGTCTACATCCTCCTACAATAACTCAAAGATGACAATTCGCATACACTTCAGTGTCATAAGCAGTCGCAGATTGCTGCTCAATCTAGTCAACATATATTTCATGTATCTAGGGAACAAAAGTGATCCGTCACACTCTTTTGGGTTTAATGTATTGATATAACATGAAAATGAAATATAATGAGCATTACACGTTTGCTGAGTGAAGACATATGGACAAAAAAATGGTAAAAATATTATTTTGTCAATCTGTATAGATTTGTTGCATTTTACAATCTTTGAAGAACCTCCGACCTTCCGCCAGCATCGTATTCTGATAAATGGAGTATCTGGATGCGGCAGAGTCTCAGAATAATGCTCTAGGAACAATCTACATCCAAGACCAGCTGTTGCTTTCTCAGAAATAATGACTAATATGGCAATGTGATATAGTCAGTCTTTGCACAGTATCCTTTCCGCACTGACGTGTCTATAACTGTGCTTGGGAAGGGCTATTACCTCCATCACTGGTTATTAGTCAAGCTGTCAGAAAAGTTAGTTGTTCAAGGCAGACGCTTTTATTACAGTGATCAATGCTTAAGTTTACAGAATAAACTTATATGTACGTTCATTAAATTTCAGAAATTTTGTGTAATGAGGAGTAAATAAATCGCTGCGTGAAGCTATAAACAGTCACTTCTCCAGAATGTATTTTTCACTTTTCAGCGGAGTGTGTGCTGATACGGAACTTCGTGGCAGATTAAAACTGTGTGCCGGGCTGAGACTCGAACTCGGGATCTTTGCGCGAGGGCAAATGCTCTGCCAACTGAGCTGCTCAAGCCCGGCTCACAGCGCGTCATTACAGGTTTTCTTCGGGCAGTACCTCGGCTCTTGTCTTCCAAGCTTCACAGAAGATTTCCTGCGAAATTTCAACGACTAGCACTCCTGCTTGGGTAGGTTGGCTGGCAGAGCAGTTTCCCGCGAAACGCGAAGGTCCCAAATCGAACTGTCGGTACAGTACACATTACCTGCCAGGAAGTTTCAGTCGCTCACTCTTTCGCAACATTATTGATAAAATCAAATATTACTCCAGCACTGCAATTATTATCTTTACACTGAAAACTTAGTTTATATTTAGGCCGCTTAATGCATTGGTGGATACCGCCTCGCGGCTGTTAACGCAACGATCTAAGGCTGCTTCCACACTGCTTCTCATTACTTTGTTAAATACTTATAATAAATTTTACTCAAAGGCTAGGTAGCGCCACTGTAATAGGAAATATCTTAAGGAAATGTAACGTATAAATGAAAGTGTGCTGTTCATCAATCTGGGACACTTACCAGGAAGTATAGTTGGAATAGATCCAAGGAACAGCGCATTTGGCCGGTTCGAGAGTGTTACAGAGATGGTCAACAAACTTCAGTGCATACGCTACAAGAGAGGCGTTGTGCATCATAGAGTGGCTTGCAATAGAATTTCGGGAAGAGCCGGAAAACATGTTACTTTCTTCCACAGACAAATGGCCACGACGAGAAAATTTGAGAAATTAGAACTAATACAGAGGCTTATCGACAGTCATTCTTTCCGCCATTCGCGAGTGGAACTGGGAAGGGGGGAGATCAGTTAGTGGTACCAATAGTACCACCCACCAGACACAAGACACCGTAAGGAGGCTTGCATAGGAATGATGGTGATTAATGCGATAAGATTTTTTTTTTTTGTTCGTTACATGAGCGATGGGTGACTGCGAAGTTTGGTTGTGGCCATACTTTCAGTTATAGTCATAACATCTACTCAGGGTGCTTAAATGAATTCCTTGTTGAAAGCAGACAGCCTTCCGTTAACATCTGAGGCTGGTGTACTCATGAGGTCTGCTACAATACGAAGCCTAAACTGTTGGTCCATGTGTCCCAAACACTGACAGTAACTAAAGCAGATATGCGTATTGACTTCTTCACTGTGGGCCAAAATGTCAGACCCAATTATCGCTTTGGGTGCAGTCTGGATCCTCAGCTTCAAATCAAAATAATAACATATCATAGTGGCAACACCTTTTACGGCTAACCTGTGTCTTTTGCAGCAGTCTTGCACGGACCTCCCTGGGAGATAAAGTTGTCACACAGTGGCGTCTTAACGGCCACCTTCACCTTGAAAGTTGCATCCCTTGTTTTTAGGAAAATCGTATCTTGGTGATAATAAATAACTTTTTAATAGAATTAAGTATCGACTCGCAAAAATCACATAAGGATACCTCTACACTTGCGTAACATCACTATCTATTCATCATCTCTCTGCCGCCTTGGCGTCATATATAATATTTGTACGCATATTTACTTGTCCACTAATTACTGAAGGTCCTTTCTCAATTTTTACCCTCATTTTCTTCAGTCTTAGCACTTATAAAGTTTTGTCGTCCTCCCTTGTCGATTTGACGTCACAATAGTAAAATCAAAGAAGCGGATGAACTGAGAATACGACATTCTAAGTACAGTACATTGTCTGAAACCAAACTGACTATCGAAAAAATAGGCGCGAAAATAATAGTAGCAACGGTATTCATAGACTGTAAATCCCTTACTTAAGTTGCGACAGGTTTCGTAATTTAAATTACATCATCAGGTGCTAATATTAAAGTGATCAAACCAGTTTTACAGCCCAATATTAAACTTTTCTTTAATGGTTGGGATAAAACTGCAACAGATCGAAATGCAATAGTGGCTCGACCACAATAATATTTGTGCCTGATGTATTTTAAATTACGAAACCAGTCGTGACTTAAATAAAGCATATACAACAGCTTCAGCGGTTTTTATTCAGAATACAAAAGTACGGCTGTGAATGCCCGTCTAATAAGCAGGTTATTTTCATTATTAATTGGTTTAATGAAAAATCTACAACGAGTTTTATTGGCTAGAACATTAACTAAATCTTATTACTCTTTTCTCAAATTGAAAAGAGGAATGTTTATGTCCAACTATAAATTTCAGTTACGTGGTGTACTTTGTTGGGGTTATTAGCTGACGGATGGCCTCGTCTGCGTGTGGCAGTCTCAGATTGTTAGAGAACCACTGAAACAGGTGCAATACAACAATGACACGTGCAGTCAGTCAGACACTGTTACTTCTATTGCGTCTATTTAAACCTTCAACTGTTGAAGAGAAATCATTTTCTGAAGAATTGTCTGTGAGAGAAACGACACAGAAAAAAAAAGTTCCGGTTATGAGTTAATCGCTCGACAGACTGCCTTAATGGAGTGAATCCATTAAGGAAATTGGGCTAAACAAACTTGATGGTGGTGAGCACACGTTTACTATAGGTTTTCCATCTGACAGGTCGAAAATAGCGTAGGCTGCGGTGTTTGCGTAGGCAGCGTCCAAATTCTGCCGCTAAACCTGTTAGCGGGTCATTAGGAGCTCCGGTAATTAAGGACCAGCGAGGGTTGCGCCGACTGCTGACGTGATGCCGCGGGTCAGTGCCCACTCCTGGCTGCTCTGGCACTCGCTGCCTTGTTTGCGCGCTCTCTCTGCCCAATAAGGCAGCCTACCGTACTAACCGGAGTGCGCGCTTGCGCCTTGTTTACTCCGCCCCAGTAAGCGCGATAATAACCTGACAAAGTTTCTCTTCAACTTATGTTTATTTTTGACACAATCGCTTTTTATTTACATCAGTACTCTACAAGCCACCTGACGGTGTGTGGCATAGATTACCACTAACTGATGGTCCTTCCTCCCGTCGTGGTCATTTCGTGAAATGGCTTTGGGAGGAGGATGTAAGTTGTCCGACTTTTCCCTGAAGGTACTCTCTCGAAATTTCTACAGTACACCTCTTCGTGATGCAAAACGCCTCTCTTGTAGCGCCTGCCACTGGTGTTTTTGAACAATCTGTAACGGTTCCACTTCGACTAAAAACGTGCCGCTCTTCGTTGGATCTTGTCTATCTGTTCTACCAGTCGTATCTCGTAAGGGTCCCGCAGTGATGAACAGTACTCAAGAATCGTGGTTGAGTTACAGTTCCTTAGGATTCTGCCTATGTATCTTAGTCTGGTGTCTGCTCTTCCTAGGTTTTTTATGTGGTCATTCCAATTAAGGTTACTGTGGGTAGCTACTCATAGATATTTTAGGATATGTACTGCTTAGAGTAACCTGTCATCATTAGTGTAGTTGCACAGTGGTGGATGTTTTCCTATGTATTCGCAGTATGTTATACTTATTTACTTTCAGGATCAACTGACAGACCCTGCACCATTCATCAACCTTCTGCAAGTCATTTGGAAAATCTGTACTGTGTTTTGGCGTTGATACTTTCTTATAGACAACCGCATCATCTACATCTACATCCACATCTACATTTATACTCCGCGACCACCTTTCCTTGTGTGGCGGAGAGCACTTTCTTGCCACTGTCATTACCTCCCTTTCCTGTTCCAGTCGCATATGGTTCGCGGGAAGAACGACTGCCGGGAAGCCTCCATGCGCGCTCGAATATCTCTAATTTTACATTCGTCATCACCTCGGGAGGTATAAGTAGAAGGAAGCAATATATTCGATACCTCATCCACAAACGCAGCGTCTCGAAACCTGGACAGCAAGCTACACCGCGATGCAGAGCGCCTCTCTTGCAGAGTCTGCCACTTGAGTTTGCTAAACATCTCCGTAACGCTGTCACGCTTACCAAATAACCCTGTGACGAAACGCGCCGCTCTTCTTTGGATCTTCTCTATCTCCTCTTTCAACCCGACCTTCTGCGAACAGAATTACAGATCTGCCTACGCTTTGTATGAGATCCTTTATATGCGTTGTAAACACTAACGGTCGTATTACACTTCCTTGGGATACATCGGAAATAGCCTTTACATCTGCAGATTTTGTTCCATTAACAACGACAAGCTATATCTGCAAGCCGGTCCTGAATTCAGTAGCAAATCTAGTCCAATACTCGGCAAGCTCGTGATTGTTTCAGTAGACGTCAGTGCGGGAAGGCGTCGAATGCCTTCCTGAAGTCTATAAATACTGCAGCAACCTGAGGGCCGTTTTCTACAGTGGTATTTATTACAAGGAGGAACAGAGGGAGTCGAGTTTCGCAGTATCTCTGTTTGCTGAAATCATGCTGATTTTTGGTCTCAAAAAACCTTATAGTTCTTGAACATTTTAACACGTTCCATAAATCTGCAACAGACTGACATGAACGATATAGCCCTAAGATCGTTTTTGAAAACGGGAACGACCTGCGCTGTTTTTCTAGACGCTAAAAAACGATACTATCATTACAGATTTCGGCTCACAATGCACATCTTCAGTGCTACAATATGAAAAAGGTACAGAGGCATATAATAAGAACTTAAAACAAGTAAAATATTTTCATTGCGTCTATTTGCGAGTTAGATATAGAAAAATTAAAATGTGTTGTTGACACCTATTGGCCATGGGCGGTATTTGGCGACAAACATTCGTGTAATTCAGGCTGAACACAGTACCAAAAAGTCAAGGAATTCTGTAGTCACAACGGGATTTGCCTACTTTCTATAAGACAATTATTTAATAGTAAAAAAACATAAAATATCAAAGTTACAGTATAATTTCCATCAGTTATTTGTAAAACATGAAAATAGAGTACAGGTCGTTAAAGCAGTAAAGCCATATTCAAAGCAGGGTGGGGATCTCACGTGACTGTCACATATCACTTTGCGATTCTGTTTCATCTGTTTTACGATTACATGATAATTAATTTGAAACCTTTGGAACAGTTTGTTGGAAGTAGAAGGTGTTACCTTTATGGCCAGAAACGAGTAGGTCTGCAGGGTTCGGCAGTACAACAGGGTAAGCGGAAGACTTTTGACGGTGCGTCAAAAGCAGCAAACGAGAACCTGGGTGGCAGCCAATTTCGGCGAAACTGGGCCTGTTTTCCAAATAGCTTTTTATGGACACTTCCTGGGGCTAATCCGCTTGCCACAAGCGCAGTGCCGCCGTCCGCCAAAGCTTTCTTCTGCTTAAGGGCGAAATTCGCCTTTCTGTCCACACATAAAACAGGAACCCTATACCGGCGCTTCCCTGATGTGAGAAATTTCGTTACTTCTCTCCAAAATTACGGACTGTTCATTCTAACGTAACTTCCCCGCCACCAGACGCATTACCAAAGGTGCTGAACAATGGAGAGTGACTGTTAGAAACCAGTAGTAACTTCAATAAGCTTTTTGCAAGGTTTGACTGGGAAGTTGCTGCTTTCCTCTGATTTTATGTTAGAAAAGGAACTTATTCGTTCATCACATTCGCAGCAACTTTCAGTCTCCTCTCTAAGTGGGGTATGGTAACTGCGGGAAGTTCAAGAGAAACTGGAGAGGATTCGTTCCCTCCACTAGGCTGGTGCTCACTGGCGTCCGCTCGCCTTAATCGAAGAACGTAAGTTTCGCTCTGCCAGTAGCGTAATCCATCTTTGGGGCAGCTCGTATTTCATTCATTTTATTATGCAGCTTAAATCCTCACTTATCTGTGTTAAATATTCGGGTCATTTATTTTGGTTTTGCGAGCTGCTGAGATGTGACAGTCTTATTCTACTTTTCCTCCTGAAGTCTTCAAATTAAATGCAAGTGCCACGGAGTTCGGAGTCACTTTATTTTCATTTGTTAAAATTTTCAGGACATTGCTGTGTATTATTCATTATCATTTGCTCACTTAATTATATTAAATAAAAGTTTTGTATCCCGATATGACTTACATTTTGAGATCCCTAATGTCCTTCAACATTACAATGTACCTAGCTGCATTTCTATGATGTTGGCTTCTTTGTGACGAGTTTCTGTTGTGTGCAGTGCACTCCATCTTCAGGCCACGAGAGGCATACCGGGACCATCCGACCGCCGTGTCATCCTCGGTGGAGGATGCGGATAGGAGGGGCGTGGGGTCAGCACACCGCTCTCCCGGTCGTAAGATGGTATTCTTGACCGAAGCCGCTACTAGTCTGTCGAGTAGCTCCTCAATTGGCATCACGAGGCTGAGAGCACCCCGAAAAATGGCAACAGCACATGGGGGCCTGGATGGTCACCCATCCAAGTGCCGACCAACCCGTTGCCTGTTGTGTGCAGTGGCCAAGTACTATTTTTAAGGATACTGTACACGACATGCAGTGTTGGTAACGAATGTCAAATGATCAGTTTTTTATAGTAGTTAGATGCACAAGGTATTGTGCCTCATTTCGACCTCTTCCACGTCGGTTGGTTGGGTCAGCGTCCGTGTTGTGTCATGCATACCATGTATCAACATTCTGTATACTTTTTATTTAGTTTCTGCAGGCTGTAAAGTAGCTAATTACCTGCCGAGATACGTCATCTTAACAATACAAGGCATGTAATTTCAAGGTCTTTGTAACAATAAAAAGAAAATAAATGATCGTAAGGTATATACTGTATATTTCCGACAGCTGATGACGCCGCACTTCGGGCTGCGAGAGGTTTACACCGCTGGTCAGAAGCACAGAAGTGACGGCGCTACCCGGACCACAAGGACGGAAATTCACAGCAAACCTCTGGCTGTCTTTTTGCAGCACCGAGCGAGGTGGCGCTGCGATTAGCATGCTGGACTAGCATTCGAAAGGACGACGATTCAAACCCGCGTCCGCCCATCCTATTTTAGGTTTTCCATGATTTCTCTGCCGCGCGGGATTAGCCGAGTGGTCTCTGGCGCTGCAGTCACAGACCGTGCGGCTGGTCCCGGCGGAGGTTCGAGTACTCCCTCGGGCATGGGTGTGTGTGTGTTTGTCCTTAGGATAATATAGGTTGAGTAGTGTGTAAGCTTAAGGAGTGATGACCTTCGCAGTTAAGTCCCATAAGATTTCACACACATTTTGAACATAATTTCTCTAAATCGCCCCAGGAAGTACCGGGACGGTTCCTTTGAAAGAGCACGCCAGACTTCCTTCCCCATCCCTTCTTTAATGACCTCGTAGTCGATGGTAAGTTAAACACTAATCTCTTCCTCCTACTTTTCCGGCTGCGGAGTGTTCGCAGTAGCCGCGGAGGAGCTTGGAGGTGAAGTCGCGATCCGAACGGCAGGGTGCAGACGGTAATCGTGTAGTTGTATAATGATGGGTATTACGCAGAATACGTTACATTCGTTTATGTTGAGGGTCAAATGCCAGTCCCTGCACTAACCGTAGGGCCTGTACAGTTCTTGTATTTCGCTACATCAGTACCCCTCAAGCCACATTATGGTGCGTGACGGAGGATTGTTTGTTAACCACTGTCTTTCTCCCCTTTCCTGCACGTGGGAGGAACAACTGTTAAGTCTACATTCGAGCGCGAATCTACTCTTACCTCCACTTTCTTTTCGAAAAATACGCAGAGGGAATTCCCCGAAACCAGATCTACATTTTGCTTTCGATTTAAAAAAAATAGCAAATATTAAATGTTTTAAAATAATTATTTACTTTATAATGTTACGCACCATTTATGTTTTAGTAGCAGAAAATACTATTAAAAGTTACTACAAAAATCTTTTCAGAAAACTTACAGTTAGCGAGATTGAAAACAGGTTGTTGAAATCGGACTGCTTGTAAAAATAATCAAAATGACAAAAATCGAAGATAGAAAATGGTGTTATATAAGTTAAAACATAATCTGGTCTCAAGCTCAACACCTTTTGGAGGCTACAGACTTTCTCTGTGCTGAAGCCAAGAGTCCTGCTGCGGGATATTCCGACAGACTCTCTTTCTGGTAGTTTGATTTTGTGGCGTTTAAAGAATAGATTCATTTTTCCTCAGCATTTTCGTCGTTGAAAGAGTTCAATGTTAGTTCTCTTTCCTAACCGTACAGCCATTCTTCGCAAATCACGCAGAAACACACAGAAAAAAGTTTTCATAGTAAAACAATAGTAAACCAACTCTTCTTCAAGATCTATCCAAAACTGTAGGCCTGTCTGTTTTTGTTTTTCCTGTTTCCTCGGCTGTAACCTGCTTTATGATGTACCAACTCATGTGGTTTTTGGAACATAAGCAGTTTACTGGCCTTCTTCCAGTATACCATTTCCGAAGAGGATCAGTTGCTTTAGTCATTTTAGATGGACTTCCCCATTGTCGCCTTGGATTTAACAACAGAATTCTTGCTTACTAATACAAGCAAAATTTCAATTTGACTAAATTGGAGGTACAATTTAAGCAAGTGAATGATGTCTATTTTTCATGATTATAGTCTAAATTTTGTTAACCCTATAAAGACTTAACCAAAGAGCTAAATGAAATGGTTTAATCACGAACAAATAACTAGGAGAAATAACGAAAATTTAATAACTTTTTGGATTATCAAACCATGTAGTTGCGCAGTAATAAACAACGAATGAAGTGAGGAACGTGTGCGCTCCGTTGCAGAATGATAGAAACTTAAACTACTGTTTATGCTGGGGCCCATTAGAGTTCAGGAGAAACCGGAGCCAGTGGAGATCATAGGTCCGGTATTGGAGCAGGAGTCCAATTTAGGACACTCTCTCTATAAGTAGGTGGAAACTATGCGTTGAGTGACAATTATACAAATGTACGCTTTCGGAATTTTAAATGTAAACGACACCGTCATGTACAACGCCTTTGTTGTACCGTCTGCCATTGGATGTAGATGAGCATAGGAGCGCCACGAGAAGGATAGGCCGTCGCGCTTACGAAACGGCACGCGACACTGCAGGTCTTACGAGTGCCAGCAGCCGTCTCCGGCGGGAAGTCGAGTAACTATTTCAGAGGAGTTTAATAATTCTTGACTGCGCGTTTAGATGCACGAAGACTCTCGACAGCACACGACTAATTTAAGACCCTTAGTAGGTATCTTTTCGTTGGCGTATTGATTTCCCGTGGGCCCTGCACGGAGCCGTGCGTTCGCGAGGTATGGCGGACAAGGCGACTAGTGTGACGACACATGTTCATTACGTGGCCCGTATCTCTCGCGGGACCCGATGAGCATATCCGTGACGTTTCCATGCTCAAGTTGTCGGCACAAGGGACATTAGCTATCACTGACATAGCGGTTAACGAATGTTGTGACGTCACTTCCTACTATTTCACGCCGACGAGCCATTACGACACGTGAAAGGCAAAATAAGTTCTACGGTATTTTGGCGACGTGTCACGTAAAGTAGAACCAATAGGAAGCAAGAACGCTCGCTACATCACAAGCTAGGGACTACATAAAGCAAGATGTCGTACTGCATTTATTGTGTTCTGTGGAACCCATATTCGGTGGGTTTTATGTTATACCTTAGATAAATGTATGCTGTGTCTTAAGCACTAAGACACTGAATGTATCGGTAACGGATCATTATTGGTACGATTTGCTGGAACAAAACGTAGGGAAACGTCAAATTTGTGGTTAAAGAATTTTCGTATTTAATCATTACCGCTCTATAACTCTCGTGTGAAGCCAATAACCCGTTTTGAAGCAATGGCACACTGAAGATTCACGAAAAACGTGTCGTTCATATTAGGACCTGTCATAATTAAATGTAAATTAATAACATTTCTACGATTAAGGCCTATAGGAGACTATAATATACAATACTAAGTCCCTTATGATGAAGCTACAGCCTAGCATAGTGGGTAGAGGCACCAGGTTAGACAGCACAGGGTATGACGGCAGGGGGTTCGTGTCCTGCAATACCTACATTTTTTTCACCTTCGCATTTTCTAAAAGGTTGAGGGACTCTTTTACGAAATGAACAGAAATAAGTTCTGTAGTACTTGATGTTATATAAATATCAGTACGTTCCCAGTTAGGAGTCAGTTTGTTCGATTTGGTGACCATTTAAAAGCTAAGCCCCTTACTGACTGGACGTGTTTATTTCCTTTTTGTGTTATTACATGTTCACGGAGATTGATATTTTTATTTATGTACACCTCTCACAGAACAACATGGGTAGCATATGGACAAGGGGGAAATATGCGATTTAATAGACCTAACATAGGAATTGTACGCGCATCCACTTTCGTGAACAAACTGCATCGTTTGAGAGCCAACTAAAGCCAACAACTGCTGCCGGAGAGTGCTGAGGGCGCAAAATCACATAACCGGATCGTACTGGGTGTCGACGGCGCTGTATCTCGTGACGATGGATATCGCGTCTGCGTGCACGTCAACGTTAGCTGCCTCATCTCGTGTGCTGGCGGCTTTACGAAACTAACATGTGACCAAGCCCTCTGTTTTTCACTGTATCTCTATGTGGTAACGATGACTCACCTGTGAATTTCGTAACTCTACTGACTCAAACGGAAAAATTTTAGTAGGTGTAGAGACGATTTAAGAAGTAGCACCTGTTCCGCTCACTTGCACGCTCTGTCCCAGCCCACGCTTCACCGCGCAGCCGCGGGCTGTGATGACGGACAAGCGGAGTCCCCGGCAGCGGACGCGTGGCGCTCCCCTGTCCACGGCAATGTTTATAAATGAGCGCCGAGACAAAACGCCGCCCGGCCGCACAGGACAGTGTTATTCGCCCGACGGCAGCATTGATGCTCCCAAATTGAATGGCTGACAGCCCTGGCCTCCCCGTTGCGCGGTATTAACTTCGCTATCCGACTGGAAAATACCAGTAATAGAAAAAGCACCGCAATACATTATCTTTCTCCCTTTGTTCTCTCTCTCTTTGATATTTTGTGCGAAACGATAGCTTTAGCCAAAAGGTCACCGCGCCAGTCCGAAATATTACTACAAAATACCACACATTTGTGTTATTTTGTCGGAAATTGACATGGTAAGACAGTAGCTGGTTAAAAATGTATGTTAACTCTTACAGTATATTAAATCAAACAGCAACCAGCCACTTTTAATAATAGTGGCTGGTTGCAATTTCTGCTTATTTATCAATTATTCTGTACGCATTTATGTACATGCGGGTCGTGACGTTTGAGACTAGAGGGGTCCACAATTTGGTACCGATTAGTTTTAACTGCCCTACTCCGCTTAGTTACATCACAGTTTTGGTAACTTGCGCTGGTGGTAACGCAGACACCGGTGCAACAAACAGGATGTCTTTGAGGTCGATGACGGCGGACTTCACGAATTGAAGGGTTAAACATAAACAAGTCCAGCGAGCAAACACAAACGTAATGACAAAAGCCATGGGATAGCGATACGCACATATGCAGATGGCAGTAGTAACGCATACAACGCTTCAGTGCATTGGCGGAGCTGTGATTTGTACTCAAGTCATTACGTGAGTAGATCTCCGACGTGATTATGGCCGCACGACTGGAATTAACAGACTTTGAATGTGAAATGGTAGCTGAAGCTAGACACAAGGGACATTCCATTTCAGAAATATTTAGGGAATTCAATATTCCGTGATAAGAGTATGACGAGAATACCAGATTCGTTTCGCTTAACGATCTAGAGCAGCGTCTTTTTCGTAGAGTAGTCAGTGCTATCAGAAAAGCAACACTGCGTGAAATAACCGCAGAAATCAATGTGAGACGTACGACGAACGTATCCATTAGGACAGTGAGGCGAAACTTGGCATTTATGGGCTAAGGCAGCAGACGATTGGCGCGAGTGCATTTGCTACCACCACGACATCGCCTGCAGCGCTTCTCCTTGGGTCGAGACCATATCGGTTGGACCCTACACAATTGGAAAACCGTGGCCTTGTCACATGAGGCCTGATTTCAAATGGAAAGAGCTGTTACTAGGGTTCGAGTGTTGCTCAGACTCCGCGAAACTATGGATCCAAGTTCTCAACAAGTCACTGTGCAAGCTGCTGGTGGCTCCGTAATAGTGTGGGCTGTGTTTACATGGAATGGACTCAAGCTGCTCGTCCAACTGAACCAATAATTGAAGGTAAATGTTAATGTTCGGCTTTTTGGACATCATTTGAACGTATTCATGGACTTCTGTTTTTATGGAGGACAATGCGCCGTGCCACGGGTCTAAAAGTGTTTGCGATTGTGCGATTTCCAGAAGAACATTCTGGAGGATTTGAACGAATTATTTGGAGAGCCAGATCGCTCGGCACGAATACCACCCAACATTTATGGTACGTAATCGAGAGATCAGTTCTTGCACAAAAATCTACAGCGCAATTATAGGTGGCTATTGATGCAGCATGGTTCAATATTTCTGTAGGGACTTCCAACGATTTGTTGAGTCAATGCCACGTCGAGTTGCAGTACTACGCTCAATTGATAGAGCTCTTGCTCATAAATGGCAGTGGTTCCAGGCACGATGTGAAAAACAGTTTTAATCTACTTGGAAGTTTCAATTAAATATTTTTTTCCCAAAACTAGACCTCTTACTATACAGTTTGATACTACGTTGATACTACGTTTGCCCATTTCCTACTTTCGCTGGGCTATGAAAATCCGGACAGAAGTCCTTTGTGTAAATTATAGTGTGTCTTTGTTTGCTGTTCACCCAAACGTGTGACCAAATCGTTCACGTGCACACGGGTCCACAAACTCAACATTTTCAACTATATTTCGAATTTGTTGCTTCCAGTCGAGATTGAATTGCTAGCTAGTAAAAGCCCTTCTGAATGGAAAGTGCTGGATGTTAATAAACCCTATAAATACATCGTATTCATAGAGTCCCGCTATCATTTCCGAAAGACACAGCCTGAAAATTATTCGAAAATCATGATTTCCTGGAAAAAGTGTAGCAGCATTCGAAGTTCTTTTTCCTTTTGAGGTGCATCAAAATGGCAGCAGACCAGGGAAGGCGCAGTGTGTCATCTCGTGGTATGCAGAATCCGAAACTATTACAACGATGTTACGGAATTATCGGCGGCAGTAAGGCAGGGCACTATAGGCAGAAGCAATCGAAACAGGTGCTTCAAGAGCTTAAAGATGTACTGCTCAGTAAGACAACAAGTTCGGGGTGAAATGATGGTGCTGCAATTCGTGCATGCTCTGTGCTGTTGGTCTGATAGGGCCAACGATGAATACGTCATAGATTAACTGCGGAAATCCGCAGTAATATTGGGTTTGCAGATAAAACCATGCGCCGATAAGGATAACAGTGGAGGTATCGGAGGATTTCTACGGTCATATTTTGCAGAAAATTTCACAAAATCTGTTTCAGTAATTACAACAGAAATTTGTAACTTAAGGAACGTATGAAAAATATAACTGTAGTATCACGTGGATACAATAACTTCTGAATGGAATTGGTTTTCCTCAGTACAAAAAAATATTCAAATGTGTGTGAAGTCCTATGGGACTTAACTGCTAAGGTCATCAGTCCCTAAGCTTACACACTATTTAACCTAAATTTTCCTAAGGACAAACACACACACACACACACACACACACACACACACACCAATGCCCGAGGAAGGACTCGAACCTCCGCCGGGATCAGCCGCACAGTCCATGCAGCGCCCCAGACCGCTCGGTTAATCCCGCGCGGTTCTTACTACACGTAAGTGAGATTTTGATCAATATCGACAAAATATTCCAAATAAGTTTTTAGAAATATTCCATGGTAAACCGTTGTGGGGTCGTCGGCTCGCGCCACGTGTCGTGGAACACGATTTTTGGCGTGAAAGGGGCGTGGCACGTTTTCCGCGAATGGGGTTGAGGCCGTTTTCCGTTGCTTGGAAGTATAGTCCACCAAAACACATGCAACATGATTTGCTATGTAATATTCACAAGCCTGTGGACTCCAGATAACTAAAGAAAGCGACTTGGCGATTTAGTATACCAACAGCAGCACAGACAGCGCAGGGCTGCGGGGCAACCGGCTGGCTGTTTCATCTGTCTGTCACCTGTGTGCCTTCCAAGTTTGTCTGGTTGAGCATATTCCACAAGAAACGGGAGTGGACACATCATTCCTTTAACCGAACATATTTGGAGGCAGGCGGTGGGTCGTCGTCGTCATGCACACCGCTCCTGGCGGCTCCTAGTTTTTCCATTGTTGGTCACCGCACGGCGGCTTTGGGTGCTCGGTAAGCTACTTTTAGTTCGTCGCTTCGGTGCCGAGACTAAGCGGCGTTCGTAAAGAATGACCTTGCTCCCCGCTGTGAGCGTGATATTTGTGACTGGTTCACTTCCTGGGCGTGTTTGTACCCTGTTGCTTCTACATCGGACTCGGTTTAGCCTCCTGCAGTAGTTGTTGTTCCCTGTTCCTGTGTCTGGCCAACCGGTATGAGGAGCGTGTCGCTCTTACCAAAACATAGCAGTTGAGAGTGCATAAGTGACTAGTGATGGGCTAACGAACATGAGTGTCTACAGACTGTGTTGTTTTATGACATATGGATATGTGTGCTCGCAATATGAAACAGCGTCACGAATATATTCAACAGTAATGATAACGACATATAAATGTGTCAGCTCATTTTAAGTTGACATGGCTTAAAGCCACAAAAATCTGCACTTGGTAATGGCCTAAGGCCAAAATTGCCATCGTGAAATAAAGAAAGTGTTACAGTCACTGACGTAAATGATATCTTTTATAATAGCTTCAATTTCGCTATTATCATAAAGTTGTGATTTGATTGTGTGTTTTAGATTATTGGGGTTTTGTTAGTTTTTTTTCTGTTCAATGTGTCACTATCCGTTACTTTCAAAGTTTTTTGCCTAGTATGTTGGTATACTAAATCGCCAAGTCGCTTTCTTTAGTTATTTGGAGTCTACAGACTTGTGCATATTACATAGCAAATCATGTTGCATGTGTTTTGGTGGGCTATACTTCCAAGCAAATGTTGTGTTTAACGTAGGCGACGTTCATCAATTAACCATTCTTTTCACCTATATTTTCTGTCCCGCGTGACGGTTACTCTTGTTTCATTTTTATACATGTTCGTCTTACAGTCTCTTTATTAGACAATATCTACTCCATTCAACTGATATTCTAAATCCATTGCATTCCCTGTCAGAATTACATTCTCATTGGCGAACCTCTTATCTTTTATTTCGTTTCTCTTAAACTTTATTACATTTCCAGATTTCTCATTGGTTTCCTGTACTCTTGTTTACTGTACAAAATAATATCGGGATAGAGTGCAACCATGTCTCACTCTCTTCTCAACTAATGCTTAGACTCTCATATTTGCAGTCAGGTTTCTGTACAAGTTGTAGATAGCCTTTCCCTCCCTGTTTATCCCTGGTACTAATAGAATTTCGAAGAGTGTATTTTAATCAACATTTTCTCTAAAACTACAAATTTTGTAAACGTTGTTTCTTTTTCCTCCATAAGTTGTAGGTCAGTATCGCCTAGCGTGGGCTTAACTTCTCCGGAACTCGAACTAATCATCCGTGAGGTCAGTTTCTAAAAGTAATATAGCAACAAAAATCTGTATTAGTGAATTGATCAGCCTGGTTTAACACACATCAATCGGTATGATTAATTACCTTCACTTTTTATATGAAAGTTGTTGGGATTATTGTATTTTTCATTATGTGCTAAACATGCATTATAGTGTCGGTTTGTAAGAGCGCCCTGTAATGCAATGATTCTTCGGGTCGGGGTGTGAAATCATAAAGTTTATCATTTTTTTTAATCTTGAGATGCAATTTACAACAGTGTTACACGTGCCATGCAGACTAGCCTACACACGTTGTTCTCCTAACGAGTTCAGTATTCGGTATGCTATACTGCAGTAGAGCACCTATTATCGGAAACAACTGGGAAGGGGATCTTCACGTATCTAATTTTTCGAATAAGCGGTCATTTGCGAAAATATTTTGTTTGCGTATTCATAAAAACATGAAACAAAGAGTTACTAAATACTTATGATACAAAGAATTGTTGATAAACACGAAATTGTACATATATGCATTAATTATCACACGTCTTACAACTAACACAGAAAACTGACTATAAAGACTAGTTTGGAAAGTTCAGAACAGTCGTTGAACAAGTACTACAGGTTAGCAAAAGAGGGCTAACTTTTTCTTCCGAATCCTAGGTTCGCCTTTTATCGCTAAACGCTAAATCTCACAGTTCGAAAGACAGCAATTGAACAGCATCGCATGGTACTTGTTGTTTTAAACATTTAATAGTTGTCTTAAGCAACTGGAAAACATTGCTAGATGGTACTTTTCCAGCCAGTCTTTGTTACTAGTCTCTGTCTTTTCGTCGCGAGTGTCTTGGTCGTCGACGATACTGACAATTATTTCATTGACCTTCACTATTTGACAGCCAGTGTCATCAAAATAACGTTAGAGCCAGTCTTTACGCTTTTGCAGATCGCATACTTCAAATCCTGACTAGAAAATCAACCCAGCCTGTTCGGATAAATTCTTAAGATTCATGGTGAAACCTTCAGCTGGTTCTTCGATACCTCTTCAGGTGCAGCGTCAGTTTTATATGAAAGGAAGAAAATAATTTCAAGATTCTACTAGTGTAGTGTCCTTGACAATAGCCAAAGCTTCTGTCGCCACATCACAGCATGCTTCAAGTCAGTTTCTTTGGATAGCTCCTTTTCAACCATATTCTTTCCCAGTCAGTGCTATACGCAGCAAAGGCTTGTTGGATTTCGAGCTCCATATTCCAGAGCTAAGCTTGACCCTATAGCACCTCCCTCCCACTGATCTACAATATTATGCTGCTCAGAATCACTAAGAACAAAGCGTTTGCGCTTCGTCGTCCTTACGAACGCAACAACACCAACAGGATCTGTCACAAGAGAAACTTCGGACGATGACAACGAAAAACAGCAACAATGACGGCATCAAGGCTGTTCTCTCTCTCACACAAAAGCGAGGATTGGCACGAACTACTAATCGCATACGCGTCTAAAACGGTCACTTCACCTCAAACATCTCACAAATCAAAAAATATCCGGTGGCTATCATAATTGGCATTCAAATCTTCCATACATTCCTTTATAGCAAAAACTTTCACCCATAACGGACCATAAACCATTAATTTTCTTGTTCAGTCTGAAGAAACACCGTTACTTGAGCTGATTCGGTCATCTTGTATGTTTAGCTTCAAGTTATCAATGTAAGTAGCAGTTTCGTTCCACGATCTCCTTTTCAGTGTTTTCAACCATTAAGTATTTTAGACTTTCATTTTACAATATATTGAAAACATTATAGGCGACGTCCATCTGAAGAAGATACCTTTCATGGTATCGAAACCTGATCAAGAATTTTACATTAGACTTATGCAACCGGTTGGCTGTATACCTCATATATCGAAAATTTGTTTTACGGTTGCTGCTGTCAGCCATGTATAAAATTGTACAGTTAGTCATTTTAGACCTGAGTCGAAACAAGGCCCCCGGAGTAGACAACATTCCATTGGAACTACTGACGGCCTTGGGAGAGCCAGTCCTGACAAAACTCTACCATCTGGTGAGCAAGATGTATGAAACAGGCGAAATACCCTCAGACTTCAAGAAGAATATAATAATTCCAATCCCAAAGAAAGCAGGTGTTGACAGATGTGAAAATTACCGAACAATCAGTTTAATAAGTCACAGCTGCAAAATACTAACACGAATTCTTTACAGACGAATGGAAAAACTAGTAGAAGCCGACCTCGGGGAAGATCAGTTTGGATTCCGTAGAAATACTGGAACACGTGAGGCAATACTGACCTTACGACTTATCTTAGAAGAAAGATTAAGGAAAGGCAAACCTACATTTCTAGCATTTGTAGACTTAGAGAAAGCTTTTGACAATGTTGACTGGAATACTCTCTTTCAAATTCTAAAGGTGGCAGGGGTAAAATACAGGGAGCGAAAGGCTATTTACAATTTGTACAGAAACCAGATGGCAGTTATAAGAGTCGAGGGACATGAAAGGAAAGCAGTGGTTGGGAAGGGAGTAAGACAGGGTTGTAGCCTCTCCCCGATGTTATTCAATCTGTATCTCGAGCAAGCAGTAAAGGAAACAAAAGAAAAATTCGGAGTAGGTATTAAAATCCATGGAGAAGAAATAAAAACCTTGAGGTTTGCCGATGACATTGTAATTCTGTCAGAGACAGCAAAGGACCTGGAAGTGCAGTTGAACGGAATGGACAGTGTCTTGAAAGGAGGATATAAGATGAACATCAACAAAAGCAAAACGAGGATAATGGAATGTAGTCGAATTAAGTTGGGTGATGCTGAGGGAATTAGATTAGGAAATGAGACACTTAAAATAGTAAAGGAGTTTTGCTATTTGGGGAGCAAAATAACTGATGATGGTCGAAGTAGAGAGGATATAAAATGTAGACTGGCAATGGCAAGGAAAGCGTTTCTGAATAAGAGAACTTTGTTAACATCGAGTATAGATTTAAGTGTCAGGAAGTCATTTCTGAAAGTATTTGTATGGAGTGTAGCCATGAATGGAAGTGAAACATGGACGGTAAATAGTTTTGACAAGAAGAGAATAGAAGCTTTCGAAATGTGGTGCTACAGAAGAATGCTGAAGATTAGATGGGTAGATCACGTAACTAATGAGGAAGTATTGAATAGGATTGGGGAGAAGAGAAGTTTGTTGCACAACTTGACCAGAAGAAGGGATCGGTTAGTAGGACATGTTCTGAGGCATCAAGGGATCACCAATTTAGTATTGGAGGGCAGCGTGGAGGGTAAAAATCGTAGGGGGAGACCAAGAGATGAATACACTAAGCAGATTCAGAAGGATGTAGGTTGCAGTAGGTACTAGGAGATGAAGAAGCTTGCACAGGATAGAGTAGCATGGAGAGCTGCATCAAACCAGTCTCAGGACTGAAGACCACAACAACAACAGTCATTTTACTATTGACGGCGTAGCGCCCTAACGTCGATGCCCCATATAAACTACCTGTGGTACCATATCCTATCTTTGTCTCTTGGGAATCACAGTGCTTTAAAAACGACGACACTTTACATAACCGCCTACAAGACTTTTCTAAGGCTGCATACGTTATTACGAAGATGCAGTTGAGGACATAAGATATACTTTCACCAAGGCTAGCCAGAACACTTCCACACCCACCACCCTCACTTCCTCCTCCTCCACCTCGGAACTCCGCACACACTTCTCCCGAGAAAACAGGACTGAGATGCTGACATAGACAACGACGACTACCGGGAGTTCGTCCCGCCTTCACTGCGTCAGAGTGTTATAAAACTCCTGCACACCGACCACAGGGGGAAGATCTGCAACAAGTACTTGCAAGGTGGCACACCAAGTGTCCTATCATCACTCAGGACATTGAGAGAACACTCCGGCGAGACCTGGGTGTCAAACCTGTCAGCCACCCAGCAATGCCCCCCCAAGCCTGGCCAACACCAACGATTGTCCACAAAGACTTGGTCGGCCCACCCCACAGACAGTTTTGGCTCATCGTTACAGACTCACTTTCAAAGTTTACTTATAACTTACTAGTGTCATATAACACATATAGGGAAACAAGCGCCTAGAAGAAAATATTCAACACTGAAGGGCCCAGGAACAATCGTTTCGGATAATGGCTCTCAATTTTCGTCCAGTATATTTCATATTTTCTGTTCTCGGAATGGAATAACGCACTTGAGCATGACACCGTTCCACAGAGTCTTCACTGGTGAAATTTTTTCTTTAAGATGCAGATGAGAAAGATGTGTCCCAAAGGGCCACTGATACAGGGGTGCATTGCTGTGGAATTGGTGCATGGCCACCGACACCAGACCCTCTGGGAGCTCGTGAGGTCTACAACACGCCCACGCCCAACCCTCGTCCTCGCTACTCGCTGGCACAGTGGTATGGGTTTCACCCATGGTAGAGGATACTAGACCTCATGAGAGCGTCCTGGGGTGACAAATAGCCACAGTAGACGGCAAAGGCGAAACGCATATATGACACGCCAACCAACTACGATCATGCTTATCAGCTGGAGACAACCACCATTCCCATCACAACCAACTCGATGTAATATGAGTCACCTGGTACACCCACATCACCCGGTTCAGTGACATCAGAACTGGTCTCCCATGGAATAGGACCATTACCTCCGGCAACCATTGACTTACATCACAGAGATCGGAATACAAGCTCCAGCTGACTCCAGCATCAGCAGCACTCGTTGTTCAAGCAGAGGACACAACGACTCCAGACATGGATAGTGAACCTTTAGCTAGCTTTCGCACCTTCCTCCCCCCTCTACATACCAACTGCAATACCTCTCGTCCTACGAGTTGATTAAATGGGGGGGGGGGGAAGCTATATCTCTTCGACAGCGACGTCATACCTAGTGATGTTCGCAATTGACAACTCCTGCAGTGGTCGGTAATAGGCCACTGATGTGAAGACAGAAATGAAACTCAGACTCCGAGTAGCTGCAATCCACTTCAAATCAAGCTTTTATAAACTCTGTACATCACTTACACTTGGCTGTTGACTGGATTGCTGTACTAGAGATTATTCATGGATCTGCTTGACCGTCGACTACCTGGATTATTATCTTGGTGTGCTCCACCATTTACTATGTCACGAAGCACATTAGAATCTATCCCTATTTTCTGCGTGATAAAGAGTACGT